>NC_081405.1:372026473-372391473 GCF_030272615.1 Cryptomeria japonica
AAATCACCTTTATCCTCCACCCACTTGTATTTTCCTACAAAAGCAAGTTGCACAACTATTTTAAATAAATTATTTATTTAAAATCCTATTTATCCTCACCCACTTGAAACCTTTAATGGTTTCCCTTAAAGTATTCAAAATTGATGGCTTTAAAGTCTTCAAACTTGATGGCTTCCTTCTATAGTCTTCTTAAGACTTTAATGGTTTTCCTTAAAGTCTTCAAGCCTTTAATGGTTTCCCTCAAAGTCTTCAAGCATTTTAATGCTTTATCTTCATTTTTCTCATTTAAATAAATTAATATTTATTTGAATATTTATCCAAATGCAAATTACACCATTTAATTGAAATAAATGATTTTATTTTAATTGAAAATACCAAAATTTCTCCCACTTGCATTTTCCTACAAAATCCACTTGCATGCCTAAACCCCTTCTAGAATTTTCTAATCACTTCTAAATAACCTAACCCCTTCTCTAAACTTTGTCACATTCCTAAGCAAAAGGGAAGTCACTTCTCAAACCCTCAAAGTCTTTGATAACCATTAAAGGCTTTCAACCTTCAACCACTAAATGGCTCAAAGTCTTTGATAACCATTGAAGGCTTTCAACCTTCAACCACTTAATCCCCAAAGTCTCCAATAACCATTAATGGTTACCTCAAACCCTCCCACATGGTTAAAAAATTTGTTTTGACTCAACCTCTACCCAACCCAAAGGTCTCATCAGGCCATTAATGCTTTGACCATGATTATCTCTTAAACATTTGCACAAAGGTTTATCCTTGGATTAACTCTTAATCCAGTGGGTAATCTTAATTTTGACTTGACCCTTAGCCTCTAGATAACCATGAGGTCTTCTCAGGCCTTTAATGCCTCCAACCTCTTCTCTCAACCCAATCCTATGTTGACACTTGTCACCATTTTATTGGTGCCAATTGTGCACATGGATCCCCAACTTTCAAACTTGGCCCTTGATTAAACCATTCAATCTTAACCCTTCATTTCCCCATTTCTTCTATAAATAGAACCCTTCTCCTCAAACAAAAAAGAGAGAAGCATTAGAGTATTGTTGTTATACTGGCATTAGCATAGAGCTTTTTCATAGCATCACTATCTACTCTTGCATAGTATTTGCTTATCATATTCAACTATCTTGAATCTCCATATGGCATCCATGGCTAGTGCTAAAAGCTGAGAGCTACACTCATTTGGGACTTGGAGAGGAGAGGAACAAGGGAGGAGAAACTATGAGCATCTTGATTAGCTATTTTATTCTATGTTTATATGCTTTCTATTTCATGCTTAATATCTCTCTTGATATGCCTGTTTAGGATAATCTTTTGTTGCTAACACTAACGTTTGTTTCTTGTGCTCTTGTGTGTGTTGCCATCAAACAGATTTTCTAATCCTTTTTGTAGAGCATCAGTATGTATGTATATATATGTATGTATGTATGTATATATGTGTGTGTGTGTGTGTGTGTGTGTGTGTGTGTATGTATATATATACATATATATATTGTGCATGTCATCTTAGAGAAAATAGATGGAATTATTTTGAAGCCACTAGAAACCATGTAAGAGAAATAGAACTACTAAGGATAAAGAAGTGCTAGATATTTATTCCCATACATTTCCTTGACCATTTGATATAGGAATTTATTTTAGTATATTTTTAAATTAAATTGTAGTGATTAGAAGATATGTGGCAATGCTAGACCAAATGTACTTGTGTGACTTAAATAATTATGTATATTCTTGTATTTTGCATGGAATTCGGTAATGGAAATTGATAGGCATAATCAATGAGGGTTGCTTCTTACATATTAGTATGCACTAGAGAATTTGATATTAGGAATTTGTGGTCTATCTCGCTAAAAGATGTGAATTTTGGCGTAGAACAACCTTAATTAGCTAAAATGGTCACTAAAAATGACAACTGCGGTGGGAGCATGGATGACATGTAGCACACTCTAGACAAGAGGTTGGACAAAACTATTAACGCCCAAAGGGTATACCTCCTAACACAAGAGATCGAGAGAATGAAAGACCGAAATAGGAACCTAAACCAAGAAGGCAGTATGATCTATGACCCAGTGGCTACATTTTTTTCTATGGAAGGAGCTTTCGAAACTTAGATAAATCCACCACAGGGAAATAATAATCAATGGAATAGAGATAGAGTCAGAAGGAAGCAGTATGGAAGCAATAAGAGGACTCATTATGATAACTATAGACCAAACGGGCCTAAAAGGTGCTTTCAAAACTTGGATAATTCCACCACAGGGAAATAATAATCAACAGAATAGAGATAGAGTCAGAAGGAAGTAGTATTGAAGCAATAAGAGGACTCGTTATGATAACTACAAATCGAAGGGGCCTATAGATGGGTGTTATATCTCTAGAGGGGACCGTTACACTAAAACTTGTCCCCATCAAACATATAGGAGAAACAGGAAGGACTCTTCATATATGTAATGCCCCGCCAAGAAACCTAAAGCAAAACAACACAACTAGGCAACTAAAGGGTGAAAAAAAAAAAATTTAAAGATTAAGTGCATTAATTATAACCATTGCACATTTAATAACACAGCAGAAGTCTAACACATGATTTCCTAAGGGTTACCAATGAAGATTAATTCGTAGATTATATTAACACAATGGTTAATCCAATTGCCCATTTAATTAGATAAATTAAATGCTTAAGTTTAAAACTACACATACATCTAAATTCCAAAATGAAAGAACCAAAGCATTTATTTATCCATAAACCATTTATACATAAGATCAAAGCAACTTAATTAACATACATTCCACTGACATAATATTACAATATGCATAAATACATGACTTCCAATAATACCATGGATTACAAAGTTACAATATCAAGGTTACATAAAAGTTTGATACAATGACGACAAGGTCTCAACTGAACAATGATCACGAACATGAATTGGTACATGAACCATGAACCAAGAAACACTAGCGAAGCCTTTCCTCACCTGAAGATATAATCCAGAACATCCAATGGGAAGTGGCACTACCACCCGACCATGTGATTTCAAAATGGAACCACCCCACCGTGCTAGGAGATAGTAGAAAACCCTCAAGCAAGCAAAATAAGACAAGTACGAAAGAACTACATGACTCCGCAAATATCCATGTGACTCAACTCACAAACACTAGTGACTCTAAGGAGAGAGTGTCATCGCATGGCTTACGGTGGTTACCCTAGTAGGCCTCCATAGGTCCCGGCCCCAATCCTAGGTTATCCTGGTAACCACTCCTGAACCTCCAGCTCCATCTAAGTCTCATGTGGACCCTACCAATCCTTTCATGAAGACAAGGTGGTAAGTTTGTCATTCCAGGCCTTTTCACAACATTATGAGCCCTGTACTAGCACTCACCTATGCACAAGGTACATTATCTTAATTAATATTTATTCCACCCACCCCCAAATCAATTATTAGGTTATCACTTTTTAACTGACTTTCGAGGGGTTATCCTGACATCCACTTCGGGTGCGGCCCCCACTCGAAAGCCACTCTCTCTCTCTCTCATAGGACACTAATAGGAAAGGTCTCTCTATGAGAACTCTATGGCAAAACAGGCAGCCATATCTAATCCTAACAAACCACAGGTGAAGGATACACAATCACGAACCCAAGATTGACCATTTGGACAAAACACACAATGGATCACATCAACGGGGTTATACAAAAACACCTGACCAAGGAGATATAATAACATATGACATAATGACAACTCAACCAGAATTGCAATGAAATTAAGCTTGACTGCAAATACCATTTACACAAGATCCTAATACAGGCAATCTTTTCTTAAAACAGCCAAAAGCATAAATAACTTGCAATTAAAGATTTTACAGACAACAAGAAAATACAACTATATTAATACAAAAAATTCAATTTTGTCATTTGTCCAATAAGGTTTAAACAATCACATAAAAATTAATCTCCTAATGTGTTTCCAAGCATAAATATAAAATCTATAAATTACAAGTTTTTCTGAAAACACCCAAACTCTAAATTAATTTTATATATATATATATATAATATAATTATATGAATACCTATATATACATCGTATATATATAATATACTTATAATTATATTACAAAATATATATGTCAACTCATGAATTAATTTTCACAGTATTAAAATAATACTAAAATAATATAATACCCATAATAAAAAAAAACTTATATATATAAATATATAAATAAATACATATATATAAATATAATAAATTAATTAACAAATAACCAAATTACACATCTTTGGCATGAAACCCAAAAGTGCCCATGTTACAAAGTATGCACAGGGAAAAGCAAAAACAATAAATTCCCTGCTACCCTGCACGGTAGCAGATGCTACCGCCGGTAACATACTACTGTCGATAATACTGCTACTGTCGGTAGTGGCTACCGAGGTTTTTTTTAATATATATATATGTATTTTTATATTAATTTCTGTATATATATATATATATATATATATATATATATATATATATATATACAATAATCTAAAACAAGTAAATTCTATTTTCACCCCAAAATTTATTTCCAATCAAAATTATTTACAAGGAAATTAATTAATACATATTTCTCCAAAATAATATAATAAAATAATTTCCCTTAACTTTTAATAATACAATAAATTTAATTTAATAATTAAATTTATTTCTATAATAACTAATAATATCACAGAGATACACAAATATTAAAAAAAAACTGTCATAGCCAAATATCGAAACAAAAATCAAACAAGAGGGAATGATTTCTCTGGTAAATCCCATTCCTCCCAAATCAGACAGGATTTTAGATTTGACAAACATCTTAACACACACATCATTTAGAAAGATAGAAGAAATAGAAATATTTTCTTTAAAACAAACAATCAAAAGAAGCCACCCAACCTGGTATAGCTTTCCTCGAAGAAATTTGTAGAAGAGAACCAATCCTTCAACTAGCTTCCAAATAAATTTCTCTTCACCTAAATCCCTGACCTGTTTCTTGTGTCCCTCTAAAATAAAGACCTATTCCCCTTTTTAAACTAAAATTCTAGGTTGAATATGTTTTTCCCAAAAACCTAAATTTAGTAAATAAAAGCAATTTTATTTTATTTTCTAATTTTCTAACAAAGGGATAAGTTAACATGCAATAATTAAAAAACATTTTTCTTTCTTTTCTTTTCTCATGCAAATTAATTAATTTTCTAAATAAAGAAATTAAAGCAATACTTTAATTCTAATTAATTCTTTTATTCATTTATTTATTTATTCTTTTATTCTTTTATTCTTTTATTTATTTAAAATTCTAGGAAACAATAAATGAAATTAATCTAATTTATTTCTCAATAAAATTTAAATAAAATATATTTCTAATATCATGCAACTTGCAACTTAATTTAATAACTTCTTTTAATTAACTAAATTTATAATCTCAATGCATAAAATACATAATTCAAAAATACCAACTATGAGATAACTCCATAAATTTAATTAATTAATTTAAAACCACTAAACACACAAACTGAGCAAATGACAAAATACGAAGGTCGAACAAACTGATAGGACGACCAACTAACAACACTCACAAGAGTGTAACTGAGTAAACTAGGTTCAACTACTATCTCCTCCACTTCCATCGAAAAATATAAGGCACGCTTAGACCTATGAAGCCAGGTGGAGACGATACCTCGTACCTACCCGATACTTGTACCTGCAATATTGTGTATCACCGAACCACACATGCATATATACAATATAGAAAACACGGCATGCACACCGATGAAGGAGAATCGCGACGTTCCCTGTCTCACCGGAGTGAGTGAAAGAAAATCATCCCCTTGCATCCAATACACTCATAGACACGCAACATATAATTACACATTGCATAGATAAAGTAAAGTGTCAGTACATAGCAATAATCCATAAAATACCATAAATCACAAGTACTGAAATACTGCAAATAAATTATGCATTCTCATATCTAGATAAAGCATGAAATAATGTCATATAAATCTAAATAACACATCATGGTAATGTATCCACTGAAAGTAAACAATAATAAAATATGAGTCTAATAAGTTCAAATGAGTAGGGGTACTACAATATAAGTAAAGCCAAGTGTACCATTATTCGAATAAAAGTGCAATGTGTGACAAGACAGGTCACACCAATAAGACAAGATGTGCCTAGCTAGTAATGTTTGTCGGATTATGTATAAGATTTTTTTAGATTATTGTATGTTGAGGAGAGCCTCTATTAAAATGGTCTCCTCAATGGTTAGACCCTGGTTAGTATAATAAATTTTGAGTCAACTTGTATGCCCTCATATGCTTCATGTTTGGATGATTGCTTTGTTATCAACATCTTATATGGAGCATTGTAAACCATAAAGCATGAGGGTTGGGCTAAAGTGAGAAATAAATCTAAGATGGGTCTTGTGCACTAGAATACTCAGTTAATAAATATTTTTCTATTTGCTAGGTATGTGAGGAACGTCATTTCTATAAGAATGAAATATTGCAAGAATGAAAATAGTAAATGTGTAAGGATACATAAGGTTAAATCTTTCTAAGATTTTATGATATTTATTACCTTATGACATTATGAGAAGTCTATTTTTCACATTTGGGAATTATGGTAGTAATAAAAATAAATTCCTTACTAAAGGGTATTTTGTGATATGACCTAGTGCATTTGATATGTTGCACTCATAAGTGTGTGCTCTAAAGTGTGGAATCTCCAAAAGAGGGTCAAACAACACCAAACACACACATGAAACATTATGTTAGAGTTAGAAATCAAAATAGAAACTAAACTAAGTTAGCTTCAAAATCAAGAACCCCAAGCACATCCCATGTTCCTCTATCTCCAAGAATCTTCAAGATTCAAGGTGGGTCTCACTTGGAAGAGCATTTGATCTTTTAGATGTCAACCTAAAGAACAAGATTGAAGGATATGCCAAGATCAAAATGAATGCAACTAAGATCCTAGCTAGATGATCAAATGATATGAAAAGATGAAATGCAAGATTGAATGCAAGATATGAGACTGAGACAAATTGAGCTCCTTGATAACCTGCAAAACGACTATAAGTTTGATGCATGATATGATTGATCTAGAATTAAAAAAGGCATTATAAGGCTATCATAATAAGTATCTCCTTGATTGATGGATAAAGGCTCAATTTATAGAGTTGGAGGCTTGAAAACCGATGGTCAAGATTGAAGATTGATCAAGGGCTAATATTGAAAGGGAATGTGGCCCCAGGTTTGAAGGCTTATCCTTGTGACAAGTGTCAGAAGGAGAAGTGGGTGCAAGGGTAATTGTGCTCACACTTGTGTGAGCAAATCTTGGGAAGTCCAAGAGGTGACAAGTAGAAACACTTATGGAAAGGTGTAAGGGATAGTGGAAGAGAGTTTATGACACATGGGCCAAAAGGGGAAAGAGTAGGGTGACTCTATGGGGAAGAGAATCCTCACACATGTGTGAGAACCCCTTGGTCAAAGGTGATGTGGACATTTGAGTCACATGTGGGTTTGGGTAGATGTGTAGTATTTTTAATTTGAATAATTACTAACATTGGTTAGGCTTTGGATTAATTAGGATAATGAGGAGTTCTAGAAGAATATTAGCATGCTAATAGAAAATGTAGGAGAATGCAAGTGGAGGGAAATAGGCATTTTTAGATAAAATAAAAGATTTATTTTAGCCAAAAGGGGTGCAACTTGCATTTGTAGGATTTTGCAATTGGGGCAACTATTCACAAATAAATAATGATTTGTTTAAATGCAAAGGGACTTAATCAAATGGAAATTCAATTAAAAGGGAAAAAGGGGGTTTTAATTAAATAAATAAGATTTATTCAATTAAATGTCTAAAGGGTACTTAATCAAACCTTATTTTAATTAATAGGTTAGGTTAGGCTAGAAAAAAAGGATTTTAATCAAATATTTAATTTGATTAATAGATTTATTGGAGGAATAGGGATATTAATTAAATCTTAGTCTAATTAATAGGTGAATAAATGATGATTATTTAATTAGTTGTGAAAGTTTTAGGTGTCTACATTTTTCCCCTCTTTGAAGCGACGTGTGACCATTGTTAGAAAGTTTAAATAACTGGAAGACAACTGAGAGGGGGGGTGAATCAGTTGTCACAAATTACCGGAACTATGAGCAATTTAAACATTAATACCAAAATGCTTAAACCAAATATCGGAAGAGAAGTTAAACCAATTAAGCATAAACAATAATCATAGAATAAATACCATCCACGTGACACCAAGATTTGTACGTGGAAAACCTGGTAAAGGGAAAAACTATGGTGGGAAGCCTACCCACAATCAAATAATACTTATGTAGTAAGTATGTGAATTAGAATTGAGGGGCCTGCACTTGTAGGAAGGCCAACAGCCTAGAGCGCACTACCCATCACAAAAGGAGCCTCGCTGACTACATAGAAATCCATACTACAATCTGGAGAAGTGTTGAACTACAAAAGATATCATCTCCTATGCCTGAGTACAGTTCCGGTAAAGCTCAATACTGGAGGACTAAATCTTCTTACATGTACCCAATTCAATCTACAATGATCGACCAAATCCTCTGCCTAAATGATATTACATTATTTGCACATTACATTCTTTGACCATGACTTCTAACATAACCATGATGATCTACAATGAGATATTACATCTATATATACAAACCCTCGACCATAAACAATTAGGTCGGCCACCAGATAATAAACCAATTACATAATTACAAACCATGTCGGCCTTAGACCAAACAAATAATATCCAACACATAAGACATCCCGAAAATAAATTGAGAGGTCCAATCCACACATTAAATTAAAGTCGGTCCATAACCTAGATCAACTGGGACCCGGTATAGGTCCACACACTATAGCGATGATCTCCATCTACCAAGTCTCAAACATGATCATCAACAGCATCCTGAAACTCCACCAGAAGTTGCACCAACGCCACTTATGCAATTCATCAAAGATCTTCATCAAAAGCTCTATCGATGAAACCCTCGTCGGAGCTAGAAACTAAGCTTCTAAGCAAGTAGGATAGCATCTGATCACCATACCAAAACTAACTAACCAAATATGAGCATGAGTATCATGAACAAGCCAATTCCATCACCAAACTATACTGAAGCCTACCGGATCATGTTGGATCCAATATAACCAGAAACCACTCAACCTACTGGGACCAGAAGGGTGTCGGTAAAGCATCCAAACTACTAGTGTTGGCATCAATGCAACACATAATCAATTCCACCAAATTTCCAACAACCACATGTTGATTCAAAGAAAAATGCTTGATATGTCGCCAAAATTCTTGATATGGTGTTGTCGTCAAAATTGTCGATATGAAACCCTGGATATGAAGAATTGATTTGATATGATATTCGATGATAGAATTGATATGAAATTGATGTTGATATTCCCCCTTGAGAGACAAATTGAGAAAAATTACGATTTTCGATGCAGTGTCGCGATGCGTGACAATTTTTGAAATTTTTAGACGATTTTAATTTTTTTGATATTTATCTATCAATAAATGTTATTGAAAAGAATAGATTAAAATGATGAAGAGACTCGATGGGCATATGCATACATTCCCCACACGTCCACCAAGGCACCACAGTCATCCGGGTCAGCATGGGCTATATAAACCCTTAAGGGCCCATTTCCACCTCATTTGTGCACGTGGAAATTAGATTTTTGTGTTCGTTATGATGTTTTGTACCTTTTTGATGTGTTGATATGAGTCGATTGCATCTGTTGAGATGAAATATGTTGAAAAGTTGATCTAGTGTCGGTATGAGTTTTTGTTCGATATGAGTCAAATGTCGATATGGTTCAAAATTTGATATAGGTCAAGTTGGTATGGATCTTGATTGTCGATATGGTTCAATAGTTGGTAGGAGTCAAATTGATTGTTGATATGGGTTAAATTGGTCGATATGGGTCAAACTTTGTTGATATCAGTCAAACTGATTTGATATGGGTCAAATGTTGTCGATATGAGTCAAACTTGTCGATATGGGTCAAACTTGTCGATATGAGTCAAACTTGTCAATATGTGTCAAACTTGTCGATATGGGTCAAATGTTGTCGATATGGGTCAAACTTGTCAATATGGGTCAAACTTATTATTGATAGGATGCTTGATATGTGTCTTGGATTGATTGATTCAACTGATTGCGATATGATACTTGATTTGATATGATGCTTGATGTCGATATGTTGCTTGATTTCGATATGAGACTTTGATTTTGATATGATACTTTGATTTTGATATGAGACTTTGATTTCCATGTGAGACTTGATTTTGATATGATTCTTGATTTCGATATGATTCTTGATTTTGATATGATTCTTTGATGTCGATATGATTCTGTGATTTCGATGTGATTCTTTGATTTTGATATGATGCTTGATTTCGATATGATTATTGATTTCGATATGATTCTTTGATGTCGATATGATTTTGTGATTTCGATATGATTCTTGATTTTGATATGATTCTTGATTTCAATATGATTCTGTGATTTCGATATGATGTGATATCTCGAGACTTTGGACATTTATGAAAATGATATGAGCTCAATGATATGAAAATGTACTTACATGCAACCTTAACATGATATGAAAATGATAATGATAATGCAATCTAATGCAACCTTAACATGATATGAAAATGATAATGATAATGATAATGCAATCTAATGCAAAGCTTAATATGACCACTACATGAAGTGCACTCTCGTTACTAATGTTGCCATTTGTTTTGATCAAATTGATAGTGCTTTCCTTCTATTTTTTTATCATTGAGGCTTGATTTGTTGAAAGTTAATACAAGCATCATGGTATAATTGAACCATAATGACCTGAGTGTAACTTACATGGATGTTGATATTGCAAGATGACACAAGCATCGAGATATAATTGAACCAAGATGACCTGAGTGTTGCTTGCATAAAATAGACAAGAGTTAACCTTAGTCCAATACAAATCTTAAATGTCCTCAGTGATATGTTGCTTGATCACATCGTAAGACAAATTTGCATAGTAGAAGGCTTCACTCCCAAACAACAAACAATATGGAATATGGTGTGGAGAACTGATGTTGGATATGGAATCATTCGCATAGTTCTTGCACATCTTGATTCTTGACAGGTCTTCCATTATCTTTGATAATGGAACTAGGAATGTCATACTGACAAATGAGATAATTTGGGATAAAAGAGGATATTTGCTTGCTAGTAACAGTAGTCAATGGGATGACCTCTATCCACTTTTTAAAATATTCAGTGGTCGTGATGATAAACTTATGTCAATTTGATGAGGAAAGATGAATCTTTCCCACTAGGGCGAGTCCCCATTGATAGAATGGCCATGATGTGGTGAATGCTTGCAGCTCCTGTGCTAGTGCATGTATAAGATTGCCATGAATTTGGCATTTTGGAAATTTTATGGAAAACTAATATGATTCTCTTTTCATGGTCGGCCAATAATAGCCCATCCTTATAAGTTTATTGGTGAGAATAGGACCACTTGAATGTGTGCCACAAATACCTGCGTGAAGTTCATGTAAGGCGGTTTTAGATTCATTACGATCAAGACACCGAAGAAGAGTACCATCAAGACCTCGCAGGTAAAGTTTGTAAGCAGTAAGGGTATAACTGGTTGCTTGATGAATAAAGTTATGTTTCTAGTTTCGAGATAGGTCTAATGGAAGGATATTGTCTTTTAGGTAGGTGTAGATCTTTCCATAGAGGGGTGAGTCAGAACCGACTATGTTGCACATGACTGGGATTCAAAATTGTCATAGGCAGGGGAAAATAATTGTTCCACCAGGAGCTCATAACGATTATGTTGGTCGAGTATTTGTAGGAGTGAGGCAATGGTTGCCATGGCATCCACAACTTTGTTTTTCACCCTTGGAATCTACTCAAATTTGATGTCCACAAAATATTTCTTGAAGTCATCCACCATGCATTTGTATGGCATCAGCTTGTCGTCCTTCATTTGATAGTCATCATTAACCTAATTGATGACCAATTGTGAGTCTCCAAAGACTTTCAACTTTGTGATCTTCCACTCTGTGTCCATCTTGATGCCTGTGACTAGAGCTTCGTACTCAGCAATGTTATTTGTGCAAGGAAACATTAATCTATAAGATTTAGGGATAGTGTGTCCTTCTGGAGTGATAAACAGGATGTTGACACCTAACCCATGTTGTGTGTACGATCTGTCAAAGTACAAGAACCATGTTTTTGTTGATACTATGAGAATATTTGTATCTAGAAATTCCACATGGATTGGATGGCTGTCCTATAATGGTGCCTCTGTTAGCTGACCTGCGATAGCTTGACCTTTGATAGCCTTTTTGTCTATGTAGTGAATGTCAAATTTACTTAGAATCATGATCCATTTAGCTAACCTGCCTGTGAGAGCGGCTTTACTGAGTAGATATTTTAAGGGATCATTCTTTGCTACCAACTTTATTGTGTGGGCTAGCATGTAGTGGTGAAACTTTTGAGAAGAGAACACCACTGCCAAACAAGCTTTTTCAATGAATGTGTAGTTGATCTCATATCCATTCAATGTCCTTCTAATGTAGTATATTGCCCTTTCCTTCCCTATTGAATCTTCTTGTGCTAAAAATGCTCCTAGTGATACCTTTGTAGCTGATATGTAAAGAATAAGAGGTTTACCTGATATTGGTGGTACCAAGATAGGTGGATTCATCAGATATTGCTTGAGTTGGTGGAATGATTCTGCACATTGATCTTCCCATCTGAAAGGGACATTCTTGTGGAGTAGATGAGTAAACGGAAGACACTTGTTGGCTAGTTGAGAAATGAATCTTCTTATGGATTGTAGTTGTCCTTATAGAGATCTTAGTTGGCTAATATTTCTAGGAGGTGGCATCTCCATAATTGCTTGTACCTTTGCAGGGTCCACCTCGATTCGTTTTTCTAAGACTATGTATCCCAAGAGTTTTCCCGATGTTACACCAAAGACACACTTTTTAGGGTTCAGTCGTACATTGAATTGCTCTAGTCTCTTAAATATTTTATCAAAAATCTCTAGGTGTCCTTCTCTTGTGAATGATTTGGCCAATAAGTCATCTACATAGACCTCCATGAATGTGTGCATCAGGTATGAAATATTGTGTTCATTGTTCTTTGATAGGTTGCTCTTGCATTCTTTAAGCCAAAAGGCATGACATTCCAGTAGTAAGTACCCCATGGATAGGTAAATGACATTTTATCTTGGTCCTCTAGTGCTATTTTGATTTGATTTTAGCCTGAGAAACCATCCATGAGTGATAACATAGCATGTCCTTCTATTAGATCTACAATCGTGTCAATGTTGGGTAAAGGAAAGTCATCCTTCAAACAAGCCTTGTTAATATCCCTGAAGTTTGTACAGATCTTGATGCTCTTATCTAGTTTAGATATAGGCACAATGTTAGAAATCCATTCCGCATAATCAATGGGTTGGATGAATCCTACATCAAGTAACTTCTTCAGTTTTGCTTTAACCAATATGGCAACATGTGGGTTCATTTTCCTCAGTTTCTATTTGACAAGCTTAGCTCTAGGAGCTATAGATAAGTGGTGCATGATCAGATCTGGGTCTACCCCTGGCATATCTGCATAAGACCAAGCAAAATTGATTTTCTTTTCTTTGAAATTTTTGATGAAATCAGGTCTTTCTTCTTCTATTAGTGATTTTTCCATATGTATGGTTCTTGTTGTTACTTCAATTCTGAGATTGAGTTGGATCAATCAAAATTGGTGATTTCTCCTAATAATGTTCAGGAAGAGTGTCAAGTCTCTCATCCTCAGGTACCTCCAAGAGGTTTTCACCATCAGATACGTCCTTTGATTTTACTTTTTTATGATCTAATACTGCCATTAAATGGTATTCACCATTAGATCAATTTTTTTATTTTTTTTTGCAACTAAGAGACTTGGCACTCTCCTGATTGAGAGCTTCATTATGAGATTCACTGGTGGAACATGTGTGCGGGTTCATGGAACAAAGGTATTGGACCCTAGTGTCATTATCTGGGAAGATAGGTATGTTAAGTTGTCTGAGTTGTTCCCAGTCTATGAGTTCAAGATGGATTAATGGTAAGGGATCATCTGGTAGGTTAAGGTCTACAGCAGTGAGGGTCATGATGGATACATTGTCAAAATTGGCATTAGTGAGGCCAAAGTCTATCGGAACTTGATCGCCCTCACTAGAATTAGTAATATTTTGTGATCCAACTTCAATTGGCCTATCCCCCAAACCGTGTCCATCATAGGGTATGGGTGCATATGTGCAGACTGTATCTACCTCAATGTCTTCAGTGACATCAGAGCAAGTATCCTATTCATATTCATTTGAGTCTATCTCAAACTCACTTTCTAAGACTACACCATTGAAACTAACAAGAATATTGTATGGTGAGAAGAGTTCGCTGATAATTGATACAAGTTTTGTTGCTTGTGTTGATTCAAGTTATGTGCTTGGTTGTACTCTTTGAATTTGTTCATAAATAGACTCCTCTCTTTGAATGGAAAGTACTTCTTATTGTTTCTCATATTTGTCTTCTCTTTTTTCTCTAACTGGTCCTTTTTTTATTGATTTTGTATTGGCTTGAACAAGTTTTGTTATTGCTTTCACGTGATGTATTTGTTTATAGGAAGCCTCCTCTCTTTGAATAGCAAGTTCCTCTTGTCATTTCTCATATTCTTCATCTTTTTGTTCTTTGTTTGTCTTTTCAGCTGCTTGATGTATCACTTCTTGCCATTATTCCTCTTTATATGTTACATTTCTTCTCCGTCGGGGGTTTTGATGATGATCTTGTTTTTGCACCGATTGAATATGTTGGTCATACCCAAGTCCAAATTTATTTTTGGTAAGTTGTGAATGTGGTTGAATTGGTTCTATGATGCCTTCTTGACGCTTGCCAATAGGACCTTTTCCTTGATATCACATTTGTTGCATGATTCTAAATCCATTACCATATTGTTGTGTGGGGATGGCAACTTCTAGAGCAGCTGCTCTTGTTTCTTTCTCATCTTTGTATAGCCAGTTGAGGATATCCTTGTCTTTTGATTCTTCGGTGAGTGTGCCTACTTGGATAAATTTTCCATCAAATTGTTTGATGGGTTGTGTTGCTTTGTGCCTTGGTGTTGAAAGATGTCCATGAGACCTTGGCGATATGGGTAGTTTTGATAGACATAGGGATTCAAAAGAGTATCCTCCCATGCCTTTGTCTTTCAACTTCATACTTTTCTCAAAATCTATGGATAAAGATTTGAGTTGATCCTTGTTGTTTGATGATGAGGAAGCTTGGGCCTCCCTATTATGTGGTACTAGGATATTTTGAGCTACCCTCATAGTGTTGCAATAATGAAAGGGGTTGGTGTTTGTTGCTATTGAGATCTTCTGTCCATTGTAAGGGAACTTGAGACATTGATGATATGTAGAAGGTACCGCTTGCATTTCATGGATCCAAGGAAGACCTAAGAGTATGTTATACATCAAGTCTATGTCTAAGACTTGGAAAATTGTGTCCTTCTACATAGGTCCTACCTGAATGGGTAGCACCACTATTCCTTTTGACAACCTCTCTTCATCATAATATGCCTTGATAGTGATTTTTTGTTTGGGATCAAAAACTTTCTCTGAGAAGCCCAATGCATGGATAAGTTTTAAGGTACATATATTTAGGCCATCTCTTCCATCTATTAGCACACATTTTACCTGATATTCGTCGATGAGAACTTCGATATGGAGTGGGATGTTGTGTGGATGACTCAAAGAGATGTCATCATGCTCTAAAAAAGATAGGTTATGAGGCACCATCATATGTGCCACCATGGCTTGGAATCATTTGATGTCTAGGTTGTTTGGAATTGTAGTATTTACAAGAGCTTGTTCCAAAATGTCCTTATGTGTTGGTGATATTTTGAGCAACTCTAATATCGATATTTGTGCAGGTGTATTTTGAAATTGGTCTACCAAGTTGTATTGAGTCTTAGGAAGAGTTGTTCTTTTAGATGTGCTCCCCTTCAAGACATATTTGTGTGTCCTTGTTGTCACATTTGTCGATGCATTTTCTTGTTTATCCTTGATTTTTATGACATTCACTTGGTTGTCATATGTCGATATGTGATTAATGACATTATCGTAGATATGGTTTATGCGGGCTCCTTTTTTGTTGTTGGATGTTGTTGCTCCTCTCTTGTCATAATTAGGAAGGGGGTCTTTGAATGCCTCGTGATCACCATTGGTCTTATGACCATCAACCATTATATTACCCTTGTCTGTCATGTCTTGAACTAGGTTTTTCAACCTTATGCAATCATTTGTTCAATGCCCCCTATTTTGATGATATTCACAATAGTGTGAGTCATTCCACCATGGTGGTTTGACTTGGGGTTCAAAAATTCTTATTTTTGGCAATGTGACGAGTTTGTTTGCCAAGAGCTCTCGAAATGTGAATTCTAGGGTTTGTCCCAATGGTGTAAATGTTCTTTGATATTGGGGAGGTGGAGTGTTGGTGTTACTCCCTTGATTATTAATCCCTTGATTGTTGATGTTCCCTCAATTGTTGTTGTTTCCTTGATAGGTAGGGCATTGATAGTTGTTAGTGCCTTGATTGATATTTCTTTGGTTGTTGTTGGGTGGTGTACCACCTGATAAATTTAGCACCGGTTTCTTGGATTTTATGTTATTGGAATCAAGTACACCATCATTAACAACATTCTTATTCCTAGTCCAAAACTTGGACTTTTCCGAGTTGTTGTTGTATTGATTGTTATAGGTGTTGTTGTTTGATGAACTAGCACCTTCCCTAGAGAATTTTAAGGTTCCCTTTTTTATTGAGGCTTCTTCTACTTGAATGTCATTCTCGATTAACTTTTGAAAACTAGGTAGACATTGTAATTTGAGTTGATAACTCATTTCGTCATTCAAATTGTATAAAAATTTCCATTTTCTCATTTTCAAGCACATCACATGGGTACCTTGAGACCATGTGCCTCCATCTTTGTAAGAACACCATGAAAGTTTCATTGCTCTTTTGTTTTGTATTGCATATGTCAAGCATGTAATGCCCTGCCAGGAAACCCCGAAGGGATAAAGCTAAAACACACGAACGGAATGCAACAAAAAAAAATTTAAAATAAGACAACATAAAGATACAATAAGATATCAAAGTACAGATTACACAACGGAAGACATCAACTATCACCTAAAGAGTTTCCCAACACGATTACTTAATTCCACATTTAACTGAACTTATGCTAATTAATCCAATAAGCCGATTGTCTTGATAACGAGAAAATTCTTAAACAAGGATAATTTCTTTCAGAAAGACAAAATATAAATCACAAGATAAATTTCATCCATTAAGGTTTATTCATACCCTTTGTCCATACTTTTCATTAAAATTTTAGTCATGCATCCAATTTAATAACACACTTGAATTTCATCATAAACTAACGAGATCTTTCCATACATACTTAATGTCCTTAATAATTATAGAATACATTCTGCAAATCAACTACACTCTTTCATGAACCACATTACTGCATAAAGAAACGACTGAAAACATGCATTACAATTAATTTCCTCTAATCCACTTACACATTCTATCAAAATGACATCCATACATGCTAACACTAAAACATGAAACATAAAAACAAAAGCAACACATAACACCAAAATGATCTCAGAGTTCACCCCTAGAGGGCTACATCTCCGGGTCTGCTCAACTGCAAGACCCCTCTGATAATTAAATAAGTTAAGGGTACATAAGTTTCATATCATTTACATTCCTGCCATCAAGGCGAATCATACCAACAAACAACCGACCACATCGGTCAATAATTACATAAATGATCCCTACAAAGAAACGGATCCAACTAAACATATCAAAAGCTAATACAAGGTCCATTGCCCAACAGTAGTCTAACTAGAGACCTGACCTGCTATGGCCAACCACAAATCACCACTTGGCACCCGCATAAAGGACAAGACCAGTTAAAACACCATCACAAGGCAACAACCAAACTAGAAACCAAAGACATAAACAAGTACCCCAAATCAACCAAACGACAGGGTCCAAACAAACATATCAAGGCCTTGCCATTACTTTAAACAAAAGCGAATACAAAAATTAAACTTGCATAGGCAATAACCAAAAAAAGGACAATCTTCTTTCCTATTGGTTTAAACAATAAAAGTCGATCAAGTTTTCAAAATACATTAACAAAAAAATTACCATAACGAGGAGAATACAATACCACAATTGCAATAGTCCATTTGTCTGTCTCAATACAGAGGAAAAATATAAACTAACCATTTATTTTACTAAATGAAAATCTCATTAACTTACCAATTTTCCAAATGATACATTATTAAATTTCCAATAATTCCAATAGCATATCGTATAATATATTCAATAAAATATTATTTAAAAATTATCAATTTAATAAATATATTTCATTTCAACAATTTTCCAAATAAAATAATATTTTATCTTTTTCCCAAAAAGATACTTCCTCAATAAAACTGATGCCAAAATTAAATATTAATTATTCTATTTATTTATCCCCAAAAATATAAACAATTAATAATTTAATAATACACAATATTAACGAATTAAGTATTAATTAATATATATATTAATATATAAATTATCATGATTAACATATATTTAAAATATATATTAATTAATAATTAATAATTAACATATAATAATCAAATATATTAATTAATATTTAATAAAACAATTAAACATTTTAAAACCCACTTTAAATTTAATATGTTATAATATTTTATTATTATTATTATTATTTTTTTATTTTATTTTATTTTTATTTTTTTTTAAACATGTAAATAATTTCCAAATTTATTAAAACCCCTTTGACAGAATTTACATAGAAATAAAATTCCCAACTCAATAAAATTCATTCATAGAATTTTATTCCAATTACTTTTTCTTTAAAGTAGATTAACCAATAAATTTAATTCACAATTAAATTTATTTCTAAAGAAATCAACTAATTTCACAGAGATTTATTTAAAGGACTATCAGAACAAATCAACAAGAGAGAATAATTTTTTTCATAATAATTTCCCTAATTTTCTCAAAATTAAATTACTCCTATTAACTAGAAAATTAACATCAGGCAAGAATTTTAAATCAAAACCTGAATTAACCAGAAGAGGGTTTTGGATCTGACAAATAATTTACACACGCACCATTCAAAGAAAAATAGAATTATTTTCTTAAAAACCAACAAATCAAATAAGCCACCCAACCTGGTATAGCTTTGCTGGAAGAAATCTGTAGATTTTCAATAAGCTTCCAATAAATTTCTTCACCTAAATTCCTGACTTGTTTCCTGTGTATCTAAAATAAAGACCTATTCCCTATTTAAACTAAAATTCTAGGTTCAATAGCTTTTTCTCAAAAAACCTAAATTTAGAATAAAAGTAATTTTATTATATTTTCTAATTTTATAACAAAAGATAATACTAAACAACAATATTTGCGAAAATGTGAATGCAGCGCGCAACGAACTTGTCAAGATTTTCGGCGGGGGGGTGCAAGCAGGTGTTTGCAACATGCCCGAGGAGCATCTCAGTCTTCAGTCCGCCGTGTAAGAAAATCCCTGCTAGAAACATAACGCTATCAAATGAAAGGAGGGATGCGATTTTCAGAGAGGGCGATGTAGGGTTACATGATGCAATTAGGGCAAAAAATGCCGATGCCCTGCCGCTACCCTCTGACGGAAATTGGCAAGTGTTTCGTTCGAAAAGAACCATGAAAAAAATGGGCAATCATAGAGATACATCTTTAAATGTTGAAAGGCTCAAACACACTGCCTCAAAGCAATCTCCGGCAACTGGGGCTAATTTGGTGCCGCTCGGGAAAGTTAGAACTCTTGAGCCAAAACCTAATATTAGGCAGAGGCGTATATGCAATATTCCGGCTTATCTGATGGAACCCCAATTCAATAAATACAGCAAATGTGGGGTTTTTGTAAAATGGACTGGAATTGGTGAAGATACAAAAAGGATTGTCGACTGGTGGTTGGCCCTATATCCGGGACAGGTAAGTATCACTATCCTGGAAAATAATTTTCTTGCAATTTTGTGTGATAATCAAAATACAAGGAATGACATTATGTATGGTAAGGTCAAATTGTATAGAGGCTATGGTTTTTTTCGATGTGAATGGATGCCGAATTTTGATCCACATGCACAGAATTTAAACAAATACCCAAGATGGATTAATCTGTGCTCATTACCAATCGAATATTTGGATTTTAAAATTTTGGAATTCTTAGGGGAACAGTTTGGGTCCTTTTTGGGCTGTGAAGGATTAGAAAGAATGGATTTAAACAAGAACACCAAAATCTTAGTTGAATTTGACAGTAATGCTCGGGTCTTGGAACCCACCAAGCTAGTAACAAACAGGGGGGAATGGAACATTCATCCCACTTTCTATGATGGGGTCATAAATGAAACTGATATTTGGCTGAAGTCTAGCCCGGTACTGGTTAAAAGTATCGAACAAAAGGAAAACCCTCTTTCAGATCAGAATGAAAAAATCACATTAAACTCTATCCATGAAAATGCTAACTGCCCTCCTGTGGCTAACACAGATGAAAATAAACACAATAATCGCAGTAATATTAATGATCTTGATAAGATAATAGATGAGGCAAATTCCATTAAAGAAGAAGCCTTAGTGGAGATGTCAAAAAGAATCTCCGATTCGGTGGATTCATTGAAATCTCCTTCTGAAACAAAATCAGTCAAAAACTTGGGGCAAGATAATGAGGCTGATCAAGAAGAAATGTCTTCTAGAATGGCTGCTGTTATAGAAGTATTCAATAATAATGTAGTTGAAAATTTTTCCCCGGAAGAGGAAGATGAGAAGAGGTTTCTAATTCAGGAGCTTCTGGCCTCTATGGAAGAGGAAGAAAATAATGAAAATAGGGTAGGAGATATCTCCCCTCTCCCTGTCAATGACTACACAGCAGCCCAGTCCCAGCTGGGAGAGGATGACGGAGAAGGAGTGATAGTTCCCCAGCAATCCTTAGGAATAACAAACATATATGACGGGAAAAACTTTCCTGACTGCGCTAGAGAAGCTAAAAGTAGAGGCAGAAAATCTTTGAGCGAGTTAAGGTTGCAAGATGGAAATGCAAAAGACCAAGGCAAATTAACTGCCTTCTTTGATGCTGGGAAGGGGAAGGGCCTTCCCACGGTCCAATGAAAATCTCTTCATGGAATGTTAGGGGTATGAATGCCCCTAACAAACAGCGTCTAATTAGACGCAACATCATAAAATGGAAACATGGCATCGTTCTCCTTCAAGAAACTAAATTAGCCCTGGTAGAAGCTGAGGCTTTTAAAAGGAAATTAGGTCTTCTTAGCTGTGAATTTGTGGAAGCCAGGGGTGCCTCTGGTGGATTAGGTATCATTTGGAATCCACGTCGTATATTATTTTGTCCCATAGCAGGAAACAGAAATTGGCTATTAGGAAAGGTAAGAAGCAAACTCAGTGAGCTTTCATTTACCCTAATTAACATCTATGGCCCGATTCCAGATGCTGGGAAACGCAAAGTTTGGTCAAAAATCTCGTTTATGATGGGGCTAGATCCCTATTCCCCTGTTATCCTAGGAGGGGACTTCAATGCTATCCTAAATCTATCAGAAAAAAAGGGTGGTATTCGTAGGGAACCGCAGTCCTTAAAAGACTTTAGAGAGTGGGTAGCTCATAACAATCTGATTGATATAGCAACTAGTAATGGAGTGTATACCTGGTACAATAGAAGATCAAGCTTTACACAAATCACTGAGAGACTAGATAGATTCCTTTTTAGAGGGAATCTGAGCGATCTAGCGGTTAACCTCACAGCTTCATTACTCCCATCTTCAGGATCTGATCACTATCCTGTCATTCTCAATATTGAGGGAGAGGCTACACCGAGGTGTTGCCCCTTTAAGTTTGAAAAAATGTGGATGCAAAATCCGGATTTCTATGATCTCGTAGCCAGGTGGTGGTCTGAGGGTAATTTTCAGGGATCAAAAATGTTTTGCCTTGTTAATAAACTAAAACATCTTAAAAGCAAGTTACTGAAATGGAATAATGAAGTCTTCGGTAACATTTTTGAAACCAAAATTTCATTAGAAAAAGAAATTGCTGACCTAAATGAAAAAGTGTTTAGACTAGGAATGGATCAGGATAGCTTCCTCAAAGAAAAGGAGCTCCTCAGGAAATATGAGGACACGTTAACAAAAGAAGAAATTTTCTGGAAACAGAAATCTAGAGAGAATTGGCTTCAAAATGGGGATAGGAATACTAAGTTCTTCCATAACAGTACAAAAAACAGGAGGAACACCAATAGTATTCACAAGATCATGAGTAATAATGGTATACTTCTGGAAGATCAAAAGGACATAACTACAGAAGTGGTGAACCATTTCAAATCCCTATTCAGTTCGGAATCTTCCCCTAAAGACGCCAATTTAACTTTGCTTAGAAATATTCCAAAGATCATAACTGAAAACCAAAACAAGGCGCTTAGCAACAAATTTTCAGAATCAGAAGTAAAATTAGCTTTGGGGCAACTTAACCCTGATAAAGCTCCCGGCCCCGATGGCTTTCCAGCTTGCTTTTTTCAAAAATGCTGGCACATTATTGGAAAGGAGGTGGTGGATGCATTGGAAGTTGTTAGAAACTTAGGAAGTATTTTAAGGGAGATCAACAATACTTTCATTACTTTGATTCCTAAGAAGGAGGAATCAAGTAACTTTGATGACTTCCGACCTATTTCCTTATGTAACACAATCTACAAGCTTTTTACTAAAATTTTAGCGAATAGATTGAAGGGCATTCTCCCTTGCATAATTTCAGAGGAACAGACCAGATTCGTTCTAGGTAGATCTATCTTTGATGGCATTATTGTTGCCCAAGAAGTCATGCACTCGTTACAACAAAATCGTCCAGCTGCTATGATGATCAAATTAGACATCAAAAAGGCATATGATAAAGTCGATTGGAGATTTTTGTGTAAATGTTTAGAATCCTTTGGTTTTTCTAAACAATGGATCAATTTAATATTCGAATGCATCTCATCTCCCAGGGTGTCATTACTTATTAATGGTTCCCCTGCTGGCTTCTTCCAGATATCTAGAGGGATTAGACAAGGAGATCCTTTATCCCCTTTCTTATTCATCATAATGGCAGAGGGCCTTGGGAGAATCATTTCTTGTGCTCGTATGAATCAGATCATTAAAGGTATTAAAATCACTAATGGAATGGAGGCCATTACTCACCAGCAGTTTGCTGATGATACAATGCTGATGGGTTGTGCGAATAGGATGGAAGCCATGGCTTTCAAAAGGATTCTTGACATTTATGCATTAGCTTCTGGTCAGGAAGTGAACAAGAATAAATCGGAAATCTTCTTTCTCAACACTTCGCAAAACTTAGAGACAGATATTTGTAATATTTTTGGGTTTGATAGAGGGAAACTTCCTTGTAAATATTTAGGGATTCCGATGGATAAGGGAAACAATATTATTTCATTACGGAAAGGTATCCTTGATAAGATGGATATCAGGTTGAATTCTTGGAAGAACAAATGCCTCTCTTCGGCTGGGAGGATTACATTACTTAAAGTTGTTTTGGCGGCTATTCCGATATATCAAATGTCCTGCCAGCAATTACCTAAAGGAGCGCGTCTAGAATTGGTAAAAAAGATGAGGAAGTTCTTTTGGAATATGGATTCAGACAAAAAGAAATTCGCATTAATTTCTTGGGATAAAATTAGCCAACCTATCAGTCTAGGGGGAGTTGGCATCAAAGATTTGGGGGTACAAAACATGGCTCTGGGGGCGAAGTTAGTCTGGAAAATGTACTCGGAACCTAATCTTAAATGGGTGAGGATCCTCAAAGCTAAATATCTTACTAACTCCAACCCTGATAGCATATTGAGGATGGAAATATTACCCAAGGGATCCAAAGTTTGGAATTTTATGATAGAATGTAGAAAGGTGATCAGGGATTATCTAACTTGGGATATTGCGGAAGGTTCTGAGGCACTGTTCTGGGAAGATTCTTGGGGGGGCTATCCAGCCTTAGACAAAATTGGTATAAGCGAAGATGGTATAGAACTTTGTAAATCTATCAGGAGTAGGTTTGTTAAGGATTATATCAAGCTTATCTCCAATGATCCCGCTTTGGGCTGGGAGTGGAAACCCCTTGATGAGATAAACTTGTCTAATGCAGACAAAGAGATCCTCTGGAATAACTTGAGGCATAGGAATTTATCATTACATAATGGGAAAGACAGGATAATATGGGCGGGTAGCTCTTCAGGCATTTACAAAGCCAAAGAAGGATACTCACTTTTAAAACTCAGTCGAGCTGCAACCAATCCTAATATTCCGATTAGCCTATGCTGGAATAACGTTGGTCTTCCCAAAGCTGGTATCTTCTCATGGGCAGCTTTCCAAAAAATAATTCTTACCTCAGACTAGTTCTCAAAATTAGGATTCCAGGGTCCATCGAGATGTCCCCTATGCGAATCAGAGGAAGAAAATGTGGATCACCTGCTTCTCAATTGTAGTTTCAGTCAGAGGTGTTGGAATTGGCTTTGCTCAAGTCTTGGATGGCTGACGCCGAGACCTAGGGACATTTCAGAATGGCTGATTAGTTGGCAACCTCCTCACACAAAGGATATATATCACTTAGTGTGGTCAATTTCCCCGGCAATCCTCATTTGGGAAATATGGAAGGAGAGAAACAGGCGGATCTTCAAAGAATCAAAATTGAGGGTAGAATCCCTTCTAAATAAGATCGAAGCAACAATTGTGGAAAAAATTAATAATAAACTTAGACATACACAGGAAAAATCTATTAACTTAACCAGATGGGATGAGGTTCTTCGATCTAAATGGTTGGGTTTGATTATTCCCCCGTTTATTGGGAAGGGTGGGAAACAGGCTGAGATAGATAGGAAGCTAACAAAATGGGCTCCCCCCCGAAAGGGCTGGGCTAAGCTAAACTTTGATGGCGCGTCCCGTGGGAACCCTGGTGTAGCAGGTATTGGGTGTGCTATTCATCAAGATAACGGAGATCTAATTGCTAGCATTAATAAGCCCATAGGTGTGGCTTCAAATAACATGGCTGAGTTTTCAGCGTTGCGGGAGGGACTGATTATAGCTAAATCTCTCAAGATTAAATATCTGGAAATTGAAGGTGATTCGACATTAACTATAAACGCAGTCAGGACTAGGGAAGTGTCTAACTGGAGATTAAAAGCGGAATTAAAAAGAATTTTGGATTTGATCAAATACTTTGAGGAAACTTTGGTTAATCATATTTATAGGGAAGGTAATTCTATAGCAGACAAGTTAGCAAATTTAGGGGCAGATGGTAATTCGTCTGTCTTTAGGATGGATACTCCCTCGGATTAAAACTTTGGCGTTGGCCATGTCTTCAACACATATCACTCCGCTCCAAGTCCTCTCTTTGGCCCTCATGTATAAATTCTCGGATATGCGGTCACCGTTTCCTTAAAACAGCAGTTTGGTATACTAAGTGTTATATATATATATATATATATATATATATATATATATATATATATATATATATATATACAGATATATATATATGCTCACATATATATATGTATATATTTGTAGTTAATCCCATATGGACTGATTCATGTTATATGGTGTACTCTTATAAATACAAATATATACATATATATATGGGTCAGTGCAAGAAGATGAGTCCACTTTTTGGCCAAAAAGTGGAAGTGTTTTCCCTGATTTTCAGATTTTGTCTCATTTGAGCTTAAATTTTGAAACACTTAGAGATTGAATCTTGGAAAAAGTCAGTAATATAAAAGATAGCCCTCTGAGTGTACTTTCCAGATATATAATTTATTTTAATACCCACATAATAAAAAATAACTTTTTAAATGGAGTTCTAAAAACTATGTTTTAAAAATGCCTGTTTCAGGACCATACCATGCATGTGTACGACCCACACTTTTTGACACAATTAAAATTATTTTCTCAAACCATTTTGGGAAATGGTTTGTAACACACTGAAGATTGATGAGCATATTTTTCTGTATTTTTTTTTCTAATATTTTTTTTTTAATTAATTTTTTAATGGCCGTAATTATCTTTTTAAAAATTTGATGTGTACGACCCACATAATTTGATGTAAACTTAACATTTTTTGATTTTTTTTTTTTTAAATACAAAAGAATTTTGTGTAGATTGATGACATATAATTTTTTTTCCAAAATTCTTTAAAATAAAAAAGTTATTAAATTAACCAAATTAGTTAATATTTCAAATTTATGGACCTGATTTAGTATAAATTAAATGAAAAAGAGTTAAAATAATCAATTTTTAAATAAATTTACATATTTAGAATCTAGACAGTATAATCTGAAATGGGTTTTAATTTCGTATAAAAATTCTCTGATTAGAGGCGCATAAACTATTTCTGAAGTTCATATTTGTGCTTTCATTCATGGAGATTTGAATTTGCAGGTCCATGTCTCAGGTGTGGCCATCCCAAGCCTATCCTGGGCCTAATCCCGAGCCAAGTGGCAGGTTGTGGAATCAACTTCCACAAAACGGGCCCCCATTTTCAAACAAGGGCGGCTTGTGGAAAAAAAAAGGAAAAATGCCATTTAGAAATGGGGGGCCGCTTTTAAACAAAACAAGGGCCCGTTTTTAGAAACAGGCCCCTGTTTTGTTTAAAAGCGGGCCCTCGTTTTAGAACAAAATGGGGGCCCGTTTATTTTTGCTTCAAACCCCTGTTAACTTTCGGCTCGGGAGCCCGAAGCACAAACGGACCCTCGTTTTTTGAAAATGGGCCCTCGTTTATAAGAGCGCATTTTCCAATGCGTGGACTTCCATGAATTTGTGACTCATTACCTTGCACTTGCCCATATATATATATATATATATATATATATATATATATATATATATATTCATATATATAGATATATGTATATATACACAATCATATATATATACTCATATATATATGTGTGTGTGTGTGTGTGTGTGTGTGTATGTGTGTGGGTGTAAATAGAATCACATACAATTACACACACATATATACACACATATATATATATATATACAGATACTATATATATATGAGTATGTGTATATGTGCTTAATAACATATGCATAGATATCCTTATTCGATCCTTCATACTTGCTTGTATTAATCTCTCCTCACCTGACCCTGTGTGTGGGTAAAAGGGGTGTTTCAGGAGGGTTGTAAGGAGATTGGTAGATGTCGGGTATTCCTGTTCTGGCACATGCAGGTCTCCCCTCCCATGCAAGTTATCTGTGTTTAGGCTGCCCTGGGCAGCGAGGGTATAGACTTCAATATGGCATATATGATGTCTTCTAATGTTAATTAAAGTCTGCCAGGCTATGTGTATTCATGCTCAGGTTACTAGCTTTTTGAATGCTAATATTCTTAATACATTGCATCGGATAGTGATTGATATAAGCCCTGTGTTAAATAGGGGACTGATAGCACTGGTCTCTGTTACGTTGATTGTGGTACAGCAGTGGATTTTATAGTGTATCATTGTATTGGATTTATCTTGGTTTTTAGATTCCCCTTATCTATCGGGTGGGGGTCAATCGGGATATCACTATCTACTGAGCAATGGAAGGAATGTTTTTTATTTTTGTAGTGGTTTGTGGAAGGTAGTAGAGGTCTGTCCAGGCTTAATCATTGATTCAGATTTGTAGTAGGTTCTATTGGATTAGACTCTGTATAGGTCCTTTGCTCTTTCGTTGTTTCACTCCTATCTCCAGGCATATATATTTCTGTGTGCATTTTTACATATTCATGTTCCTGGCAGTCTCTATGATAATCTCGCACATTGACATTTAAATGTACATACTGAAGTATATGATTTTATTTATGTTTTGGAGTACCAGATGTCTGCTGTGTTAAAAGTAATTAAGGAACTGTTAGAAATTGAGCTTTTCCATTTGTGTAGGTAGAATTGTAGCCTGGATAATCTCTTAAATTGAAACCTAAAAGGTTAAGATGGTTTCAAGCTAAGGGATATCCAGGCTACAATCCTCTTACATAAATTAGAAAAGATGTTATTATTCATTGATTGATTGTTACAAATTATCATGTTTACTATGCTACTAATAGTCTGGCAAAGTAAGTTGCAATAAGGTTTTGCAGATTCGGGATACAGGACAAAAGTTAAAGCTCGTAGTATGAGGGGATTCACCTTATTTGTGAAGATGGATCCAACCAGAAAGTGTTGCAAGATTTTATGTACAAAAAGAAACTAAAATGTCTTAATAAGACAGCCACCATCCTCAGATGAGGAATTGTAAAAATTTACAGTTGTTTTTGTTATTTGATCCCATAGGGGATTTGGGCTAGACCGGAGGTTTTCTTATCTCCATTCTTTCCTACCGGTGCCCACACTGAATGGAGATGTAATAATATTATAAAAGAAATAAATTTTGGCTTCGGCCTTTTATCGATCAAAAAAAAAAAAATTATAACAAAAGATAAGCTAACATGCAATAATTAAAAATCATTATTCTTTCTTTTCTTTTCTCATGCAAATTAATTAATTTTCTAAATAAAAAATTAAAACAATACTTTAATTCCAATTAATTCTTTTATTCATTTATTTATTTATTTATTCTTTTATTTATTTATTTAAAATTCTAGGAACAATAAATATAATTAATCTTATTTATTTTTCCACTAAAATTTAAATAAAAATATATTTCTAATATCATGCAGCTTGCAACTTAATTTAATTAATTAATTAAATAAATTTATGGAATTATCTCATAGTTGAATTGTTTATGCATTGAGATTATAAATTTAGTTAATTAAAAGAAATGTTTTTCTCCCTCATTTAATTTTTAATTAACAAAGCTAATAGTTGCATTTCACAATGTTAATGAGGGTAAAATATTTTTAATTAAATTAAATTCTCAAAATCAATCTTACACACTATATAAAATAAATATGAATAAAACTCACTTTTCTAATCAAAATTGATTTTCTTAAATAATTAAAATTAATCTTTCTATTCCAAAAAGCAAAAGAGATTAAATTATTTCTATTTTGAATAAATTTAAATCTTTCCTTTTTAAAATGCATAAACTGAATAAATTCATTATTTAAAATTAACCATTAAATTAAACTCACTACAAACATAAATAGGGCGATCTTTTTAATTAATGATTAATCACATAAAAGAAACCTATTTATTTTAATTTCTCAATTACTAATGTGTAAATGAACACATTAAATCAAAATAAATACTTAGGGTTAAATACTCTATTTACCACACGTCAAGCACGCAAACCAAGTAAGCCAACCAATTACCCGACCCACAAACCTAAATGAAAAGAAAACCGACGGGACACAAGCGACGCTCATTTGAGTATGACTAGGGTAAACTGAAGGTTTTACGACCACCTAACCCAAATTCTAAGGAGGAAAGAGGTATACTCAACCCTGCGAATCCAGGTGAAGACGAACCTTACACCTAGGCGGTACTGTACCTACAATCTCCTACAACCAAGAGTCAGACAAGCATACATATATATATATATATATATATATGTACATATATATATATATATATATGTACATATATATATATATATATATACATATATATATATATATATATATATATATACATATATATATATATATATATATATATATATATATATATTTAACGAAGATGTTAGCTCGAGATTAATAACAAGAATCAAGAGGACAGTTTAAACTTACATAAGAATCAATGTGAAAGCACATTAACAGATGCGCACAATAATCATAATATCTGACTAAACATTACCTCATGGTAATTCAACCATTCAAGATTGCCACATAAAAAGTCAACCAAGGTCAAACCGGTTTTACAAAGCTGACTAGGGTAGGGGTACTACAAAGCATGGTGACCTCATGTTGGATATTATAGGAATATTGTGAAATTAAATTGTTCGCTAACTCATCAAATGACCTGATAGGATGTGTGAGTTTTGAAAGCCACTCCATTGTTTGTCCTCCCAAACTTCTTGGGAATACCCTCATCATGTGTCATTATGGGCAAACTCTAAGCTCATTGTGCAAAATTCCCTAACGTGATCATGGGGATCACTCTTACAATTGTATTTGTCATACTTTGGTATATCCAAGTTTGGTGGAAAGGGCACCATGTTTAATCTTCTATCAAAAGGATAAGGAAAAATGTCCTCCAAAGAGTACCTTGTCGTGGACCCTTGTTGCATATCCTGCATTTGTTGTTAGAGTGCTTGGAGTTGTTGTGTGATGTTGGCTAAGGGAACATTTTCTTTGTTGAACATTTAATGATTGGCATACCCTTGTTCACTAATGTTGTCGTGATTACGGGTATCATCTCGGTCGTGGGTGTTGTCTTGGTCATGGGTGTTGTCTCCTCCCAAGTGCTCTTGATTTTGAGTATTGAGTGTGTAGGTCCTTGCCCTTGTTCTTGGGATTATTTCATTGGTATTCCTTGAATTCTCCATGTCAAAATCCGCGTGATTCTTGACTCCTTTACTATTTAGCATGAGGAGGTATTTTTGTTTATCTAATTCTATAAGTATTTCCATGCGTTTTTGGTAGGTGGCACTTTGTTGGCATTTTTGGATGAGATCCTCGGTGATATCATTTTCCCCCATATGTGTGTATTCATAAAAAGGATTGGACTCCCTATGACTTATGCTTGACTCTGGTTGTGAGTCTGACTCTTTGCTTTTCTGAGATCAAGTGAAAACGGGCATTGATATGCTTCTCAATAAGTGAGTTATTCTTCTCTTAGTGGGGTTGATATTTCTTCCTCTCTTATTGGAATTGGTGGTTTGGGTTGAGCTTCGTTGTAAGTGATGAAAATATTTGGAAAGAAGGTGAGATTTATTTTTCCCCCTTTGTTGAGATGTTGGTTGAATGTTGACTTCTGAGTATAAACCCTACTTCTCAAAAGCTCTTCGTCAAACTCGTTGGTTTTTCCTTGAATATATAATCGCATGTGACATAAGAAGATATGATGTGATACAAAGAGTTGATGGTTAATGTAGAGAAAATTTCTTCTCTTGATAAGCTCCCTAGGACTAGGTTGTCTCTTCTTCAACTTAGTCTTTTGACGAAGACTTCTTCTTCTCAAAATAAGGGGAGTGGTCATACAAATGACCAAAAATGTTGATGTTTTTGGTTGATAGGGATACTTTGTTTCGATACTCAAGCTTACTAGTCCTAATAGAGGGTTTGTTTGATATGCCCATATGATAAAGTATGCTAAATGATATGGATCAATTTTCCTGATATGGAAACCAAATTTGAAAAACTTGAATACCTAACTAGGTATTGTTGTTGAGATAGTTTGGATTATAACTTGTGATCACTTGGTTTGATACTCCTCTAATCTTGTTGGATGAAAGGATAATAGGATAAAACAATGAATTCCACCGGATCAATGCAGCCCAATGCATCTAGTTCATAGCATTAGGGGAAATCACTCCTAACTTCTTTCTCAAATATACAAATGTCTTTGCAGGAAAAGGCTTAGTAAAGATATCTGCAATTTGTTCCTTAGTAGATACATATTCTAGTCTGAATTCCTTATCACTGACTTTCTCTCTCAGAAAATAAAACTTGATTGATATATGCTTGGTCTTAGAATGCAACACTGGATTCTTAGACATATTGATATCACTAGAATTATCACAATATATAACAGTAGGCTCATGATAAACAACTCTAATATCCTTCAGCATCTTCTTCATCCAAAGTACCTGAGTATAGTTGGTAGTAGAAACAATGTATCCAAAAAGAATGCTCCACTGATAGTGCTCTTCTGATCATCAACATCACCTACCCAATCAGCATCAGTATAAGCATTTAAAGTGAAATCATCATCCTTCGGATACCATGGACTATGATCAACTATCCCATTCAAGTATCTGAATATCCTCTTCACACCAGTAACATGACTTTCCTTAGGATCAGCTTGAATTCTACAAACAAGACATACAACATTCATGATATCAGGTCTAATCTAAGTCAAAAAAAGCAATCCACCAATCATAGATCTATACAAGGTCTGGTTAGCCTTCAAAGATTCATTATCTTTTGACAACTTCCATCCAGTCACCATAGGAGTTCCAACATGTTTGGAATCATCTAAGGCAAACTTCTTTAGCAATTCCTTCACATACTTAGATTGAGATATAAAAATACCTTTGTCAGTTTGTGAAATTTACAATCCCAGAAAGAACTTCATCTCACCTATCATAGACATCTCAAATTCTTTTTACATGTCATTAGCAAACTTCTTACTCAAATCATCATCTCCTCCAAAAATAATATCATCAACAAAGACTTCAACAATCAAAATATTATCATTAACAACCTTGAAGTACAAATTAGTATTAGCAGTACCTTTACAAAATCCCAACTTCAGCAAATACTTATCTAATCTAGCATACCAGACTCTAGGGGCTTGTTTAAGACCATACAAGGCTTTCTTTAATTTGCATACCATGTCTTCTTCATCTGTCAATGAAAATCCATCTAGTTGCTCAATGTAGACTTCCTCTTCCAACTCACCATTCAAAAAGGTTGACTTTACATCCATCTGATATACCTTGAATTTCTTATGAGCAACATATGCAAGAAATTGTCTAACAGCTTCAATTCTAGCTACCAGAGCAAAAGTCTCCTCAAAATCAATACCTTTCATTTGTGAATATCCCTTACATGCGAGTCTTGCTTTATTTCTAACAACTTCTCTAACCTCGTTCAACTTATTCTAGAACTCCCATTTAGAACCAATCACATTCTTGTCCTCCATGAGTTTTTGGAAGGTGGCACTTTGTTGGCATTGTTGGATGAGATCCTCAGTGATCATATTTTCCCCCATATGCATGTATTCATAAAAAGGATTGGACTCCCTACGATTCATGCTTGATTGTGGTTGTGAGTCCAACTCTTTACTTTTCTGAGATCGAGTGAAAATGGGCATTGGTATGCTTCTCGATAAGTGAGTTCTTCTTCTCTTAGTGGGGTTGATATTTCTTCCTCTCTTATTGGAGTTGGTGGTTTGGGTCGAGCTTCTTTGTAAGTGATGTAAATGTTTGGAAAGAAGGCGGGATTGATTTTTCCCCCTTTGTTGAGACGTTAGTTAAATGTTGACTTCTGAGTATAAGCCCTACTTCTCAAAGGCTCTTCATCAAACTCGTTGGTTTTTCCTTGAAGATATAATTGTTGGCTTGATGATGATTGTAATGGATGACTTCATGTGTTGTCATTGATGGCACATGTATACACACACATATGTTCACATTTTCATAGTCATCTTAGTTAAGACAAACTGGTATTACTCCTAAGTCTTTGTATTGCAAAACCGGTATTATATGTATAGTTAAGTTCAAACGGTTTAGAGGGTGTCTAACTGGTATTTATAAACAACCGGTATATACAGGAATGGCTTGACACCAGCATGGAGTTTCAGTGGAGATCATCAAAGAAGCAAATGGAGTACAATTAGTCTATGAGTTGGAAGAGGTTAACTCTTAACCGGTATCGATGTTCAAACCGGTTTCACTGATTGTGTGATGAGTTATCATCGGTCGTGATGAGGTATTCCTAACCGACATATTTGGTGGTAATCTATGATGAGTTATGTTAGATAGTCCAGATACACTGCACCTAGGAAATTGTGATATGATTCCTGAGCCGACATGAAATCTAATGTCTATATAATGACATTATGATGAACTATATTTTTCATGATGCAAGATAGAAGTGTTAAGTTGTTGAAGGCATTGCCGAGTATGTTGGTGATGCAAATTTGAGTGAGTAGAAGAGTATCTATTCAAGCAAGTTGTGATACTTCTAGATCACACCACCTATTGTTTTCTAATCACTACAACAACCAAATCCCCTAACCGGGTAAGCTCTAACAATGTGATCCATTAATTTGGGTTTAAAATCCTCTACTGAGGTTACTCCTAATAGGGTACTACCTTTAACAGGGTATAGCTTCTAATAGAGCTTTGGAATCTTTAACAGGATTCGCTCCTAGCAGAGCACTTTTGTAGACCTTAACCGGTCAGTTACCTATTATTGCAGATAGTTAACTTGTGAATCTCATCTCACCATGGTTTTTCCCAATTGGGTTTTCCACATATAAACACTTGTGTTATGGTGGATGTTTTACTTGTTGTGGATGCTTTAATATCATTTTGGATTGCAAGCATAGTATTAAGTAAACTGGTTAACTATCTTTATCGGTCTATGTTTAAAGTGGTATTGTTTTTTATGTCACTGATTCGCCCTTCCCCCCCCCCTCTCAATGCTTTATAAGTCTATCAATAATCACATGTGATGTAAGAAGATATGATGTGATACAAAGAGTTGATGGTTAATGTAGAGAAACTTTCTTCTCTTGATAAGCTCCCTAGGACTAGGTTGTCTCTTCTTCAACTTAGTCTTTTGACGAAGATTTCTTCTCAAAATATAGGGAGTGTTCATACAAATGATAAAAAATGTTGATGTTGTTGGTTGATAGGGATACTTCATTTTGATACTCAAGCTTACTAGTCCTAATAGAGGGTTTGTTTGATATGCCCCTATGACAAAGTACGTCAAATGATATAGATCAAGTTTCTCGATATGGAAACCAAATTTGACAAACTTAAATACCTAGCTAGGTATTGTTGTTGAGATAGTTTGGATGATAACTTGTGATCACTTGGTTTGATACTCCTTTAATCTTGTTGGATGAAATTCTTGCCTAAAGATAGTTGAAAATTTGATAACCACCTCAAAAGGTGCTTTGTTGGATTTGAAAATCTCCTCCACTTGTGATTTCTCTTTGTTTGAACTGATTTTTTAGTTGGTTGATTAATATGTTTGCAAGATGTTTTAACATTTGTGACAAGAATACATAGCACACATGAAGACAATGGTCATCCTAATGCTAAACATTTAGTGTATGTTCTTTGAGGCTGTGTTCAAATCCCCGATGTTTTCACTGGTTTAGATACAAATAAGACACACCAAGTAGACTCTTTATTCAAGGGTCATTGACAATACCATAGCCCACAGCTTGATACTCCTTCAGCTCAAACAACTGTGTCACCCCCTATGGGGCGCCCATTTTTTTGCCTTTTTCTAGAAATTATCCCAAAGAGGATTTCTCCTCAATTGAGTAGTTATCTTGGGAGATGTATGGCGATTGATCTTGGGGGCAGATTCTTCCCCACCCTTGCACTATGATATTGCCAATGTATGGCAACTAACTCAGCTCAAGGTTTCTACTTCTATGGTTCATAGTAAATGTTTTGTTTGGCGCAACAAATGATAAACTTAATTAAGAGACTTCCCAACCTTTATAACAAAGGCTTTTCGCATCACAAGGATACTAGGGGAAGGCTATCAAATACACACTGTCATTGGAGGGGATTTTCATCAGCCTCCACATTTGATTATAGTGGGTTGGTAAACTTGGCTTTAGTCATTGCCCACTTGGGTCATCCCCTTCTCACTAGCCCCCTCAAGGCATTTGGGAAGGCAGACCCTCTAAAGGTTTTAAATGCATGAAAGTAAATAAAGCATGAAAAGAGTGGGTTTAGCTTTGTGGTCACCCAATTAGGGGGAGAGCATATACCTACCACTCAAGACAAACCAAACAAAGTTATTTTTACCCTTTCAAAGTAATTATTTTCTAAGTCCTAATTGGAGATGTTGCTCCAATCAAACATGGTGTTCTTTTAGTCCCACATAGCAATGATTTTTTAAACTAGGAATTGGAAATCCTGGTCAACAAAATGAAAATCATTGCAACAAAGTAAATTGTTTTGCAAAAGGGACAAGTTGATTGTTCTTTTTAGCTTGCAAATAAAGATTTATTGTGAATTTTACCTTTGCAAGAAAATGAAAGATTGTTGTTCTTTTTAGAGCCCAAAAAATGACAAGTTGGGTGTTCTTTTCAGCCCAAGATAGCAAAATGTATAATTGTTCGTTTTAACCCCGATTGTGAAATGTGAATGACTATCTTAGGATTGATCAATTTTCCCAATTAGAACATGTTAACAAAAACAACAAGATTGCAAATTTGAAAGTCTTCCAAAACCTACAAGCAATGTATTAGAAAAAACGCTATTTGATGTCCTACAAGCACAAGAAAGTGGATTTAGAAGGCATACATGAAAAAAAATGAATTAAAAAAAAAGCCTAATTCTTTTGCATAAATCAACCTTTGCCCCCTTTTATAAAATCCAACTTGATAAGTCAAAATCTTATCAATAAAATTTTAAAATTTATAAAGTCAAATTTTATAAATCAAAATTTATTAATAAAATTTTAAAATTTATAAAATCAAGTTTTATAAATTAAAATTTTAAAATATAAAATATCACATTTAATAAATCAAAATTTATTAATGAAATTTTGAAATATAAAATTATATTTTATAAATCAAAATTTATTAGTGAAATTTTAAAATATAGAAAAAAAAAATTGTTTTGTTGACTATGTATTACATAGTCACATGGGTTGTGTGCTACACAGTCATGTGTGATGTGTTCTACATAGTTACATGGACTGTGTAGACATAGTCACACAGACTGTGTATGCACAGTCCCGTGGACTGTGGATTTCATAGTCACGCGGACTGTGTACACACAGTCATGAGGACTGTGTATGCACAGTCTCATGAACTGTGGATTTCACAGTCACACAGACTATGTGTTCACAATCCTGTGAACTATGAAAAATGCCCTCTTTTTTTTCTTAATTTATTTACATTTTTTTTTATATAATTTTTTTTTTTTAACTAACAAAATATATAAATAAATAGAAACAAAAACCAATCACTAAGTATTGGTTATGATACTTGTAAAATAGAAACGGTGGGTGCCAAAAATGTGTGCTCTAAAGTGTGGAATCTGCAAAAGAGAGTCAAACAACACCAAACACGCACATGAAACATTATGTTAGAGTTAGAAATCAAAATAGAAACTAAACTAAGTTAGCTTCAAAATCAAGAACCCCAAGAACGTCTCATGTTCCTCTATCTCCAAGGATCTTCAAGATTCAAGGTGGCTCTCACTTGGAAGATCGTTTGATCTTTTAGATGTCAACCTAAAGAACAAGATTGAAGGATATGCCAAGATCAAAATGAATGCAACTAAGATCCTAGCTAGATGATCAAATGATATAAAAAGATGAAATGCAAGATATGAGACTAAGACAAATTGAGCTCCTTGATAACCTACAAAATGACTATAAGTTTGATGCATGAGATGATTGATCTAGAATCAAAAAAGCATTATAAATCATAGAAAGTCTCTCCTTGATTGATGGATAAAGGCTCAATTTATAGAGTTGGAGGCTTGAAAACTGGCGGTCAAGATTGAAGATTGATCAAGGGCTAAGATTGAAAGGGAATGTGGTCCCAGATGTGAAGGCTTAGCCTTGTGACAAGTGTCAGAAGGAGAAGTGGGTGCAAGGGTAAATGTGCTCACACATTTGTGAGCAAATTTTGGGAAGTCTAAGAGGTGACAAGTAGAAACACTTGTGGAAAGGTGTAAGGGCTAGTGGAAGAGAGTTTATGAGACACGGGCTAAAAGGGGAAAGAGTAGGGTGACTCTATGGGGAAGAGAATCCTCACACATGTGTGAGAACCCCTTGGTCAAAGGTGATGTGGATATGTGAGTCACATGTGGGTTTGGGTAGATGTGTAGTATTTTCAATTTGAATAAATACTAACATTGGTTAGGCTTTGGATTAATTAGGATAATGAGGGGTTCTAGAAAAATAATAGCATGCTAATGGAAAATGTAGGAGAATGAAAGTGGAGGGAAATAGGCATTTTTAGATAAAATAAAAGATTTATTTTAGCCAAAAGGGGTGCAAGCATTTGTAGGATTTTGCAAGTGAGGGGACTATTTGCAAATAAATAATGATTTATTTAAATGCAAAAGAATTTAATCAAATGTAAATTCAATTAAAAGGGAAAAGGGGGGTTTTAATTAAATAAATAAGATTTATTCAATTAAATGGCTAAAGGGTACTTAATCAAACCTTAGTTTAATTAATAGGTTAGGCTAGAAGAAAAGGATTTTAATCAAATCTTCAATTTGATTAGTAGGTTGATTGGAGGAATAGGGATAATAATTAAACCTTAGTCTAATTAATAGGCAAATAAATGATGATTAAATGAATAAAATTTATTTAATTAGTTGTGCAAGTTTTAGGTGTCTACGATAAGGATGTGAATGCCATAGCTTGTTGGTCATGTGTGTTGAAAACTTTCGCTCATATATGTCTTCTTGAGTAGAGAAATGGGAATATAGTTGCAAAGATGAGTGAGTGCATAGTTGCACATAATGATACTCAAATGATAATGTTTTGTATTGATCTTATTCAAATCCTATAAATAAGAGGATTGAAAATAAGCCTTATAACTTAAAGAGGTCCTCGACATGTTTGATGTGCGGTAGCATGCACATTGCTATGAATGTAGTGATATGATATTCAATGCATAAGTAATTGTATAGGTTATGACCACCTACATGAATGACATTGGATAAAGTAGGCTTACATCTTAGTTTTGTGTGACGATATTTTTGAGACATGACATTAATAATTGATAATCAAATGTGATGAGATAGGTCATATAATTAAACGTGATGGGATAGGTCACATAATAATTAAATGTGACGAGATGGGTGTAAAGCCTAGGTCATGTGAATTAACTAGATGGGTGAAATCACCAACTCATATTATTTCATGTATGTACTTGTTGAATTGCAACTTGTTCTATTTCCTTATTATTATCAACCCTATTTACCAATATTTGGGTATTAAGCTATGTTTATTGTGAGTAGACAGTCATAGCCTATCATTTCATGATTACTATGTGAAAATTTCATGAACACCTTCTAGCCTATAAGTTATCTTTATATAAAACATTTTGAGGCATTTTCATCTAACTTGTGCATATCCTTCTATAGTTGATGATTGAGAATCCACTAAATTGTAAGTAAGGATAGCTTCTTAAGATTTATGTCTATCAGTATCTACTATATACCTATTAATACTTGAATTGGTAAAAGGAAATCTAATTGGAAGTAGGAGTAATTTGGCTATTTGTTTAGAAGTACTATAAGATACTGGTTCTCTATCAATTATTCTCTATGGTTGACATGATTCCTTGAATGTCTATATGATCAAACTATTAGCATAGATGTATATAGGTTGCACATTGTGATAAGAGAAGTACATTATTGTTTCAGCATGTGTACCAAGACATTGGGATGATGTCTCTTCCTATTGGGGAAGGATGTCATGACCCAAAATTAGATTAATAATTTTTACCTTAAATTGGACATTTACACATGATAACATTTTGATATTTTGATGATATTTGAAGTGTTTGATGACATTATGATGCTAATAACGACATTTAATATGATGATTGAAATTTTAATGTAATGTTAATTATATGACGATATTAATTTAATGATTTTTCATGATGCTATTGAATGATATATTTGTATACGGGAAAAGTGGTGCAACGAAATGAAAAATTACAAAATTCAATGACTTGCCCACTCACCAATGGGACTCTTGGTGCAATTTATGGAGCTATATGGAATAGCTCAACTTCCCAGGGGGTCTTCCATTGTCCTCTATCTCACAAGAACCCTGAAGCCAATGCCTTTTCTCTCATATCACTGAGCAAAGTGACTTTGGGATGATAATCATGAGAATGAGGGATGCTTTTGATCAATCTTAGTATGAATGCAATCCTATCTATGCATGATTTTAACAAATATGAACTAAACTAGTGATGATAAGATGAAAAGATTAGTACAAGACTATCCTAACATGATATACTAGTTTATATGATTAACTAAGATGATAGAAATGCTTCTAAAATGTTTATTAGATTATTTCTATTTCAAAGAGAGATTAAATGCTTGCTAAAAATGAGTATAAGTGTGATGCTAAAAACTTGGATGATGAGAATGAGGGAATGAGGGCCCTATTTATAGGGAAAATAGGGCAATGGATGGTCCAAATTGGATGATCTTATCAAGGGTTAGGATTGAAAGTTATCAATCCATGTTTAAAATTCTCACCAATGAAATGGTGACAATTGTCAACATAAGACTGCTTGAGAGGAGATGTAAGAAGCATTAAATGCTTGAGAAGACCTCATGGTTACCCTAGGAGGTAAGGGTTAAGGTTAGGTTAAGATTACGCATTGGATAAAGCTTTTACCCAAAGGATAAACTCTTGTGCAAGGGTTAAAGGAATAATCATGGTCAAAGCAATGAATGCTTGATGAGACCCTTGGGTTAGATGAGGGTTGAGTTAGGCAAAAAGTCTCTAACCATGCCACAAAGGGTTAGTCAACCATTAATGGTTTGGAAGACTTTGGGGACAAATTTGTAAGAGTCCTTCCAAATTTGGGGGAATTCAACAAGTTAGCTTGTTGAAGGCATAAAGGATTTAATGCCTTTAAAAGACTTTACTCCAAATTTGAGAAGTGACATCCTCAAATTTAGGGAAAGGGGATAATTAAAGGGGTTAGGCTAATTGATTAGGATTAGATAGGTTCTAGAAGAATTTAGGAAGGGGGTTTAGGAGGCAAGTGGGAAATGTAGGATTTTGCAAGTGGGTGGGAAAAATAGAATTTAATTAAAATAAATTGTTTTATTTCAATTGTGGTTGCAAGTGGAGGATTTAAATAAATTAGATTTATTTATTTGGAGTGAACAATTTAATTAAATGTAAATTTAATTAAAAGTAGAGAGAAGGGATTTAATTAAATAAAATGATTTATTCAATTAAATGACATAAAAGGCTTAAGTGAATTTAAATAAATAAATTGAATAATTTGTTTAATCAAATAGAGGAATGTGGATGATTTAATTAAATTAGATTTAACTAAAATAGAGGAATGTGGATGATTTAATTAAATTAGATTTAACTAAAATAGAGGAATGAACATTAAATATTCATTTAGGAATGTGGTCATTTTTATACGTCTACATTTTGCCCTTCTTTGAAGTGGCGTGTGTGCACATGTTGATTCAAAGAAAATTGATGTGTCGTCAAAATTTGATCAGTGTCAAAATGTCGATGTCGTGCCCCAGACTTTGATAAATGATGTTAATAATGCCCCCTCGGGAGATGAATCAAAAAAATTGAAAATTTGGTTGATTTGATAATTGTTGTAGATTTGATCGCATTTTAAAATTTTGTCGATGTTGAATGCACGCCAATTGATTCATCTCCCGATAATGATGTTTGCTAGGGTTAGAAGCGAGACCACGAGCAAAATACATGCCCCACCTCCTAACCCTAGTTTTCTTTTACCCTATAAAAAGGTGAAAAGTGATTTTATTTGTATCATTTGTGCTTGTTGACTTTGGAGAAAGTGACATTTGGAGAGAGAAACAAAATGTCAGTTCCCTATGCTTCTCATCAATTCGAGCGCATTCAGTGATACCAAAGGCCCGCCACGTATGGTCCACCTGTAAGTTATCTAATTTTGCCCCTTTTTGCTTTTTGTTTTGTTGATTTTGAGCACGTCTTTTTTATTTTTTTTGTCAGATTTTCACGGGTTAGCACATCTGGTATGCATCGTAGCGCATACAATAAAACCGTAGCGAGTAGAGTTTTGGAATTAGGGTAGCGTCAGGGTTAGGTTTCATAGCGCGTAGAAAGTGTAGACTAGAGCATTAGGTATTTTTATCGCATAGAGCTATCAGGCTAGCGCATAGCGGGAAAAGGGTAGCGCGTAGGTGAAACCTAGCGCATAGGGTTAGCCGAGTAGCGCAGTGGGAGAAAAGGGTAGCGCATAGGTGAAACCTAGCGCATAGGGTAAAGATGGCGGTGTATAGAAAAACTCTAGTGCATAGGGTAAAGTCTGTAGTGCATAGAGGTGTTTGGCTAGCGCATAGGTGGCAGCTTAGCGCATAGAGAAAATGTCTTAGCACGTAGGCAGAAAATGTAGTGTTTTTAGGAGGAAAATATGATGTTGTGAGGTAATTTGAGAGGAATGAAGATGGGTTGGGGTAAGTAGGTGTCTAGAAATTTTTCCTGGATGGGTGTGACAGCCAATCTGCGTGCCTGTTGTGTGGATGTGTGTTTTGTTTTGATAAATTTTAAGATTTGTCGTTATTGAATTTCCAAGCTGATTGTTTGAATGGTGATCTTGATGTGTCTGTTGTTTTAGATCTTTGATTTGTTTTTGTCATGAATCTGATGTCCGATATGAGTTCCAATATGGTGTCTGATATGAGTCTTTTGATATGGATTTGATAGATAAAACTTGATTTGATTTGCGTTGTTTCAAGTTGATATGAATTTTGATGTTGATATGGGTTTGATTTTTTATATGAAACTTGATTTGATTTTCGTTGTTTCAAGTTTGATATAAATTTGATGTTGATATGGGTTTGATTTTTGATATGAAACTTGATTTGATATTCGTTGTTTCAAGTTGATATGATTTTTGATGTTGATATGGGTGTGATTGTTGATATGAAACTTGATTCGATTTTTGTTATTTCAAGTTGATATGGGTTTGATTTTTGATATGAAACTTGATTTGATTTTCGTTGTTTCAAGTTGATATAAAGTTGATGTTGATATGGGTTTGATTGCTAATATGAAACTTTATTTGATTTTTGTTGTTTCAAGTTGATATGAATTTTGATGTTGATATGGGTGTGATTGTTGATATGAAACTTGATTTGATTTTCGTTGTTTCAAGTTGATATGAATTTTGTTGTTGATATGGGTGTGATTGCTGATATGAAACTTGATTTGATTTTTGTTTTTCTCAAGTTGATATGAATTTTGATGTTGATATGGGTTTTGATTTGATGATATGAAACTTGATTTGATTTTAGTTGTTTCAAGTTGATATGAATTTTGATGTTGATATGGGTTTTGATTTGATGATATGAAACTTGATTTGATTTTCGTTGTTTCAAGTTGATATGAATTTTGATGTTGATATGGGTGTGATTGCTGATATGAAACTTGATTTGATTTTCATTGTTTCAAGTTGATATGAATTTTGATGTCGATATGGGTTTTGATTTGATGATATGAAACTTGATTTGATTTTTGTGGTTTCAAGTTGATATGAATTTTGATATGAGTTGGATTTGTGATATGAAACTCGATTTGATTTTTGTTGTTTCAAGTTGATATGAATTTTGATGTTGATATGGTTTTGATTTGATGTGGGGACTAATATTGGACATGTTTTGTTTGTGATAGAAGCAGCTTGGGGTGCTTCAGTCGTGAGAGATTTCCAAGGCCATGGTCTCTGATTCCGCAATTGACATAGGCGGATAGAGATATCATTGAGAGATGTGGATTGTCCTCTTTGTTGGACATGCCTCGGTATATCATTAACCGAGGTTTATTGACAGCATTGGCAGAGAGGTGGCATAGTGACACCAACACCTTTCACTTGGTGATAGGCGATATTACAGTCACACCAGAGGATTGTTATCGGATTTTGCAGATTCCTGTGGTAGGTGCACTATTGCCTTATGAGTAGACGAAGGAGGGTGGGACAGAGGCACTTTGCCAGATTTTGCATGATGATATGATTTGTGGGTATGAGATCCCTTGGCAGGATTTTATTGATTTGGATTATGCCCCACTACCATCAGTACTCGCAGGTTTCGCAGGTGGCTTCTTGTGTCCTGACCGTAGGTTGAAGGGACTGGCAGTGGGATGGGGGTTGGTTCTAGAGGATATGGTGACATAGGGTCGCCGATTTGCATGGGGGTCCAGTATGTTGGCCCATTTATACAAAGATTTGTGTCAGGTGGTATACTTAGGCTATAGCAGTTTATCAGCTGGGGTTACATTGCTACAGGTATGGGCGTGGGAGCACATTCCCGCAGTGAGGCCACTTGCAAAAAGAGATAGGTCGATTGGGTGCGCCTATGCATATGGATACACAGGGATAGTTGTCCAACATAAGCTAGGCAAACTAGAGCATTAGAGGAGGGTGCTAGATGATATCGATATGGTTGTCTAGAGACCGTATATGGAGTGCGAGGTGTGGGAGGAGGATGGGCTAAAGATGCCCTATGTATACATGTCACGATTCCTGATAGGGTGGATGCCATTTGTGATCAAGAGATTCCTACACAGCCGAGTTCAGCGGCAGTATGGTCGACTATAGGGTATACGACATGGAGCATTCTTATATGCTCGTCGAAGGCAGGATGTGCCAGAGTGGGGTCCGACCATTGATAGTGTTGCGGCGGTTGAGGAGTACATGCATCTAGCTAGCCAGATATGGGACTATGCCTACGAGGTAGTGGATGCAAGGATGACGGAGGAGTTTTCAGCGCTCTTTGTGGCTCATGTTGTAGCCCGGATATCTGATCTAGCGGAGATTATTCCCGCTTTTGATGATGATGAGGATGAGCAGCCTAAGAGGCTAGGGAGATGTAGAGATGAGGGAGAGGAGCTTGAGGAGGGAGTTGGGGATGGTGGAGGTGATGACGGTGGAGATGGTGGAGGAGGTGGTCGAGGTTAGCGTGGAGATAGAGCAGGGAGACGAGATAGAGGAGGAGTTGGTGGGGATAGAGGGATGTGGGGTGCCAGAGGAGGAGATGGTGGGGATAGACAGATGCGGGGAGAGAGAGTAGTGTGGCGAGCAGTGGAGGAGAGAGGGAGGGGAGTTTTGGTGATTGGAGGTGGTGGTGGGCGAGCAGGGGAGGTTATAGCATTTGTGGGTGGGATGGATGATTTTAGACGGCCCACTTAAAGGAGGAGGTCAGATATGCTACCCCCACTGGTGCCGAGGATAGGGACAGGGACAGAGGGTACCACTACACAGATACCCCTTCAGATTCTGACTCATAGAGAGGATGCTCAGATTAGATCCTTATAGTTGTCAGTGCAGCATCTGCAGACACAGGTACTAGCGTAGCAACGTCAGATTAACGCAAAGCGGGATACAGTGTTGGAGCGCTTGGGTTGAGCAGAGGCTCAAGCGGATAGTTTGGAGAGAGCAACGGTTGGTGGGTCGATGAGAGATACCTTGAGAGAGATGCAATATACAGCCAAGGAGGTTGAGTACTATCAACATCTATATGAGGAGGTGGTTCCCATTGATCACAAAGCTCCTAGTTTTACTACGATGAGATCTAGTCGATCCAGGCAGACTGCTTCAAGGACAGAGAGCAGAGGTGTGACCAAGCCATCTCGACATGATCCACCTGGAGATCCAGGTGTTGGGACATCTACCGCGAGACCTTCACCCTCAGGAGATAGTCATACCTGAGAGACCTTGTCTCTATTGTATTCTGATCATTGTGTTGTATTTGGGACATACATGACATCCTTTGTATATTTGATCATTTTTTAGATATATATATATATATATATATATATATATATATATATATATATGACACCGATTTCTTTGATCCACATGTGATGTGTTTTTATGGATGATGCTTTATATATGAATTTGATGATTCTATGATGATGATGCAATGCTTAGATAAATGCATAGGATTTGATATTTGATGGATGTGACCTCATGATGCATGATGCAATGATATATGAGATGTATGATAATGAGATGCTTTGAGATGTATCTTGAAAATGAGATGTATGATAATGATATGTTGTGAGATGTATGATAATGATATGTTATGAGATGTATCTTGAAAATGAGATGTATGATAATGATATGTTGTGAGATGTATCTTGAAAATGAGATGTATGATAATGATATGTGACTAATTGTAAAATGATAAGCAACTAATTGTAAAATGATATGCAACTAATTGTAAAATGATATGCAACTAATTGATCATCCTCATTCTTTCGTTTGTCATTCCTTTATAGTCACATGTTGTTGCTTTCTTTATGTTTATCATCATTGAGTTGTTTGAATATGTTGAAAATTTATACAAGCCTAATGGTATAATTCAACCATAATGACCTGAGAAAAATTTAGATGACTTTTGATTTTGCAAGATGGCACAAGCGTTAAGGTATAATTGAAACAATACGACCTGAGTGTGGCTTGCGTATAAATAGACAAGATTAAACCATTTGTATGCGCAAAGTGGAACCATGTCTTCAATGATATGCTTTGAATCACATCTCGAGACAAGTATTGGCACAGTACAAGTGATCGCCTCAAAGACAGAAAACTAAACAATATTGGAGTCCCAATTACTTTCTCTAGCTCGATGCATATTTGAGAAAATTTAGGGGATCCAATAGTGCAAAAATAGTCAAAACTTCATGCAAGATGTAAACATTTTATACTTCAGAAAATCATCTATCATGTGTTCTTAGATTGTCAAGTGTATCAATGTTTTGTTCTCTTGATTGCTGAATTTTTGTTGGATATGATTCTCTTGGCTTGTTGCAAGTTTTGACATGACAGAATGTAGATCAATGTTTCCCCTAGCTAAATTTACCACCTGACGTGGATATGTACAGTGATTACCAAGCCATGGTGGGATATGATGAAATGATATTTGGAAGCAAGGACAGTGACCATGCTAAGTATGTCCTGAATAATGTTATTTTGACAAAGTGTTGGGCGATGGCCGGTGGTTCTTGATTGTGGAAATAAAAGATTGAGAGTAAAGATAGATAGAGGAGTTGTTCTCTCACAAGTAGTGTCTGTTGCCAGGTTTTCACCATTTATTTTTATTGCATCTTTTTGTTTGTTTTTGTATTTTTGTGATTTTTTTTTTTAATTTTTTTTTTTTGAATTTTTGTGTTTTTCATCTTTTATGTGCATTAGACTGCTCAAGTATAGTATCTCTTTAGATGGATATTGTTTGTTGGTTCATCAATCACATCGCCTTTTGAAGTTGTTAGCTGATAGGTGCCTGATCCATAGGGTGATATGATGACGTAGGGACCCAACTAGTTAGGTTCAAACTTCCCTTTCCTTTCTCAATCCTGTTGATTTTTGGGATTTTCTTTGAGTACGAGATCACCGACTTTTAAAATCCTAGGGATGACCTCGTGGTTGTAGCTTCGGCACATGCATTGTTGATATGCTTTGAGGTGAGTATATGCATGTTGTTTTTTTTCATCTAGAAGTTATAGCTCTTGCAGTCTGTTTACTCGATACTCTTCATCTAGAATGAGGCCTTTCAAAGATACTCTGAGTGATGGGATTTCTACCTTGAGGGGTAAAATTGCATCCGATCCATACACCAATGAATATGGCGTAGCTCCTGTAGGTGTGCAGATGCTAGTTCTATATGCCCAAAGTGTTGGATTGAGTTGCACATGCCAATATTTTCCTGCATCATTTACTGTTTTCTTGAGGATTTTCAATATTGTTTTATTTGATGCTTCTACTTGACCATTCCCCTGCGGGTAGTAAGGTGTAGAGAAATGATGTTGGATTTTGAATCGTTCACATAGTTCTCGCACATCCTAGTTTTTGAAAGGTCATCCATTATCTGTGATGATGGAACTGGGAATACCGTATCTACAGATCAGATAATTAAGAATAAAAGAGGCATTTTGTTTTCCAGTTATTGTGGTCATGGGGACCGCTTCAATCCATTTGGTAAAATATTATGTTGCAGTGATAATGAACTTGTGTTCATTTGAAGATGAAGGGTGTATTTTACCGACTAAGTCCAATCCCCATTGGAAAAAGGGCCAGGATGTTGTAAATGACTATAATTCCTGTGCTGGTGGATGTATAAGATTGCCATGGATTTGGCATTTAGGACATTTCTTTGCAAAATGATAAGAATCCTTTTCCATTGTCGGCCAGTAATATCCCATTCTTAGAAGTTTTTAAGCAAGAGTAGGACCACTTGAATGTGTGCCACAGATACCTTTGTGAAGCTCTTATAAAGCAGAGTCAGATTCATTACGATCAAGGCAATGGAGAAGAGTACCATCTAGACCTCGACAGTAAAGAGTATCAGCAGTTAGAGTATAACGGGCAGCTTGTTGGATAAAGTTGCATTTTTTATTTCGAGATAGGTCAATGGGTAGGGTATTGGTTTTGAGATATTCATATATTGTGTGTATAATGGAGAGTCTGAACTGGTTAAGGCATAGATAACATGGGATGCGGAATTGTCATAGGCTGGGGAAAACAGTTGCTCTACCAAAAACTCATAACGACTCTGTTGTTCTGGAATCTATAGCAGTGAAGCAATAGTAGCCATTTCATCAACTGCTTTGTTGTCCAACCTTGGTATTTGTTCGAAGGTGATGTGTACAAAATATTGTTTGAAATCATCCACCATTCATTTATATGGTAGCAGCTTGTCATCTTTTGTCTGATAGTCATTGTTGATCTGATTTATGACTAGTTGTGAATCTCTTTAGACTTTCAATTCTGTGATTCTCCATTCCATGGCCATTTGGATTCCTGTAACCAGTGCCTCATACTTGGCAATGTTATTTGTGCATGGAAACATGAGTCTATATGATCTTGGTATGGTGTGTCCTTTAGGAGTGATGAACAGAATGTTGGAACCTGAGCCATGTTGAGTGTAGGAACCATCAAAGTATAGGGTCCATTGCTTGGTGGTAATAGCAAGAACATCCCTATCTATAAATTTGATCTCCATCAGTTGTTTATCTGGTAATGGTACATAAGCTAATTGATCTGCAATTACCTATCCTTTGGTAGCTCGACGCTCTATGTAGTGGATATCAAATTCACTAAGAATCATTACCCATTTAGCCAATCTGCCTGTGAGAGCTGCTTTGTTGAGTAAGTACTTTAGAGGGTCAATTTTTGCTACTAGCTTGATTGTGTGAGCTAGCATGTAGTGTCGAAACTTTTGAGAAGTGAATACCACTATCAAACAAGCCTTCTCAATGAATGTGTAATTGAGTTCATATCCATTCAAAGTTCTACTGATGTAATAGATAGCTCTTTCTTTGCCTTCTGGATTTTTTTGTGCTAATAGTGCCCCCAATGATGTGTGTTGTTGATATGTAGAGAATAAGTGGCTTCCCTTCTATTGGAGGTACCAGAAAGGGTGGGTTCATTAAATATTGCTTGATTTGATAGAATGATTCTACACATTTGGCTTCCCATCAAAATGGTACATTCTTGTGTAGCAAATGATTTAAGGGTAGACTTTTATCTGCTAGTTGGGCGATGAATCGCCTGATTGACTGGAGCCGTCCTTGCAAGGATCTAAGTTGGCTAATGTTTTTAGGTGGTGGCATCTCCATGATGGCTTGTACCTTTGCTGGATCTACTTCAATGCCTTTTGTTGACATGATGTAGCCTAATAACTTGTCTGATATTACCCCGAAGACACACTTCTTAGGGTTAAGCCTGACTTGAAATTTCTCCAACCTTTCAAAAAGATTCTCCAATATGCCTAGATGTTATACTCGGGTAAATGACTTAGCTAGCAAATCATCCACGTAGTCCTCCATGAAGGTATGCATCATGTCATGAAAGATTGTCATCATTGCTCATTGATAAGTTTCCCCAGCATTCTTTAAGCCAAAAGGCATGACATTCCAACAATACGTTCCCCAAGGACAGGTAAACATTTTTTTATCTTGATCCTCTGGAGCTATCTTGATTTGATTATAGCCATAAAAACCATCCATTAATGATAACATTGCATGGCCTGCTGTGAGATCTACAATTATGTCAATACTGGGCAAAGGAAAGTCATCCTTTGGACAAGCTTTGTTGACATCCCTAAAATCGGTGCATATCCTGATGCTACCATCTAGTTTTGAAATGCGCAATGTTGGAAATCCATTCATCATAGTCTATAGGTCAGATAAATCTGACATCTAAGAGTTTCTTTAGCTCAGCTTTGACCATGAGTGCTACATGTGGATTCATCTTTCTCAATTTTTGCTTAACCAGCTTAGCTCCTAGAGCAATGGATAAGTGATGCATGATTAAGTGTGGATCAATCACGGGCATATCTGCATATGACCAAGCAAAATTGATTTGATTTTCTTTGAAAAAATTGATAAACTCTGATTCTTCTTCCTCTGTTAAAGATTCGGCTAGGTGTATGTCTTTGGTTGCTTCTGTTGTACCAATATTGATTGATTGAGTGGGCTCAATCAATATGGGTGATCACTCTTGATAGTGTTTAGGAAGAGTGTCAAGTCTCTCATCTTTAGGTGCCTTAAAATGCTTTTCACCCGTAGATGCATCCTTTATTTTTACTTTTTTGTGATCTAGTGCTGCCATTGACTGGTTTTCAGCAATAGATCTACTATTTCTTTCATTTTTGCGACTGAGAGACTTGGCACTCCCCTGATTGCAGATGTCGTTACTTTGTTTGCTGGTAGAGTATGTTTTCAGGTTGACAGTACATAAGTAATGGATAATAGAATCATCATTTGGGAAAATAGGTATGTCATGATTTTCAAGTTCATCCCAGTCTATGAGATCAGGAAAGACGAGTGGTAAAGAGTCATTGGGTGGGTCGAGTTTAGCTATTGTAAGTGTTAGGATGGAGGTATCATCAAGGTTGGCTGGGATATTAAATAAGTTAATAATTTTGTCAAGGTCTTTGATGGTATCATCTTCCGTGTAGACTTGCTCATAATGTCATTGCTCATTTTCCTTGGCGTCATAGATATTTTGTGGACCAAATTCAAGTAGTCTAGGCTTTGTGCCTTGCTCTTCTTGAGAAAGGGGGGTATGACTAGCATTTTCAGAAATGTCTTCAGTAATATTTGAACAGTTGCCCCATTCATACTTATTTGATTCAGTCTCAGAAGTATTATCCTAGATTCTTTCAGTGCTTTGGATAGGTATGTTGTAGGGTGAAAACAGGTCCCTGATGATTGATACTAGTCTGATAGTTTTCTCTGATTTTGTATTAGATCCTGCTTCTACTCTTTGCATTTGCTCGTATATTGTCTCTCCTCAGGGATTAATGATGTTGTCAGGGGGTGATTCTTCTCTGTTTGAAACAAGTTCTTGAACATGATGTGCTTCTGTATAAGATGCTTCTTCTCTTTGAATGGTCGACTCCTCGTGTTGTGTCTCTTTTTCCTGGTATTCTCATTCCTTTTGTATTGTTTCTGCTGATTCAAATAATGCCTCCTTCCATGAGTCCTCCTTGTATTTCTTCTTTGCCTTCCACTGAGGTTTTTGATATTTATTTGGTGTCTTCTTTGGGGGTAGAGTGTGTTCATAGCCCAATCTTGTTTTGTCTTTAGAAAACTGTGAAGGAGGATTAAATGGTTCTATGACACCTTCCTGACGCTTGTCTATAGGTCCTTTGCCATTGTATCCCATTTGTTGCATGATCAGGTAGCCTTTTCCATAGAGTTGTGTTGGTATAGCTACTTCCATAGTAGCTACTCTGACTTCTTCATCTTTATATAACCAACTAAGGATGTCCTTCTCTTTTGATTCATGTGCTAGTGTGCCTAGTTGGATAAATTTGCCATCAAACTTGGTGATGGGTTGTGTTTCTTGATGTATTGATGTTGAAGGTAGCCCATGAGATTTAGGTGATGCTGGCAAGTTGATTAGACACAAGGGTTCCAAAGAGTACTCTCCCATGCCTTGTTCTTTGATTTTCATCTTTTGTTTAAAATCCATGGATAAATATTTAAGCTTTTCTTGTTGAAGATCTGGTGCTAAGGAAGTTTGTTTTTCTCTGTTATGTGGAACTAAACTATCTTGGGCTGCCCCCATAGCATTACAATATTGAAAAGGGTTATGATCTGCTGATATAGAAATCTCTTGTCCATTGTATGGGAACTTAACACACTGGTGGTAAGTTGAGGGTACTGCTTGCATTTCATGTATCCAAGGTTGACCCAATAAAATATTGTATGTGAGGTCTATGTCTAAGACTTGGCACATAGTGTCCTTTTGTATCGGTCCCACTTGAATTGGCAACATCACGGTTCCCTTGGATGATCTTTCTTCATCATCATATGCTTTGATAGTGATCTTTTTGCGTGGATCAATAGACTGCTCAAAGAAGCCTAATGCATAGATAAATTTTAAGGTACAGATATTGAGTCCAGCTCCTCCATCTATTAATACTCTTTTAACTCGATGTTTGTAGACCAAGACTTCAATGTGAAGTGGAGTATTGTGTGGATGGCTCAATGAAATATTATCATGATCAGAAAAGGTGAGATTATGAGGCCCTGTCATGTGAGCTACCATGGCTTGGAATTTAACAATATCCAGATCTTGAGGTACATTTGTTTCCAATAGTGCCTGTTCCAAGATGTCCTTGTGTTTTGGTGAAAGTTTTAGCAACTCAAGTATAGATATTTGAGCAGGATTTTTACGCAGTTGACTGACCAGATCATATTGAATTTTGGGGATGGTGTTTGTTGTTGATGTATGCCCTTTCAAGACATATTTTTGAGCTCTGGTGGTTACATTGATTGATTCATTTTTGCGTTTGTCCTTGATTTTAATGACATTTACTTGATTGTCATTTGTTGATATATGATTGATGGTGTTATTGTATATGTGATTGATACGAGCTCCGTGTGTATCATTTGATGTTGAAGCTCCATCCTTGTTGTAATTTGGAAGAGGATTCTTAAAGGCCCCATGGTCACCATTTATTTTGAGACCATCGATTGTTAAATCACCTCTATCAATCATGTTTTGAACAATGTTTTTCAGCCTCATGCAATCATTTGTGTGATGTCCTTTGTTTTGATGAAATTCACATAAGTGTGAGTCATTCCACCAAGGTGGTTTGACTTGTAGTTCAAAGTTGTTGATTGTTGGTAAGGAGATAATTTTGTTTGCCAGAAGCTCTTTGAATGCAGACTCTAATGATTTTCCTAATGGTGTGTAAATGGGTTTAGGAAAGTTGTTGGTGTTACCCCGTGAGTTCGCATTAGGTCCTTGATTTGTGTTGTTGTTTTGGGTATTGTTGGTGTTATTTGTATTGAGATGTTCTAGATTGGTATTCGGTGCATAAGTGTTAGTACCTTGGTTAGCACCTCTTTTATTCTTGGTAGCCTGAGGATTGCCTGATAAGGCCAACACTGGTTATTTGGACTTCACATCATTAGCTTTGTTTCCTCCTTCATTTCCAATATTTTTGTTTCTGGTCCAGAACCTGGATTTGTGTAACTTGTTGTTGTTGTTTTGGTTATTGTAATGAGAGTTGGGTGAATGAGTTCCTTCTTTGAAGAATTTCAAGGGTCCTTTCTTAACACATGCCTCTTCTATCTTGATGTCATTTTCAATCAATTTGGCAAAAGATGGTATGCATTGGATCTTGAGTATGTAACTCATCTCGCTATTCAAATTATCGATGAAAATTTCCATCTTTTCCTTTCCGGGCATATCCCGAGGATATCTTGAAACCATCTGTCACCAACGTTGAAGAAACACCATGAATGTTTCGTTGTTCTTTTGTTTGGTATTGTAGACATCTAGCATGGTGATGGCATGTTGAATATTGTAGGAGTATTGAGTGATAAATTTGTTGACTAATTCATCAAAGGATCTGATAGGAGGTGTGATTTTGGATAATCATTCCATTGTTTGTCCTCCCAAGCTTCTTGGGAATAACATCATCAAATAGGTATCATCATGGGCAAATTCAAGGCTCATGGTACAAAATTCCCTAACATGATCACGAGGATCACTTTTTCCATCATATTTGTCAAATTTTGAAATGTCTGAATTTGGGGGAAAAGGTACCATGTTTAACCTTCTATCAAAAGGGTAAGGACAAATTTCATTTAATGAATACCGTACTGTTGATCCCTATTGCATGTCTTGCATTTGCTTTTGTAGCATTTGCATTTGTTGTGTGAGAGAAACCAAGGGTGCATTTGTTTGTTGAGGGAAGAGTTCTTCCTTCTCATTGTTTCTAGTTTGGGTAGGTGTATGTTGTGGTATGTGTGACTCAGGTATGTTTTGCTCAGGGTCACATGCGTCCTCTTCTCTTTGTTGTTCTTGATAAGTATAATGTTGAGACCTTGTTTGAAAGGTGTTAGTATCAAAGTCTTCAGGAATCCTAACTCCTTTGCTTGTGAGCATGAGTAGGTATTTTTCTTTGTCGGCCTCTATGAGGCGTTCCATAAGTCTTTGAATTGAAGAACTTTCTTGACATTCTTGGAGGAGCTCTTCAATAATCTCTGTGTCTTCTAGATTTGGATATTTGAAGGGATTTGATAGTCTTCGCCCCATACTAGACTCTAGTTGTGTTTCGATTTGTTTGTTTCATTAAGAGCGAGTGACAGTGGGCATCTAGTAGAAACCTTCTGTGACAAAGGGGATGAATTCCTCGTCAATGTTTTGCTTAGGAGTTGGTGATTCTATTCAAAGTATGTTGTAAGTAATGCAAACTTCTGGGAGGAAAGCCGGATTGATCTTTCCTCCACGATTTAAGCGTTGGTTGAATGCTACTTTTTGGCAGAATTCTCTACTCCTTAATGGTTCCTTGTCATATTTGTTTGATTTGTTTTGAAGATACAAGCGCATATGATGGAGGAATGTGCGATGAGATTTGAAGAGTTGGCGATTGATGTATAGAAATCTATTCCTTTTAGCAAGTTTCTGGGAACTAGGTTGTTGTTTTCTTAACTTAGTGTTATGATGAATACTTTTTCTTCTCAAAATATGAGGATTAGTCATACACAGGTGATCAATGGTTTCCTTTGATATGTTTTGGATTAAGATACCTTGTTTGGAAACTTAAGTCTACTTTTATCAAATGAAGGTTTAGATGCCCCCTCACAACAAAGTGTGTCAAATGTTATGGAATAAGAGATTTCCTGATATGGAAACTCGATTTGACAACTTTAGTTTGAAACAAGTATGTTTTGAGGATGAAATCCATTTAAGTGGAGGACCTTTTGATGTGTGTGATGATGTTACCTGATTTTGATAGGAAAATGTGTTTATCCTTTAGCTAGTTTTGGACTTTAACAACTTTTGTTCTAAGAACATCTTGTTTTAATTGTTTTGGAATAGTTCTGACACTCTGATTTGAATTTCTGCCTGACAGAGTTGAGTGAGGATTGAAATGGCTTCCCAAACTATTTTTAAAATTTTTCAAAAAAGTTTATGTTTGTTCTCTGTTTTCTCAGCCGACTATGCGCTAAGCCAGAGACCTGATGCGCTAACAAATGCTATCAATGCGCTATAGAAAGATTTCAACGTGCTAAGCTACACCTTTTATGCGCTAACTTGCACTGTTTGGTCTTGGCTTGTTCTGAATAAGTGATGCGCTAATATGTCCTTCCTATGCGCTACCTTTTGAGCTCAAAGCGCTATTGTTTACTCTCAAAGCGCTAAGTTGTTGCTCAAAAGCGCTGAGCTGCTTTCATGAAGCGCTAAGTTTTAGCTGTCGAATATTTAACTTGATTATGTGCTAGTTTTCAGAATGGTTGTGCTATGTTGAAACGTGGACACGCTAAAAGATAGTTTCAAAGTGCTAAATTTTTCTTCAGATGCGCTAAAATGTTTCTTTCACGCGCTAAACTGCCCTATTTGTTTTGACTTGTTGGTTTTTCTGTGATTTTAACTTTTTCTCAACTGTCATGGATGATTTTCTAAAGTATGAAATGCAAACACAGCATGAAAAAGATAACCATTTCGCCTATTCTAAACAAAGAGTGTATATTCTGCGAGGATGTGTTCAAATCTCGAGTGTTTTAATAGGTTTGGATACAGATAATGCAATTCAATCAAAAATTTTATTTAAGGGTCATCAACAACATCATAGCCCACTAGTCTCGATACTCCATCAGCTCAAACAACCTTGTCACCCCCTAGGGGGCACCCATTTTTTTGCCTTTTACCAGAAATTAACCCAGAGTGAATTGCTTCAAAATTGAGTAGCTATCTTGGGAGATATATGGTGAGTAATCTTGGGGGTGGAATCTTCCCCACCCTTGCACTATGATATTGCTGATGTCTGGATACTTACTCAGCTCAAAGTTTCTATTACTAAAGTTTGTAATCAAGCTTTTTGTTTGGTCGTTAGTGATAAACTCCCTCAGGAGGCTTCCCAACCTTTAGAACAAAGGCTTTACGTATCGTAAAGATACTAGGGGAAGGCTAATCGTTGCGCGAAACCATTGAAAGGGACTTTCATCATCTTCTACTTTTGATTATAGTGGGTTGGAACACTTGGCATCAAAGTCGTTCCCCACTTAGGTCGTTCCCCTCACACCGGCCAAAAAATGGCTTTAAGAGTTTTTAGCTCCTCAGGAGGGCAGGCCTGCTAAAGGTTTTATTGCTTAAAATACTGAAAGCACAAGAGTGGTTTGGCTTTTTGATCACCCAATTAAGAGGAGAGCATATACCTTCCACTTTGGAGACAAGGCAAACAAGGTTCTTTTTATCCTTTTAATGCAGTGATTTGATAAAGTCTATTTGGAGATGTTGCTCCAAAAAAGCATGGTGTTTATTTTAGTTCCCAAATCAATGATTTTCTAAGCTAGTATAAAAATCCTGGTCAACAAAGCAAAGAGTTTGATTTGGTCAACAAAAGGAAATCGATAAAGGGGAAGAACTTCCCTCTTTTGGTTGGCTTCAAAAACTTTTAACAAATGAGGTTTTTTTTACCTTGCAAAAATAAAGTGAATCCTTTTAGACACCAAAAGATGGTGAGGTTCTTTTTCTTTTAAAAATATTTGCAAAAGTAAAGTTTGCTTGTTCCTTTTAAAGCTTCCAAACTGAAGTGTTTTTCTCCTAAGAAAGCAAGAAATGGTTTATAGTTGTTCTTTTTAGGTACCCCAAAGTGAAATGTGATTTCAATTTTATCCAACAAGAAAATGAAGAAAATTTAACTTAACTAACTTAACAAAGTTAGCAAAACTAAATTACTTCACTCCTAACTTTGGTAAAACAAACTCTCTACCCTGCAAATAAATCGTTAGTCACCTGCAGTAAAACTAATTAGCAAAATTTTTTGTTTTGTGGACTTCTACAAGTCTATTTTAAGCTTCTGTTACAAATTTGTTTTTTGTCTGTGCCTGTGATGCGCTACAGAATGGACCTGACGCACTACAAAAAGGCACTGATGTGCTACCGAAAATCCTTGACACGCTAAATTGTTGTCTAGATGTGCTAGACTGTTTAATTAAGGCGTTGAAACCTACAGGAAATAGTAAAATGGTTATGTGCTAAAGTTTGGTTTCGACGTGCTAAGAGGTGGTTTTGACGCGCTAAACAGTCAGTCAGATGCGTTGAAGTATCGACCAGATGCGCTAGATCATGCTCGCTACGCACCGATTCCAGTTTCCCGCGTACCTGCAGAGTTAGTCCTACACAAAAAAATGATTTGATAAATGGGATTATGCCCCACGGTGGGCGCCAGAAATGTATGCGGGAAAAGCGGTGCAACGAAACGAAAATTATAAAATTTATGACTTGCCCACTCACCAATGGGACTCTTGGTGCAAGTTATGGAGCTATATGGAATAGCTCAACTTCCCAAGGGGTGTTCCATTGTTCTCTATCTCACAAGACCCCTCAAGCCAATGCCTTTGCTCTCAGATCACTGAGCAAAGTGACTTAGGGATGACAATCATGAGAATGAGGGATGCTTTTGATCAATCTTAGTATGAATGCAATCCTATCTATGCATGATTTTAATAAATATGAACTAAACTAGTGATGATAAGATGAAAATATTAGTACAAGACTATCCTAACATGATATACTAGTTTATATGATTAACTAAGATGATAGAAATGCTTCTAAAATGTTTATTAGATTATTTCTATTTCAAAGAGAGATTAAATGCTTGCTAAAAATGAGTATAAGTGTGATACTAAAAACTTGGATGATGAGAATGAGGGCTCTATTTATAGGAAAAATAGGGCATTGGATGGTCCAAATTGGATGATCTTATCAAGGGTCAGGATTGAAAGTTATCAATCCATGTTTACAATTCTCACCAATGAAATGGTGACAATTGTCAACATAAGACTGCTTGAGAGGAGATGTAAGAAGCATTAAATTCTTGAGAAGACCTCATGGTTACCCTAGGAGGTAAGGGTTAAGGCTAGGTTAAGATTACCCATTGGATAAAGCTTTTACCCAAAGGATAAACTCTTGTGCAAGGGTTAAAGGAATAACCATGGTCAAAGCAATGAATGCTTGATGAGACCCTTGGGTTAGATGAGGGTTGAGTTAGGCAAAAAGTCTCTAACCATGCCACAAAGGGTTAGTCAACCATTAATGGTTTGGAAGACTTTGGGGACAAATTTGTAAGAGTACTTCCAAATTTGAGGGAATTCAACAAGTTAGCTTGTTGAAGGCATAAAGGCTTTAATGCCTTTAAAAGACTTTACTCCAAATTTGAGAAGTGACATCCTCAAATTTAGGGAAAGGGGATAATTAAAGGGGTTAGGCTAATTGATTAGGATTAGATAGGTTCTAGAAGAATTTAGGAAGGGGTTTAGGAGGCAAGTGGGAGATGTAGGATTTTGCAAGTGAGTGGGAAAAATAGAATTTAATTAAAATAAATTGTTTTATTTCAATTGTGGTTGCAAGTGGAGGATTTAAATAAATTAGATTTATTTATTTGAAGTGAACAATTTAATTAAATGTAAATTTAATTAAAAGTAGAGAGAATGGATTTAATTAAATAAAATTAAATGACATAAAAGGCTTGAGTGAATTTAAATAAATAAACTGAATAATTTATTTAATCAAATAGAGGAATGTGGATAATTTAATTAAATTAGATTTAACTAAAATAGAGGAATGAACATTAAATATTCATTTAGGAATGTGGTCATTTTTATACGTCCTCAATATTTTTATCATGATGATTTAACGATTTTGTTGAGTGCAAGGTGGATGCAGGGTCAACCGTCGAAGACAGACAAATAACCGAGGAGGGGTCTCCTAGCTCGTTGGTAGTAACCCAGGGAATATGGCCTATGCAATTACACACACACACACACATGTAATAATTAAATTAATTAATTACATAATAAAGTCGATAATAAATAACATTATGATATAATTTAAGCATAAAATATTAAAATTTAATGACTTGTTTCAATTCTTGCATGTTTTAAATTTAACTCTTGAGTTTCAAATTTTGATGGAAAGTTAACTCTCTATAACTTCCTGTCAAATCTCAATTCTCTCTTCTTGACTGGTTGATCAAACCAGTCAAACTCTTGATTAACTCTCTTAATTGGCAAATATAATTGAGTTTTCTCCACATCCACTTCCAATCAAATCTGAATTCACCAATCCAGACCTGCAATCCATGGATCGATTTCCTCAGCCAAATAGATTTATAAACTCAGAAAGATATAGAACTACACACATCTTTCTCTCTGCCATTGTATCGACTTGTTGTCTTATTGTATCTTCTTCCCTTGCCATCTTTGGGCTCAGCGAATGAGTTTCTTGGGAAGAAAGTGACTAGTGTTAAGGCACTAGGGAGGTAAATTTGCCCATAAAATGATCTACCAGGAGCAAAATGGAGCCTCGGTTTCCGCAAAAAGGAAAGCGGCCATTCTCCTCCTCTTTCACATGGCTGCAAGGGATCGATTTGGTTGATAGGTCAATTTTCTATTAGAAGTCCCAGTCGTGCCTCATTCTTCCATGGTGGCTAAAAGGCATCGATTTGGTTGCAAGGTGATCTGGTAAAGTTTATCCTTATTTTCTTAACACGTATCGATTTGCTTAGTTTGGGTATCATTGTTGGCTTAGTCTTGGATTGATAATTGATTTGGTTTTGCAGGGGATCGATTTGGATGAGCCAAATTGATTTTGTGAACTAATAAATATCACCCCTTTCCTATTTATTCTTCCTCTGGTTTTAGTCGATTCCTATGTGGAATCACAACATACATCCACCTTTTTTTTCTCTTTCTCTATGGACTGATCTGACAAATTGCATGGGTCGATTTGGAGCATGAATGAATCTATATTTGGAATGGATAAATATCCATATAGACCCTCTATGTTTTGCTTGGCCTGCAATAATCTTGGATACCCATTGAAACCAGTATGGTAGGCTGATTCTTTTGGCTTGGATGATTCATTTCTTAATTCTCCTATTTATTTTTTTGGTAACATGTTTCCATATTTTGGTCTAAATCATTTATATTTAGATTATTGTTTTGCTACCGAAGCTTCCTACATTTTTTATTTGTAAAGGATTGCGTTGTCTAAGAATTATTATTTTGTTGCTAAAGTCCTCTACTTCCTCTATGTTGTAGTTGAATGACCTCCTATGAATCGATTTGCCTTCCTTAGTGTTGCCAAGATCTGACTCTGACTCATATAGCATCAGTTTTGATTTTCCTTGTTAATTTGTATGGCTTACAAATTTGTTAACCTGTGTGGCAGAGATCGAACCTTGGGAGTGATGTTTGATGATTTATTATAGCTTCTCTCTCTTCACATTTTTTTCCTTGATCTGCATTTAAATTTTTGGGTTGATTTGCACTATACATTAATGATAGGTTTCTTATGGTATTCCTCACCGTTATATCTTCTTTTGATGTGCTAATTGCTTCCTCCTGTCATTACATTTTTGCAGAATAGTGTCTATACTCTCTGTTACTCGCCTCTTTTTTTCTTTTGTGGGACGAACTGATCTCACTCCTTTATATAAGTATTCATTCATTGTCTGACCTCCAATCTAGGTGAAGTTGCAGGAGATTTGAACTTTTTCTATGATAATTTATAGGGGTTGATTTGTTTATGGTTACTTTGCTGACTTGGACATTACTTTTACTAACCCTCCTGTCACCATTTTGGCATTTTTAGCCTTTAATTATTTATTTTAAGAGTCAATATGACTAGTTTCCTAACAATAATCAATTGGTTGTGTGTGTGTGTGTGTGTGTGTGTGTGTGTGTGTGTGTGTGTGTGTGTGTGTGTGTGTGTGTATATATATATGTGTGTGTATGTATATGTGTATGTGTGTGTATGTATGTGTATGTGTATGTGTATGTGTATGTGTATGTGTATGTGTATGTGTATGTGTATGTGTATGTGTATGTGTGTGTGTGTGTGTATATATATATATGTATATATATATATGTATATATGTATATATGTATATACATACATACATATATACATATATACATATATGTATATATACATATATGTATATACATATACACATATGTATATATGTATATACATATGTAAATGTATGTATGTGTATATGTGTATATGTATGTATATATACATATATACATATATGTATATATGTATGTATGTATATACACATACATATACACATATACACATACATACATATATATAGATATATATACACATACATACATATATACACATATATATATACATATGTATGTATGTATGTATGTATATATACATATGTATATGTGTATATGTATATATGTATGTATGTATATATGTATATGTATATATACATATGTATATATGTATATGTATGTATGTATATGTATGTATGTATATATGTATGTATGTATATATATATACATATATGTATATATGTATGTATGTATGTATGTATGTACACACACACACACACACACACACATATATATATATGTATGTATCTATGTGTGTGTGTGTGTGTGTGTGTGTGTGTGTGTAGATACATATATATAAATATATATACATGTATATAGATATGTGTGTGTGTGTGTAGATACATATATATAAATATATATACATGTATATAGATATGTGTGTGTGTGTGTGCGCGCGCGCGTGTGTACACATGTATACACATGTATATACATGTGTATACACATGTATATACATGTGTATATACATATATATACACTATATATGTGTGTGTGTATACATATATATATGTATATGTAACATATATATGTATGTATGTATGTATTTTTAAATAAGTAGGTGGTGATTATAAAATTTTATTATTCTTATTATTTTAAGGAGTAGTATTAGTCTAGTTCAAGCGATCATTAAATTGGATCTATATATATGACGTGTTTTCCATTGAATGAAATCTAAATTCCATAAATGGGTGTAATTAAAGGAAAAATAACAAACATAATACAATAAAAAATTAGTTGTAAATATAAAGAAAAATATATATACATGGGAGGGGTAATTTTTATCTTTGTCTATGAGGGATGTATAGTGGATAGGGTGCTTGATTATGGCTCAACCAAGGAAGGGTGTTTACACCTACCCCAAAAGGATTAAAATTGGCCAATAACTTTATTAATTTTCTCCATGCCATATCACATGTAGATAAGTTCAACAGGTTTGCTATTAGATGCTACATGCACACACAGGTCCAATTTTTGAAAGTTTATGTTGGCTTGCTAGGACACTCTGTCATGAGGGATAGGAGCTTGTCATGAGCACTAGGAAGCACAAGCTTCAATTGGTTGGGCGAATAAAATGTTTGGGTTATTTGTTCATCTTCCAGATCGCAGATGGAGGTGAGTCCGATGGTGAGGAAGACACTATTAGATATTAGAGTTGTTGGGATATGTTGTTGTCAATGATGTCAACATATTCCTATGTTGCAGAGAATTGGTTGTTTCAGAGAGTTGGTTTTGGTGATCTAGTGCAGATGTGCTGATGTGGTTTATTGGGTTTTAAAATCCTTATCTATAGTTGATTTAGTATGATTTTTAATGATGCTATGAGGTGATTTGGTCGAGTTATGAGGTCTAGTATGTGGGCTAGTTTTTCAATTTTTTGTGTTGCAGAATTGCGGTATTTGAGTCATATTTCTCTAGAATGATTATATCTTGGGTTGTGGATTTTGGAGAATGTTTGGTATGTTCATGTGTGTCATATGATCAGATGGTTCATGATTTGTAATTTCGCAAGCATATCTTTTAGTTTGTCAGTTAGTGTTCTTGAGCTTCAGTGATGGTGTTAATGGTGAATCTTATGATTCGAGTTGTTGCAGTGATTGTGATAGAATTCACGATGCTTGTTGATGTTCCCTGATTGTGTGCTATGCATTTTGGTGGTATGTATTGATCGTGGTGCACGTTAATGAATATTTTATTGGTCTGGTGGTATTCTTTGTGTTATGCGACATATTTGGTGGTGTAGCATGTTGCAGATGATCTTGGTGAATTATTTGATGGTGTTTTGTGTTCAAGGATTTGATTTGGGTCCATGCTATGTCGGCAACGACATTATATTGGTCTGGTTATGGATTTATGTATCATGTGATTTAATTTTGTAATTAGGTCTTATGCGTTGAGACGACCTTAAGGTTAAGGTTGATGAATTGTATAAATATGCATTGCAATCATGTTAGTTGTGTTTCTACGAGTTTCTATGATTGTGTTTATGATATGAGAGTATATTGTATGTGCAAACAAGCAAATTATCATTCAAAAGTGGAAAAGAGCAAAGGAGAGTTGTTGTGCATACAGTGTAGCTAACTAGAACTATGATCAGGTATTTGGAGATGTTATTCTTTCAGTTCATGTAATTTGGATTGTTGACCAATCTTTGTAAGGTAGTGAGACTTCCTTTGGGTTGTAGCCCTTCTTGTATATGAGCTCTAGGTAGTGTGCCTGAATGCATGTGCATTCCCCATTGTAATATTTACATGTACTATTGTAGAGTATCATCTTATTGTGGGTAGATTCCCACCGTGGTTTTTCCCTTAACTAGATTTTCCACATCAAAAATCCTTGTGTTATGTGTGTTGTTGATGTGGTAGTTATCTTGGCTATTGATGTCGTTGATAAGATTTAAAGTTGTGATTAATTTGGTTGAGTTTGGTGAAAACTGATTCACCCACCCCCCCTCTCAGTTTTCCTGCATTGTTGCTTCCCTACTATCAACAATTGGTATCAGAGATAGACCCTCTAGATGGAGCTTGATGGCTTGAGGAGATCTGAGATGGAAGTTGTTGTTTTCAAGAAGGAGAGTCTGAGGTTTGATGGAACTAACTACTCTATATGGAAGCACCAAATGGAAGTTCAATTGAATTGTCTACGAGAAGACTATTGGAAGATCACAAAGAATGCATATACTATTCCTCTGAATGGTCTTGTTACTGTTGATGAGATGAAAGCCGTTGAACATAACATAAGAGCTAAGGAAGCATTGTTGAGTGCCCTAACTGATGCAGAGATGACTAATGTGATGGGATTACAGACTGCACATGAGATTTGGGTGAAGCTTGAAACCCTGTATGAAGGAGATAAACATGTGAAAGTTGCTAAACTACAGAGATTGAAAGGGAAGTATGAGTTGTTGAAGATGGGAGAAGATGAGAATATTACATCCTTTATGGCTAAAGTGAATGACCTTATGGTGAAAATCAAATGTGTCAGTGAAGTCCTTGAAGAAGATGAGATTGTGACTAAAGTATTGAGATCTTTGTCTCCTGCTTATAAACATAAAGTTGTTACTATTGATGAGATCTAGATTGTGACAACTGTGACAAGAGATATGTTGATTGGTAAACTTGTTGCTTTTGAATTAAGTGAACTTGGTGAATCTCATGGTAAGAATGAGACTGCATTTAAATCTATTGTATCCAGGAAGCAGAAGTATGATCTAGGAGAAATTTCAACTAAAGTGTCTAGATATGAAAGAGAAATGAGAGAGATAGAAGAACAAGAAAGAGAGATAGAAGATCTTGAAGCACTGATTGCTAGAATATTGCCTAAGGGAGCCGGTAAGTATGAAGGGAAGTTACCTTTGAAATGTTTTTCTTACAATAAGATTTGTCATTTTGCTTCTAGGTGTCCTAAAAAAGCAGAAAACATGTCTAAGTGTGATAAGCCTCACAAGCCTAACCGGAAGTATAGATATCAAAAGAAATGTTATTATGTTGTTGATGAAGGTGTAACAGATGAGGAGTCTGAGAAAGGGAACTCTGAAGATGAGTTTGTGTTCCTTTCTATCAAGGAAGATGAACCGATATCTACTGATTCTACAAGCTGTGTTGTTGAAGAGAAAGCTTTGGCTGCTAAGATTGATGAGAAAGATGAATGGGTGATTGACAGTGGTTGTTCACATCATATGATAGGTGATAAAGATAAATTTGTGAATATGGAGAAGTATGATGTCAGATTGGTGAGATTTGAAGACAATAAAGCTTGTGTAATCTATGGTAGAGGTTCTATTTCTCTTTATGGTAAGCATAATACTGATGATGTTTTGTATGTTGAAGGTTTGAAGCATAATCTTTTGAGTGTTGGACAGATGGTTGATAAGGGATATGATTTGCAATTTAAAAATAGGAAATGTAAGATATTGAATAGCTCCGGTATAAATATTGCATCAGGTACTAAGACTAAAGGTAATATCTTTCATCTGAATGCTAGTGAGAAAAGTTGTTTGATTGCTCAGATTGATGAGAGTTGGTTGTGGCATAGGAGAATGTGTCATGTTAACTTTGACTGCATGATTAAGATTAGTTCTACTCAAGTTGTTAGAGATCTGACTAAGATAGTGAAGCCTACTAATCTAGTATGTAAAGAATGTCAATTACGAAAGCAAACAAGAAATTCATTCAAGAGAAAATTGTATACATCTAATGGATTGTTAGATCTTTGTGCATATAATTTATGTGGACCTTCTAGAGTGAGAAGCTTGTAGGGAGATAGATACTTTATGTTGTTGATTTATGACTATTCTAGGATGATGTGGATCACTTTTCTAAGGGAGAAATCTGAAGCATGAGAGAAATTCAAAATATTCAAAGCTAAAGTGGAGACAGAGACAGGATTGAAGCTCAAGTGTTTGAGGTCTGACAGAGGAGGATAATTCACCTCTGGTGAGTTTAATTCTTTTTGTGAAGAGCATAGAATCAGAAGACAGTTATCTGCTCCTAGAACCCCTCAGTAGAATGGAGTTGTTAAAAGGAATAACATGACAATTTTGGATGTTGCTAGAACCATGTTGATTGAAGGAAATGTTCTGCATATTTGCTAGAGAGAAGTTGTTAGCACTATTTTATACACATTCAACTGAGTGCATATAAAAGGTGATTATGGTAAGACCCCTTATGAGCTATGGTTTGGTCATGTTCCTACATTTAGATATTTCAGAATCTTTGAAAGCAAATGTTATATCAAAAGAAGTGAGGATATAGGAAAATTTGATGGAAGATGTGATGAAGGAATATTATTTGGATATTCTAATAAGAGCAAAGCATATCAGTGTTACAACAAGAGACTGAGAAAGATAGTAGAGAGTGCAAATGTGAAGGTTGATGAGAATCATGGGAAGCAAATCAGAGCATGCGAATATGAGTCTGATGATCAGGATGTTACTGCAAAGAAAGTGTAGACTAAGAGAATGAAGCAGAGTGATCTAGTAGAGATGGAGATAGTGAATGTTGATGTTGTTGTCAGTGAAGAAGTTCAAGAGCCTGAGAATCAGAATAATTAGAAGACCCCAAGGTATGTAAGACTGAATCATTCAGAGAATCAGATTATTGGTGATAAAAATAAAGGTGTGATGACTAGGAGAAGAATTGTTGCTGAAGAGACATGTTTGATTTCTAAAATTGAGCCTAAAAATGTTGTGGAAGCTTGTAAAGATGAAAATTGGATAAAATTTATGGAAGAAGAGTTAGATCAGATTGAAAAGAACAAAACATGGGAACTTGTTCCGAGAGCTAAGGACAGGAATGTGATTGGTACTAAATTGGTGTTCCGGAATAAGTTAAATAAGGTCGAAGAAGTTGTTAGAAATAAATCAAGACTGGTATGTAAGGGATATTCATAAATGGAAGGTATTGATTTTGAGGAGACTTTTGCTCTGGTAGCTAGAATTGAAGCTGTTAGACAATTTCTTGCATATGATGCTCATAAGAAATTCAAGGTATATTAGATGGATGTAAAGTCAAACTTTTTGAATGGTGAGTTGGAAGAGGAAGTCTACATTGAGAAACTAGATGGATTTTCATTGACAGATGAAGAAGACATAGTATGCAGATTTAAGAAAGCCTTGTATGGTCTTAAACAAGCCCCTAGAGCCTGGTATGCTAGATTGGACAAGTATTTGATGAAGTTGGGATTTTGTAAAGGTACTACTAATAGTAATTTGTACTTCAAGGTTGTTAATGATAATATTTTGTTTGTTGAAGCCTTTGTTGATGATATTATTTTTGGAGGAGATGATTATTTGAGTAAGAAGTTTGCTGATGATATGCAAAAAGAATTTGAGATGTCTATGATAGGTGAAATGAAGTTCTTTCTGGGATTGAAAATTTCACAAACTAACAAAGGTATTTTTTATATCTCAATCTAAGTATGTGAAGGAATTGTTGAAGAAGTTTGGTTTAGATGATTCCAAACCTGTTGGAACTCCTATGGTGACTGGATTCAAGTTGTCAAAAGGTGATGAATCTTTGAAGGCTAACCAGACCTTATATAGATCTATGATTGGTGGAATACTTTATTTGACTCATATTAGACCTGATATCATGAATGTTATATGTCTTGTTTGAAGATTTCAAGCTAATCCCAAGGAAAGTCATGTTACTATTGTGAAGAGGATATTCAGATGCTTGAACGGGACAATTGATTATGGTTTATGGTATCAGAAGGATGACGATTTCACTTTAAATGCTTATACCAATGCTGAATGGGTAGGTGATGTTGATGATCGAAAGAGCACTACCGATGGAGCATTATTTTTGGGAAAGAAGTTGGTTGCATGGACAAGTAAGAAGAGAGACTCTATTTCTTTATATACTGCAAAAGTTGGATACATTGTTACTACTACCAACTATACTCAGGTACCTTGGACGAAGAAGATGCTGAAGGATATTAGAGTTGTTTATCATGAGCCTACTTTTATATATTGTGATAATTCTAGTGATATCAATATGTCTAAGAATCCAGTGTTGCATTCTAAGACCAAGCATATATCAATCAAGTTTCATTTTCTGAGAGAGAAAGTCAGTGATAAGGAAGTCAGACTGGAATACGTATCTACTAAGGAACAGATTGCAGATATCTTTACTAAGCCTTTATCTGCAAAGACATTTATATAGCTTAGAAAGAAGTTAGGAGTGATTGATCCTCCTGCTATGAACTAGATGCATTGGGTTGCATTGATCCGGTGGAATTCATTGTTTTATCCTATTATCCAGATTGATGAGATGGTGTTACTACTCCTGAGGATTACTCAGTGTGTGTTTTGGTTGTTCATATTTGTGATTTTATCATAAGGGGGAGTAATTTTCCTTCTTAGAGGGAGAGATGCATGAGAATAATGGTTTGTATTTGTCTTTGGCATTGTTGTCAAAGGGGGAGAAGAGCATTTGAAAAACCCTGAAGTATTTTTGAGTTATCTATCCAAGGGGGAGTTGGTCCTTATGATCTCAGGGGGAGATTGTTGGTTGTTGATTTCTTTCTTTGCATTGATTGTTTTTCACATTCATATGTTGTCATCAATTCCAAAGGAGGATATTGTTGGATATTAGAGTTGTTGGGATATGTTGTTGTCATTGATGTCAAGATATTCATGTGTTTCAGAGAGTTGGTTTTGGTGATCTAGTGCAGATGTGTTGATACGGTTTATTGGTTTTTGAGATGCTTATCTCTAGTTGATTCAGTATTATTTTCATGATGCTATGAGGTGATTTGGCTAAGTTATGAGGTCCGGTCCTACTTATACATGAATGAGGTATGCGTGTTTTCATTCTTAGTTTTTCCTTCATCTCATGAATGCTTGTTTACGTTGATGCATTCTTTAAATTCACATTAATCGTATGCAAGAACCATTACGTAAGCGTTCTCTTTGAATGCATGATGCTCAGGTTAGACACTCGTCATATTTCATAATTTCATATGCTTATGGTTAACTTTAATTTAACTTGTTTGTATATGCGCTAACTAATTGGCCAGATCATCTAATATGTCCATTTTTCATAACTTATGGATCTTACTTTTTGTATTGAATGTAATATTTGCACTTATATTAATGGAAATTGTTATTCATATATTTAAATGCATGATAGTTAACTCAAGACATGCATGGAAATTCACTTAGATTTAATTAGGATTACATTATGTTAGTTTTTCTAAGGTTAGGACTAGCGGGTCCTTATATTCAACCATAGAAACCCTAGATATAAAATGAAATCCAACACATCAATGGATAACCATAAAATATGCAAAATCATGAAATAAATCAAATAATACCATTCACACATTCAATGGGTTTGATCTTCATTGTTCTCTTATCTCCATTGATCTTGCTTTTTGATATGTTGCTCTCGGATTTTATGCTTGCACAAGAGCTAAATGGTGAGTGGATGTGATTGTAATGATGTAGCTTGATGTAGGCTAATATAAATTCAGCATAATGTAAGTATGCTCCAAGGTTTCTATATGGAAAATGAGAGGAGGAAGCCTCTTATATAGAGAACATCCTAAAAACAAAGGGTTGAGATTAAGAGGTGGGATAAAACATGGTCAACTAAGATTGAAGGGCAGGTAGAGAAAATAATAAAATAAAGGGAGTGGTAAAGATAAATGAGGAGAAAAAGCTAAATAAAATAATTAAATAAATTAAAGAACTTATTTAATTAATAGAGGGGGGCCACATTAATTAAATAAATAAAATATTTACTTAATTTGGGAAAAGGAAATTGAAATAAATAAATATTTATTTAAATCAGGATAGAAAAGGACAAAGAAAAGGCTTAGTGAATTAATTAAATAAATAAATAATCATTTAATTAATAGAAGAAAATAGAATAATTAAATAATTAAAAATATTTATTTAATTAAGCTAGGACAATTTTAGGTATCTACAATCAACATTTCACCCATCCATAAAAAATTGGGCAAAGTTTCCCCATATAAACCCACAATTTTAAAATTTAAAACAAGAAATGCAAACAATCAAAGAAATGATCAAATTTAAATATTGGGTGGGGGGGGGTGGGGGGTTCTAAATCATTCAATGAACCATTTGCAACAAGATTTGAATACTCATATTGAGAAACAAATGAGAAATCAAAATCCATACCTTCAAATTTGGAGAAAATTTTGAAATAAAAGTGAGATCCAAACACACTAAAATAGATCACGAAATCCAAATAGCTTGTAGAGCTCACAAACACGAATCTTTTGAGCCTCTACCCACAAAATTATACCCAATCATTCTCCCAATCTCCTCAAATCAAAATGGACATGTAGGGTTTTGAGAGCAAGAGCAAGAAAATAAAACTAAGTGTTGTAAAAATAAACTCCAATTACAAAATATAACTCATTTTTGGAGTGAATAAAATAATAATAAAAATCAAGTTAAGCTCCAATTAGAAAATAAACTCCTCAAAGACACCCAAGCTAAAATCATTCAAATCTCATTAAATCAAATACATTTAAGCCATATTTATTAATTAAATATTAAATTGCCACTATAGTATTTAAATATCATAATATAATCATTAAATATTAGCGACAATTTACAAATGATTGACTATGCACAAAGAATCATTACTAGTTTTTCATAATCATGCAATAGGGTAACCAAACATTACTTGAATGGTAACCAGAGGTATAAACATATGCAATTTAGGAATATTTTCTAAATTAGGAATGATCACTAGGCTAGGTAATATGAATGGCCAACGTACTATCTCTTGTAACCACTATCGAGGATATGGGCATGCTCAGACTGGTGAAGCCAGGTGGAGTCGATGCCATGTACTTGTAGTCACTAAAACATTCACACATCAAGTGTACCTGCTCATGGATATATATTTACATATAAAAATAATTGAAGTAACTAAAATCATTGGAAGGGGATTTTAACAATGCATGCATTCTCATATATTCAAATGATGCAATATCATCCCTTTCACCTCTAATCATCAATCAAAGCGTGATAATAATAATCTCATCTAATTAAATGCATTAAATAACAACATAAATATTATTTCACTACAATGATAAACATATAATTATTCCCCAAATGGTCATCATCATAATATCATCATCATAACGATCCACCAAATCTAACATGAATATCACCAATTGTATCTATGAGCATTTAATCTATTTAACAAAATATAATAACATAAATTATGATTTATTACTTTTAAAACAACCGACCAGATTAACATCATACGTTCATTCCAATCATTAATTGGATCAACATTAATATCAACTCTTAAATATGGTAACAACCCCCAATAGATCCAAAATCCAAATCAGAATGCAGTAAACAATAGTACAATGGTTCTCATAGTGAGGCACAAGAAGAGAGCACACATCTCAATGCAATGACATAAACAAGATCACCATGAAATAATCCAACACACCATTGGTATAATACAATCACAAAAGATATATCAAAAAAATGCATAAGATATGCACTTGAGTACTGCAACAAATGAAGTATCAAGAATAAGATCAAAACACTACCAAATGATCCACAACCACGGGAACGAAGCCAAATCCACATCAAGAAGCAAGAATCCAAAAGAGCAAACCAGAGGGACATTAGACCACTATTCCTATTCTTAAATTTTCTATAACAACCTTATCTATTATACCCAAAATTACCACTAAATATTTTAGTGTTATTAAGTGTTCATTAATTTATATACTAAAGCATCTATCAATATGTGATAAACAACCTTCTATTTGGGATGGGGAATTCAGTATTATAGGTTAGGAATGTATCCATGTGAGATTGAGATTCATCTATCTATTCTAGATATGCATCTACCAAATAGGGGTAGGCAATTATCTATAAAGGATAGGCATATGCATTGGCAAGAGACTTCAACTGCTCGTAATCATCTAGGTCTTGATTCACTCTCTAAAGAATGCACTCCCCCATTATGAGTGCACTAAGCTCATCATCTTTAAAAGTACATATAAATAAATAGCTTGACTCTTATCTTAAAATTTAGCCTAAAGCCTTAGGAATTCAAGAAAATCCATTCAATTTAACTTGAGAGTATACAAATAATATATTTTATCTTGACATTTATGTTAGATATTTTTTTCCCTTTCGTGTGTCCAAGACATTTTCTCTACACCTGGTGTGGGAATAAAGAAGCATGTTAAAATTGACCTTATTTTTCTTCATTTTCTTTTGCACCACTATCAAATTACCTTATGAAGCTCCAATTCTTTGTCTTTCAACTAGATTCTCTAGATTTGTATTCCTATCTTCAAGAGACATAATTTCGGTCCCTCGATCTTTCAGTTGTCTCCTCTATTGGAGCCTCACCCAAATTCACACTTTCTCTTCCTTTGGGAGGAGAATTTGTTTCTTTCCTTGATGTGGTATGTGATTCACTTGGTATGTAATCCCCATTGGATTTCTTGGAGGTCTCATCATTTTTCTCACCATCTAGGCTAGAGACCCTCTCTTCCACTAAGTAGTATTGTGGGGAAATATCTAGCCACCAAGTACTTTTGCTATCTATTCTTCGTTTAACACATTGGGCAATAGAATACCTAGTTTTGAAACATCTACAAGATCGAAAGGGAATACCTTCATGATCAACAGTTTTGTCCAATGCCCATATGAAGTTCTATTCACTGACCTCTTACTTAATACACTAGGTTTTTCGACATATAAATTTAATTTCTCTATATCAATATCAAGAAAACAATCTATTATTTTATAAGATTTTTTTCTCTCAACCTCTTTAATTAGGTTCATATGATATGTATATAGAAGGAAGAAATCCATAACCCACTCCAACATCAAATATTGGTTGAGCCTCCTCTCTAACATAAAATGTGCGTGGTTGGGCTTCTCTTTGACATCAACTATGTGTGGTTGAGCCCACTATGCCCCAATATCTAAATTAGGGTCAACTTGTACTCCACTTTCTATATGTTGAGCTCCTACATGTATAAATGACATAATATTTTAGAAATACATATTATTTATATAAGGGATGAATCATATATATAAACTCATTTTCATTAAACATGTATCTAGCACTAAATAATATCCACAAAATGATTAGTCTTATTCAAGTGCATGTACCCTTAAGGTGGATGAAACTTTTGGGGCCTCTAAACCACATCTAAATTGTAAAGCTTGTATTACATTAATAGTCACATATGCAAAGTGATAACACTAATTATGTTTGACACATGTTGTGATCTAGATGATATGTTATTAAGCCAAGCAATTGGAAACTAGTCCCAACTATATCAAAAACTTCAAATCGAAACTATACCATATGTGAAAATAGACTTAAATAGATTTTGTAAGTCATTTAGGTATGTATATGACAAAAATTACATCATGCAATATATCTTTGTCTTTGTTTACACTTGTTTAGACATGTCTATATATAAAGAGGATTTTGGATCTAGTCCACTATATTATATGGTAGGTTAAAGAAGTTAAGAAAGATGAATTCATTCATATGAATAATCATCACGTAGAGTCTTAAGGTTGATGGAAACTTTGGGGCCACTAAATCATATCTAATTTGTAAAGTTAATATTTCATGTTTTAATTAGCCACATATACAGAATGGTAAGGCTAATTACATTTGACTTTGTAATCTAGGTTCAATAGTTTACTAAGTCAAGCAAATGGAAACTATTCCTAGAAAGGTATATCAAACAGTTCAATCCAAATGTTCTACCATGTAAAAATATAAATCAATTTAGATTTTGTAGGTGATTTAGGTAGATCTATGGCAAGAAAAATGCATACATATATCTTTGTCTTAGTTCACATGTTTAGATTATCTATATATAAAGATGGTTTTGGAGAGACATATTAATTAATTAAAGAAGGTTAAATAATATGAGTTTGTTGAAACCCTAGAGTTGAAGAAGTAGGAGAAATATATGTACAAACCCTAGAGATGAACTGTTGGAAATTGACACTCATCTAATGGATACCATTGCATGGATAATGGATTAGGGCGGTGCTCAATTTGGCAGCAGATCAATGACTATTGATGATATCTTAGAGAATGATGTTAAATTTGCATCGATGATTATTTGGTATAAATTTTATCAGTCTAGTAGATTGAATTTGGTCTTCGGTACTACAATATATGCAGCCTATTAGATGGTGAAAGAGGATATGCAGTATGAATTCTGCATAGTTCTTCTTGAAGAGCTCCTGAGCAATTTGAAGAAAATCAAATCAAACAAGAAGCATGTTTTCAAATTTAGTTCATTGATTGTCTTCCTAGCACTACACTTCATGAATGAAATCCCCGGGATAGGTAGGGTCCAATGGGTCCAATGGGCATATGACTTGTCGGTAGCCACTCAAATCAAATAAGGTTTGCAAAGATTGGGAAATAAAGAGAATCGGACAGCTACCCTATGGAGTTTCTTCAAAACCTTCCAAGGTAGAATGAAGAATAAGGAAAGGATCCCTAAAGCAGTGGTGGATAAATATGCAGATACTATCTGTTTCATGGTGGACAAATACCAGTGCCATATGGAGGTTATATAACAAAGAACAGTATGGATAATGCTAATGGGTTATGAGGTTGATGCTCAAACTCTTGAAAGCTACCCTCAACATCTCTTGAGCAAACCGGTTGACCCTCAAGAAGCAAAATTTGGCACATTCAAGGAAAAAGATATGGAATTGCATAAGAAGTTCACTCAGCCTGAAAGGAAAAGAAAAGTAACAAAAATGGGAGAGGCAGTGGCTGAGCAGACGGGCTTTGCCAAAGAAGCTATCAAGAAAGATAAGGAGAAGAAAGCTCATATGGAAGCAAAGATGGAATCAAAGAAGCCTAAGATTGAACTGGTTCCCTCCAAGTCAAATCCTAAGGAGACTAAGTCTTCCCCTACTCCAATAAACTCATTAATAGCTCAAAGCTCATCTGGAAAAGGAGTACTGAAGCAGAAGCAGAAACCAAAAATAACTTATATCATTGTATCTCATGTTGCATCTGAGACAGAGTCAGATGAGGAAGCAGAGAAAGCAAAGAAGAAAGGAGAATTTATCTGAGTGATTAGGAAACCACAGTCTAGTGGTGCCTAGCAAAGCAAGAAGACTAAATAAGAACCTACTCTTAACTTGTAGGCCTAAAAGAGGAAGAAAGCTAAGGATAGAGCTTGATAAAAGTCTTGAATCTGGCAAGGTGGAAGGTAAATACACCATCATACCCCCATTGACTGCAAAAGAATTGACTAATGAAATAGTTAATGATGGAAATCTCAAGAATATTAGTGCATAGTATGATAATTTTGATGAGAATGATCAGAGAGAAATTGAGGAAGTTGTTGTGTTGCATTTTTATAACTTCAGCAAATCTTTAATTGAGTTAGAACATAGCATTCTAAAATATTTATATCATTCTTGATGCTAGAAGGCTAACTACAAGCCGATTAGATAAGGAAATGAAAGAACGTGAATTGATCAATATCAGTGCTTGCATCTCTCAAGAAGAAGTTGATAGACTCATGGAGCTATCCAACAAGAAATAATTCTGAAGCAAAAACAGAGTAAACAGGCTTATGGTTGGAAGGGTTGAGGAAGTTAGAAAAGAAACTGAAGAAATATGGAAAAAGTTTCTAAAGAACAATCGGTTGCAAATCAACCCCAAGTATGATGATGAATCATAGAAGGAAGATACTTCTCATCTAGAAGATCAAGCCAATATAACCCTTGATGCAAAAGACAGTCAAAATCCTTTGGTTGACAAGGACAACCTAGAGATGGTGGAAAGAAAAGTTGAAGAAGCCAAAGAGACACCAAAATATGATACTGCACCAAGTGGTGACACCGATGCACAGGCTGAAGAAAAAGAAAAGGATAAAGAAGAATTTCATACTAAGTGGGAATTGGGAAATGATCCAGGTAAAGAGAAATCAAATAAGGACAAGGTACGGGATAAGGGCGAAGAGGTCAATAAGGGAAAGTAGAAAACTGATGATGTCCCGATAATCATGGCAATTGACACACCAAAGGATAAAGGAAAAAGGATCCTTCCACAAATCTCCATTAATTTTGATAAACCTCTTGACATTAGACAGATATCTCCAACTGAAAGGCTGATGGTTGTTGTAGTGGTCTAGGCTCAAGCTAGTCAGAACTTGGTTAAATCTGAGACTGGGGACAAAAAACCGATTGAGATGATTGTAGGTGTTTTACAAAAGGTGGTACCAGAATTGCAATTAGATCCAAATTCTAACCCCTTCGACAAACTGTTACAGTTGATCAAAAATATCAGTACCAATTTTGAGTCACTGAAAAAGGCAACCACCAAGAAATTATTTGACAAATTGAAGGAGGTGCGTATGCAAACATTCCAGAAGATGATTGAAGATGATTGAAGATGACAGAGTCAAATTGAACAAAGGACTGTAGACAATCTTTGAGGCATTGAGTGAAGGAGGAAAGATATACAAGTCATTCCTTATACTGCCCAAATTCACATCAAATATAGACAAGTAGATCAGTGTTTGTCAAGGCAAGCTTGATAGTATATCTCAATCGTTCGATTCCAATGCAGCCCTTACCATCAACATGGAAGGTCAGGTTATGGCTCTAATTGATCAAATCTCGAGCCTAAAAAAAAAAAAAGGATAGAATATTGAGGCGGGTTGTGAGCTCTGGAACCTTATTGCTCCCCAAATGGACACCATGCTGAGCAACAAAGTTGATTGTATGAAGACAATGGCATAGCCAATTCCAACAGAATTGAAAGATGTGGAGATATATGCTTATTTTTTCAGTGCTTTCATTATAGTTTTGGACAACTTGAAGAATGGATGGGATACCTGCTTAGGATTTTTGAAGACCATTTTTGCAAATATCTTCAAGTATGTATAATATCCAGTATATACCCTTGTATATAAGTTTTTGAGCAACACCCCATCTTTGGCATTGTTGTCAAGGGGGAGAGTAGAATGAAAAATGTACAGAGAATGATAAAAGTTTTTCAGTTTTTGGTCTAAGGGGGAGCCTTAGAAATCTTGATCCAGTATACAGGTTGACACTTAGTCATTTTTCAAGAGTGTCGTCGATAGACCACTGATTCACCGCCCCCCCCACCCCACTCTCTCAGTGTTCCTTGAGTCCAACATGAACTAGTGAATTTGATGTGGAGAATTTATTTGAAAACTATTTAGAATTTGTAATGTTTTATAGGAATCTAAAATATGTAGGAATCAATATTATTATTTAAATTAAAACCATATATTCAAAACTTAAATTTGAAGAAATATTGGTAAATACAAATCTAATATTTTTGAAACATTTTTGACAAATTAAAAAAATATACATAGCTTGTCTTTGTTAGATAAATCTTTAAGTCTTTTCTTCATATTGTTCTTTATCCTTTTTTTGTTGAATATTTCCTCATAGTCTTGTTTTGCCTTGTCCTATTCTTTTCCACTTCTCCTTTGCAAAATATTTCTCCAAGATTCCTTTGTTAAATATTTTCTCCTTCTAAAAAGTCAAAATTTACAAACAACTTTTTTCAAATTTGTTTCAAAAAATTCACCTATAAAAAATCCAAATTTGGAAAAAAAAAAATTATTCGCTAGTTTTTTCTTAAGTTTATATTAATCTATAATTGCCATTATTTTTTTTTTAATTTGGCCTAAATAACTTTGTTCAAAGGTCACCTTTGTTAAAAAAAATACTCATTTGAACCTTCGTTTGAAGGTATTTTAATTCAATTATTTTATTGTTCCTTATTACCTCCCAAGTACCTTTGAACAAAGGTACCTTCAAATCAAGGTGACATTGATGGCCTCTCACCTTCCATGTCTAAGATTTTGCTCAAAAGTTTCAACTTCAAACCTTAGGTTGGACCTTTAAATGGAATCAACTAGACAAGATATTTGGTAGGATTGTAGCACTTAAAATAAGTTTTCCAACTAGTATAGATTGAATATATTTAATTTGATTATTATAATTTTTTTATCTTATAGTGAAGATAGGTTTTTCAACAATCATTAACGTCTTTGTTCCACACACATGGAAAAATAGTAAAATATATTTTTATTTTTTTTGAAAAATGGTTGTGCACTTAGTATTAATGTTCTTGTTTCAACAAAAATATGTTTTGGATGAAAATAACAAAACTTATATGTTAACAAAGTAAACTATGTTTGAATTATAGTTAATCTCACTTCAAAAAGATAAAAAAATTATGAAAAAATATATATGCACTAGATATTGATATTAAAAATCTATGCTTAAAAATTATAATATTATCCTTTTCTAAAAATAAAGTTATGCTTTATTGAAGTAATATCACTTTTTAAAAATATTGTGAACTATATTTTTTATTATTATTAAAAGTTACATAAAAAACTCATAACTTTTTATTTATTTTTTAAAATAATATATCTATAATCTATTTATAAAATCTTAGAAATCACTAGTTCACATTATCTTCAAATTCTTAACTATTTAGTAGTATAGGTGTCAGAAAGTGTAAATTTGGTGAAAATGTTGATTTCAATCTCTCTTTTTAGTCCAAAAGTGGGACACATTATTGTGGGGTGACTCCAATATTAGTTTTCCTTTATTCTTTAGAGTTGTTGATATTGCAATTGAGTGTGTGTGAACTATGGGTAATCTCTATATAGGAGTTAGTTATTGTGATATCATGTCTACCTTGGTATCACAATTATGTGGTAGCTTTGGCAATGACGTGGATTAATCCCTTGTTGATGTACTATATTCTACAATGGTTGTTGATTTCATGGAAAGATATTGGATTATGATTCTTGTATACAATGAGAGTACTTTGGCATATTAAGTTCCATTAATAAGAGATTGTTTACTTCATGTGATTGGAGATATCAACATCTTGGTGTACAATTTAGGAATCTTTGAGCCTCTAGTGAGGTGTTAGTTTATAAATTGTTACCTTTTGAATGTGGTCCTTGGTTGAGAGGATGGTTTGTTATTGTGCCATAATGGAATCTTAATTGCACATTAGATTTTTTATGTGATACAAGTTTTCTTGGGAGTACTATTTGTTCATTAGAGCACATGATCTTCTAGGAGGATACTTTAGTTCATGTTTTCATGATGTGTCCCTAAATTCTATAGACATGTAGTGGGATATTTGATAGTGATTAAAATAGTTCTTTTGGTATTAAGTAAATTGGTCATGTGCATGGGAGCTTCACGAGAGTGTGGTGTTACATTGGGATCTTAACATGGATTGATCAATTGTAGGTGCTTATGGATATTTGGAAACTTGGTTGAGGTTGGAGTTCTTTTGGTTTTAAGATATTAGTTAAGACATTTACACTCTAGAGCTGCCAACAAGACGACCGGTGGGCCTTCACCTAGATATGGACATGAGTTCGTGATGGATTTGAGAGGAGATCCAGACATCCTTGCATGCGAAGATATGACAACAAATCTATGTTTTAATAAGGATTTATGTGACTTGGCCCGACCAATCCCCCTAGAGAATACCACGATCTACTATAGAATACCTCTTTATGGCACATGTAACTCATTTATACTCTCTAGTAAATTTCCATTGACTATATGTATCTTGTTCCAAAATAATACTAACTTGTTAAAAAAACCTCAAATCTATAAATTCCCCCTAAACACCCCTAAAAACTCAAGGTAAACCTAAAAGAATGACCAAAATGATTTGTCAATTACTTAGGTAGTAGGTGATTACTCAAATAGATTGACATTTACTTTAGCAATTAGCTAGTTAGTCAAGTGAACCACATAATGTCTTGAAAATACATTAATCATATAATTGCTTACAACTACAAAAAAGTAGTGATTTGAAAGTCAAACTAGTAATTTTGACCCCCAATCCAAAAACCTTTGCTTACAACAGTCAAAACTAGTGATTTGAGATTCAAACTAGTAATTTTGACCCCCAATCCAAAAACCTATATATTGATTAAATTCTAAAAAATGATATGAAGGTGAAAAATGAGGACAATCATTTTTCATGCTAGTAATCCTCATTTCAACACCTCTTTATAAAATATGACTTCACTTAGAATGGTCACTACCACTTGAGGACTCAAAATCTCTCAAATTGCCAAGTGCAAATGAATTCAAAATTGACCTAATTTGGCATATAAGCTAGTTTTTGGCATGGTGATGCATCATTTTCTCCTTGCAGGTCATTAAGATAAAATGACATGGGTATACCATAAGGTCTCACTATCATGGTACATTATATTGTTCCTAACTTTGCAAGCCTTTAGATAACCCCTTATTAAATCTAAACAAGTCATTTTTGGGGGTTTTCATAAACCTTGTATTGATGGTAAGCTTTATTCTCTAGATGTTTCCTTTTATTCTTGTTTCTAAAATCACCTTATGTCATGCATGATCCTTTTATTTTTTAAGTTAGATGCGATATAATGACTATGTTAAGTATAAGTAAATTATGGGGCCCTAAACATTCTATACGAGAAGCAAAACCTATTTATTCATGTAGAATACCTTAAAGGGGAAAATATGTATGTGCTACGTTTATAGTATACATCATAGTCTAATGGTAATTCATCGACCTAGTACATGAACCATGTGGCATGAATGACATCCCCCTAGCATATCCATACTTGATAGAGTGAGCAAGTTAGCTCATATGATCCCCTTGCATTTTTTCATGTTTGCTAACCTTTTGCTATAATAATGTGACAAAAAAATTTGTTCTCAAAGTTATGAAATTATCATTTTTATGTTATATCACCCTAATGATTCACAACTACTTAGGCAATTCAATTTATTTCCTTGGTTATTCCTTATTGGTAGAGGGGGTGATCTACTTTTAATATCTAGCTTGCATGATTTATTGGATTTAATCATTTCTATGATAATTTTAGCTCTTGAATTTTAGTTCCACCTTGTTCTATTTGGTGAACATAATTACAATGTTAATTTAGTCTTTTCCATTGTGTTCATTCCATTTTATTCCTAAGCTACTCACATGCTAGGAGTTCATTGGTCTAGAAACTAATGCTTGTCACACCATGTGTACTTATTCATGCTTATAAGCAACAAATAATAAAAAGATTGGGACACTTAAGTATTAGAAGCTTAATTAAATCGAGGGTGAGTAGGAGAAATAATGCCAATATGAATAGATATTGATAGTTATATCAAATTATATAGGGTTTAAATTAGATATGGAGTCCCTTTCAACCAATGAAGTATACAATAACCTCACATGGACTTATGGTGGGGCCAATGGGAAACCTTGGATGATTCATGCCAATAGAGAGTAAGTCATGACTACTATTACAAGGACTGATAAAGCTTAAACCAACAAATGATGACTAAGAACATGCCGTAACTAGTCGTGAGGGTAAATCCCAAACATAACAACGAGTGCATGAAAATAAAAACTTAAAATTTGATTAAATGGAGGGAATGCATGCTTATTAATATTGGCAACCACTAAGGCCTAGTAGCTAAAGTAAAATGCTCGAAGGTTATATTAGTCATTGGGGGCATTTGGTTTTTTGATCCATAAGAGAATGACACACCACACTTCCACCTGCAATTTAGATATCTAAGGTTTGCAATTATTAAATCTTTAACATGAGTCAAGGTATTTAAGCAAAAACAAGAATAAGGGCTCCACCAAAGTATAAAAGTTATTTGAATATGAGCTACGACATTCAAGAAAAACATATAATAACGGTGAAAATAACTTTTTATATAAAATGAAATAAACTATTATATACAATAAAAAAAACAATATTGGTTTGTATATTTGACGCTTGTAAATTTGTTATTTTGTTGTGTTATGCACAATAATATTTTTTATGATTCTCCACAAATTGTTAAAGCAAATTGCGATAGTAAGGTGGGTGCAAACAAAATCACATTATGAATCATGATTTTTAAAGTAAAGCTAAGTAAATAAAAATTAAATCCAAATCAAATTTGAAAATATGATATAAAGAAATTAGAGAATGTAGACATAAAAATATAATCTAGAAGAGAAAACTCCAAGACAAAACATGATTATGCATACAAAAACTAAAACATAATAATACACTTCACAAATCTATACTAAATCAGCTCACAACCATTAGGTTCATTATTTTGAAATTTATTCAAGTGATGTGGAAATGAATTTGGATAGTGAGATACTATATTTAAGAAGGGAGTGACTCTATTGAGATAAGTGTAAATAAGTTATAATAAATAAAAAGTGAATGATGACTATGCAAAATTAAATATAAGTCAAAAAATTAAAATAAATATGAATCAAATTGTGAATTAAATTTAATAATATAATTATATGAAAATACTATAATTATAATAAAATTATAAAAAGATTTTCAAATAATTTTAGTAATATGAAATAAAAATAAAATATTTTTTCAGTAATCTTAAAGTAAAATAAAAAAAGGCACTTTGAAAATGAATTTGGATAGTGAGATAACATACTTAAAGGCAATGATTCTATTGAGATAAGTGTAAATAAGAAATAAAAAATAAAAAATGAATAATGAGTATGTAAAAGTAAATATAACCCAAAAAATTAAAATAAATATGAATCAAATTGTGAATTAAATTTAATAATATAATTATATGAAAATACTATATATATAATAAAATTAGAAAAAGATTTTTAAATAATTAAAATAAAATGAAATAAAAATAAAATGATTTTTCGATAATCTTAAAGTAAAATAAAAAAGACACTTGAAAATGAATTTGGATAATGAGATAATATATTTAAGAAGGGAATGACTCTATTGAGATAAGTGTATATAAGAAACAATAAATCAAAAGTGAATAATAACTATGTAAAAATAAATATAAGCCAAAAAATTAAAATAACAAGGCTGCAATGTAGCGAAGTTCTTGCCAAATATTAGCAACTATTTTGTTATAATAGTATAGGATATCAAATAATTACAAAGATATGTATAAGCAACATGCTATATATTGGTTTTTGAATTTGAATTCTTTCTGCTCATGGTAGTTGCTTTGGGTGGGGGCCTTCTCCACCCCTCGGCTGAACCCCCTCTAGAATCTTCGGGGCTGACAATTTATGTCACTACTCCTTGTACCCTTTCGAAAGATGTCACTCCTGAAGGGGCCCTCCCTTCTTCACTTGAGTTGAAGGAAGCGCCTACTGACAGTCCTAGAACCGTGGAGGGTTGGGACAGGACTGTGGACTTCATCCCCAACTCCAAGGATTTTGTCGCTCGTGATGAGGGAAAGGATAAAGGGACCCCTATTGATAGCACAACAACCAAAGGCTAGAAAAACGTGCCGGTTGGTAATTCTCCAGAGGAGGTGGACCCCAAATTGAGCCCTGTTTGTATACAAACTGAGGAAGGCACAACTATTGAGCTCCCTGAAAAAATAATGGACCGTATTTTGCTCAATATGAGTAATACTCTAGTGGGGAATTTTTGTTCTCTTCGTCCCACTGTGGAGATGGCCAGGAAATGGGTAGTGGACAAGTGGAAAGTAAAGGGGAGTGTCTCTGTTAGTGTTATGCCTAGGGCGTTCTTCCTTTTTAAATTTACTATTGAAGAGGATGTTATTATGGTTCTCTCTGGTTGTTGGTCTTATGGTAAATGCAACTTATCCCTCTATAGGTGGAAGGCTAGTTTTGACCTCACTGGTGACCTTCATAAGTCAGCTCCAGTTTGGGCCTACCTTCGTGGACTCCCACTTGAATATTAGGATGATTTTGTCTTCAGATGGATTGGTAACACCTTTGGGCACTTTGTGGGTGTGGATGAGATCACCTGAACAAAATCTAGATTGGTTTATGCACGCTTTTGTATTCAGACAACGGTTAGTAAGAACCTTCATAACTTTATTACGCTTAAGTCTAAGTTTGGAAGCTGGACTCAGGCATTGGTCTATGAAAATGCCACACTTTTCTATTGGAAATGTCGCAAGATGGGTCATGTTATCTCTAAGTGTAGAGCTTAGGACCCTAAGCCCCTCAAGCTTGAAGGCCCTATGGTTGACGAAGGATCTAGCAAAGATGTTGCTCCCATGGAGTGCCCTGGGACTGACTGTGAGAACTACCCCTTTATGGAGAGTATTAACAAACTTCTATGCTCACTTGCCAAGGTGGCAGACGGGTTACCAGTTATTGAGGGTTGTTTAGCCTCTCAGGATGTTGCTTTATTGACTAATGGTCTTTGTTCTTCAGAGCCTTTGGTCCCCTCCCCCTTGAAAGTTTTGACTCCTCTAGAAGATGGAGAGATAGCGGTTGGTTCCTCATCCCCGGTTGCTCCTGGGCCTGTTGGGACCCCCCCTAAGATTCCTCCAAGCTTGACTGGTTCCTTTCTCCCCCCTATCCCTAGTGTGGGGTTCTCCTCTCCTAGAGCTTCCTCTAGTGGCTGTCAATGCTCCGATGATGAGGGTTGGATCACACAAAGGTGCAAGAAAAGGAATGGGAAGACTGATGTTGGGATTTCCCCAAAGACAGGCCGACAATCACAAAGACTCTCTCAGGAAAAGGAAGCAGCAAGGAATGTTGCCAATGGCAGGCAAAAAACCTTGGAAAAATCCATCAAAGGTAAGAAATGAAGGTTCTATCATGGAACATGTGGGGCCCAGACAACCCCCAGAAGTAGTACACCCTGAAGAATTGCATTTTTCAAAACAAAATCAAGGTTCTTCTTCTCCAAGAGATTAAGATGAATGATACATCCTTTGCTTTTATTGTTGGTAAAATTTGGCCAGGTTCTCAATTTTTTATTAGTAATGCCATAAGGGCCTCTGGTGGTTTGGTTACTATGTGGGACCCGTCGCGGTTGTCTGGTAGCATGATCTCTTCCTCGGCCAACTCTTTGGTTTCCCTATTCTCTTCTGCCTTGGGATCTTGGTTCCCAATCAATGTTTATGCCCCTAACATCAGATTCGATAATCTCTCTCTTATTTTTGGCCTCCTTTAGAATGATATTAATGCCCATTGGATGATTGCAAGGGATTTTAATTCCCCTCTTTTCCCCTTTGAGAAATTGGGAGGTCTTTAGGATTACTCTAACAACATGATAGATTTGGCTGACTTCATTAATTGGAATGGGCTAATGGATGTGGACTTGATTGGTCACAAATTCACCTGGTCCAATCTTAGAAAAGGTAATGACCTTATCCAGGTCAAATTGGATAGATTTCTCATCTCTGGAAACTATGATTTAGGGGTTAATGTGAAGCTCTCTGCCTTTCCCAAAATAGTTTCTGACCATAATCCTCTTCTCCTTATGAGCTCCTCTCATTGTGTCAAGAAAATTTACCCTTTCAAATATAAGGTCATGTGGAATACCCACCCTGAATTCAAAGACTCTATCGAAAGTTGGTGCAACACTCACATCCCTGGCACACCTATGTTCCAGGTTGCTTAGAAATTAGACTTAGTCAGAAGGAATGTTCATGGATGGAACAAAAACACCTTTGATGATATTTTTGTTCAGAAAAAGGAGCTCAATACCAAACTCATAGCCATCCAAGAGAAAATTGACAAAGGGGACATCCTTGAAGCTACTCATCATGAAGAGGCGAGTCTAAGAAGGAAATGGAAGGAGAACTCAACTAGGGAGGAGCCTTTTTGGAAACAGAAATCTCGTGTCCAATGGTTGAAGGAAGGAGACAAAAATACAAATTTCTTCCATAGATTTGCTAGTATTCACAAGAGAAGAAATCACATCTCTTGTCTGAGGAATGATCAAAATCAAGATATCAAAGATGAAGCGGGTCTTGGAAACTTGGCTACTGACTACTTCTCTTCTTTGTTCAGGGAGGATTGCAAGACTCAAGATCCAGACTTGGTTGAGAATCTCCTTCATTTTCTTCCTTCTCCCCTCATTATGGAGGACAATTATTACATTATGTCCCTTGTCACTGACGATGAAGAGAGGAATGCAGTATTCTCTATGGCGGCTTTCAAAGTTCCAGGCCCAAATGGCTTCCCTCTGGCTTTCTTCCAAGGCTTTTGGGATGTGGTGGGCGTTGATGTGGTTCTTGCCACTAAGGGCATCTTCAGATCTGGTAAATTGCTCAAGAAGCTTAACAACACTTTCATTGCTCTGGTTCCTAAGATTCAAGCACCGACCCTCCTAAGGGACTTTCAGCCCATTAGCCTTTGTAACACTCTCTACAAGATTTTAACCAAGGTCTTGGTGAACAGGCTCAACCCTTTATAGATTATTTGATTAGCCCTAGTCAAAAGGGGTTCGTCTTGGGTAGACAAATTCTAGATGCGACCATTTCCACTCATGAATTCATTCTCTATGTAGAGATGTCACAAACCTGGTATGGTTTTGAACTTGATATCTCTAAGGCTTATGCTAGAGTTAACTGGAGCTTTCTTTTCAAAGTCCTTCAAAAGTTCGGTGTTGGGGGAAAGATGCTCAACCTCATTAGGGAATGCATAACCATTGTCAATTACTTTGTCCTCATGAATGGTTTACCCCAGGAGTCCTTTGGGGATTCTAGGGATCTTTGACAAGGTGACCCTCTGTCACCCTACCTCTTCATAATTTTGGCAAAGGTTTTAACAAAAAAATTCAGCTCCTTCATTAATATAGAAGCCCTCAAGGGAATCAAACCTGCCTCTACTATCTCCCCTACTATTCTGCCGCAGTTTGTTGATGACACTATTCTTTTTGGGATTTCTTCAGTGATTGAGGCTAAGGGATGGAAGTCCTTCCTCAAATACTATGTGAATGCCTCAGGCCAGCACATCAATTATGATAAAAGCAATATCTATTTCTTTCACACAGAGGATAAACTTCAAGCTAAAAATCAAGGGATCCTTGAATGTGAATGGCCTCACTCCTTGGCATCTACCTTGGGCTACCTCTCACTATCAAGGATGTCTCTAATTCCTTTTGGACTTCTATCCTTAAGAGAATGCAGAAAAAGCTGGCAGGGTGGAAAGGAAGGTTCCTAAGTAGTGCAGGGAAGCTTCAACTGCTAGCCTCCTCTTTGCAAGCAATTTCAGTGTACTTCCTCTCCCTTTTTAAACTATATACCACTATGGATAACAAGTTGGAACACATCCAAAAAACTTTCCTTTAGATGGGATTGGAAGAAAAAAGAAGGCTTGCTCTTGTTAGCTGGGATAAAGTCTGCTACTCAAAACTAAAGGGGGACATGGGAATCCACAAAATATCCCACTTTAATTGGGCTCTTATGATTAAAATGACTTGGAACCTCATCCACAAGGATCTAGACTAGGGACATATTATGATGGCCAAATACCTTGTCCAAGGCAGCTTCCTTCCTGCTCTAAATGAAGAGGGACTACCCAGAGGGTCCAAAATTTGAAATAATATCCTCAACTACAGGGAGCTTACATCCAAGGGCAAGAAATGGCTCATTGGTAATGGCAGAAAGATTTTATTCTAGGAAGACTATTAGATTGGGGAAAAGCCCTTGATTTCTCATCCCTCCCTTAGAAGGATTAAATATGTTTCCAAGGGTTTCTTTGGGGTCTGGGTCTCCAATTACTTCTTCAACAACACTTGGAAGGTCATTTTTTATTGTTGTTTAGATCAATCGCTCCTTCTACCTATTGTCATGGAACTACAGAATCTGTTGGATAGGATAAGACTCCCACTCTTTCCTATGGAGGACAAATTTGTTTGGAAATGGAACCCCACAAGGGATTTCTCTGTTAAGATGGCCTACCATAGCATGATGACCCTATCCTCCTGGTGATGGGGAATGAAGTTTGGAACCCTCAACTTATCCCCAAGATCATTTTTTTTCTAGTGGACTTCTCTACATAACAAAATCCTCACTCGGGATAACTTGGCTAAATGTAGATTCCAGATCCCCAATAGATGTGTTCTTTGCAAATCATATATGGAAATCCCTTCCCATATCTTCCTCCATTGTTCCTTTGTCAAAGCCCTTTGGGGGATGGTTTGTAGTAAACTCAACCTTTACTGGATTTTGAATGAAAATATGACTGATTTGTTGCAGGAGTGGAGGGGCCCCTCTTCCAACCCCCTGGTTCTCCAACTCTGGAGACAAATTCCCCCTCACCTCTGCTGAAGCATTTGGAAGGAAAGAAATGATAATATCTTCAGGGATAAGGAGGCCTCTTTGGAAAGTGTCTTTGCTTGTTTCCTTGAGCTCTTATTGGAAAATATCTTTGTTACTCGAGTTAGGAAGCCCCCCTAATCCACCCTCTATCAAGGATTGGGAAACTTCTCTTGGTTGGAACCTTCCTAGCTCTTTTTCTCACACTAATAGTTCCAAGCTTCTCCTGAGATAGAATAATAAATGGTCCCCCCCAGCCCCGGGTTGCTTCAAACTAAACTTTGATGGGGTTGCTAGACAGGACCTGGCTACAAAGGGTGGTGTCATTAGAATCCATAGTTGGGCCCTGGTTGCAACCTATATGAGGAACCTGAACGGTCACACTAGCAATCAAGCGAAGGTTATGGCCTTGGCCTGGGGGGTCTGTTTCACCCTCTCCATGGGCATGATGACTATGGATATCGAAGGAGACTCTAAGCTTATCATTGATGTTATCAAAGAGTGGAACAAACTCAACTGGTCAATTGAAGTAATCGTCAGACATATCATCATACTCATTTCAAGACTTGATTCCTTCCACGTCCTGTACATCTATAGAGAAGGAAATGGGGTTGTTGATGCTATTGTTGCTCTCAGATTAATGGAATTGGGCCTAAAATGATGGAGGAATTCCCACTATTTGTCTCCTAATGTTAACTCCCTCTTGAAGGGAGAGTCCTCCAATATTACTCCTCATGATTAAGCTTTCCTTTGGTTTCTACTGCATTCTCCAATTGCCTCTCGAAGGCCTCTGGAGGAATTATTTTTCAAATTTGAATAGGTACAATCCTTTGATTACTTGCACCAATGGTCTACTAAGATGGACTACCAGCAAGGTTTCTATGTGCAAGGTGTACGCCATGATCACCTTTTGGTACACCCTCCTGTGGTACTTCCTTAGGATGGACCTTAAGTGTGATCACACACATTTCAATTGGCCGAGTTGGATGGGTTTGATTGGATGCCACATGTAATTTGCGCCACATGCTCCTTGCATCCATGTGAATCAAGATAGTTTTGATTACATGATGATTTACTATGTGCCCAAGGTCATTTCTCAAAAGGCAATTAATGGTTCACACAAACTTCCTAATCCCAAGGACATTTATGGTAATAATTTTGCTGCAAGGCATCTTGATCATCGTATCATCATCAAAAGATCTAACTCCGACAAAAAAATTGCTTCTATTTCTGCTAAGTGTTATTCTCTTGACACTTCCTTTGTGTTGCTGCTCATCTCTACTACTGATAATATGCTCTCTGCTAAAACTATGGGGGGGATAGAGTGTGGCATGAACCTGACAACCCAGATGATTTCAAAAAAGATGCATTTGTGTGGAACTATTGTGTTGAAGGAGGGGTGGCAGAGTTCATGAAAAACCTCGCTCCCCATGATGAGCAGCTCTCGGTCCAATTTACGAACTCCTAGATGGACATAAGGGTTTTTGTTGGTAGGGTCTCTTTCAATGTCTCTGTGGAATCTATTGCTCAGGCGACGAGCCTATTCTTGGACGGGAGAAGATGGAAGAAAACTAGTCATGTTGCCAACAATGAGGGACTAAAAATATTTTTCAAAGGCAAGGAGGAACCGGTGAAAATGCAAGGTGGGTTTGCCAAAGAAGAGTTGAAATACCCTTGGAACCAGATTTACATGATGATTATGAAGTATTTCATGTTGGAGGGCCACTACAAGGTATTTTATTTCTATCACTTGCCCCTGCTTAACCATTTTTGCAATAATGATCTCCTTTGCTTGCCATTTTTTGTGTTGCATTCTTTGGAGGTTACGATAAAGGAAGCCCTTGACCCCAAAAATGGGGATAAGCCACCCATCCCCCTGCATTAGGGCCTCATTTACAAGTTGTACAATTTCCACCTGTCTATGTGCCCTCCCAGGATCCTCATGATTTTCCAACCCTTGTTGGTTGCTTCACATCCCCTCTCGACCTTCCCTAGTGGCCTCACTCTCCCCAGGATTTTTCAGTTTGCGAACCAAGCTTTCGTTGCCCCTCAATTCCCCTCCTATGTTTTTATCTCGGATATTGCCCTGCACTTTGTGCCCTTTTCCTTGGTGGGGAAAGAGAAAACCCATACTCAAACCAAGGGACAAGGGAAATCTCAGGCCTCAAAACGTAAGAGAATTCTTCTTTTGATGATTTAGAAGATGAAAACCCCACCTTGGAGACTGGAGGAAGGAGGAGGTCCTGTAGAATTGCTTCCAAGGGTTCCTCGGAGAAGAAGATAAAAACCCAAAATGTCTCTGACTCTGATGAGGAGGAGGAGGACGCTCATGGTAAGGATGGGGTGTTATGTTTGGGGCGGAGGGTGGTGAGGAAATTAAGGTGTTGATGCATGGGATTGAGGAAGGCGATTTCAGACCCCCTATTGATGTTGGGAAGGTTAAGTCTATTAAGGAACCTGTGGACCAAATTAACCTTGTGGACCCTGATCAGGTTATGAATATGGTGGACCCAGACACTAACACTGCTGGAGCCCAAGCTGTTACTGTCCCTGAGGATGAGGTGGCTAAGGAAGCAGCGACCCCTAAGGATGACAAGGAGAATTTGGGAGTGGACAATTTGATCAATCAGAACAATAAGGAGGATTACAGAGAAGATGAAGATATTCCCAAGGGGATCCCTACCATTGAGCAACTCCAAAATATTGGCGGTGAGGTTAAGGACCTTCTGAAATGCATTAACATTTTGGGCCCGCTTCTTGAGGTTAAGGACCTTCTGAAATGCATTAAAGGCAATCAAACGCAAGATGGATGAATGTGATAACCAAATTAATAGTGTTAACAAATTTTGTCTGCAGGTGCTGCACAACTCGACATTAACCCTATCCCTCCTGCAGGAGCGCACTACTACTAATGATGCGGATAAAGATGAAGCCAGGGAGATGTATAAATTTATGTATAATGACTGGAATAGGGCCATTGAGATGATCGAGGTCCGCAAGTCGGCCCCTTAGTTGTTTTCTTTTTGGTCTTTGTTTTGCTGGGGGTCCCCCTTGTTTTGTTGCTTTAAAGTCTTTTTTTAATTTTGGAATGACTATTCTTAGTGTTGTTATGGTGTTGTCTATAGTTCTTGCTATGTTAAGGGTTAACGCCCTGGTTCTCGCTGCTTTTTTAATAAAAAACATGCTATATATTGGTAAAGATGTGGGCAAAGTTTACAACATAAATGTCACAAAGTTTGCATGTATTTCTAGTGTCTCCATGTCTTGGTTTTTAAAATGCAAGAGCCAACAGAAAGGTAGAAAATTGTTATGTTATGGTTATGGTGATATTAAAAGGGTTTGAAAAGTTTTTGTTGAATTTGTTGTAGAAAAAATTACATGTATCCAATATAAGATTATTAAGGTTAGTGGTAGGTCTGTTTCTTTCTTTTGGAAAAGAAAGAAAAGAAAGAAAGCAGTGGAGTTGATCTTTCCCAAAAAATTGGAGGTTTCGTTGTGCTTAATGGTCTAGATTTTGTTTACTTTTCATTTTCACGAGACAATTTACTTTTGCACTTTTACATCAAGTTTACTTGCATCTTAGTTTCAATTTCTTTATAGTATTCTTCCATCTATAATGAAATTTTACAACTATTTATTTAAATTTATTGACCATTCACAATTGTTTGACCTAAGTCATATTTGTTTACCATTTTGATATAATTGATTTACTTAATATTTAAATAAAGGTATTTTTGAATTATTCATACTCATAAAACTCAAATTAATTCCAACATTTGTAAGTTTTTAACATTTAATCAATAACACACACACACACACACCCACACACACACACACACACACACACACACACACACGATCAGTGAAATCATTTTCTACACATAAAATAATCCAAAAAATATTAATGATACCTAACAAACCTATTTTGCCTTATTAAAAATGATATGTAAAAAAACATAAAAAAAATACTTTACTATGAAATATTAAAAAAGATATAAGTATTTAAAAATTAAAAATAAGTGAAAAAAATTCATTAATATTTTTCAAACAATTAAAACTCGTTATTTTAGTATTCTTTTGAAAAAATCATTTTTTGGGGATTAAAATTGGAAATTATTCAATTTAGCCATTTGAGCCCACATTTTAAGGGAAGAAAGCATAAAACAATTTTGCAATCTTTAAAAAAGATTCAAAATAGAAAGTTCTCCCATATCGCCTAAAGTTTAAGAACCAATTAAATTGAAGATAATCAATTTTATTAATATTCTTAATTAAAAATTTTGCATCTATACTTTAATAAAGATTAATAGTTTTTTCGATAGAAAAAAATCTCAATTTTGATTTGTCATTTTTATTATTATTAATAACTAGTTAAAGAACAACCCTTGCCAATAGTTCTATGCCTATGGCAAGAACTAATAAATATGAATCAAATTGTAAATTAAATTTAGTAATATAATTATATGAAAACTATATAATAAAAGTGTTAAAGAATTTTCAAATAGTTAAAATAAAATGAAATAAAAATAAAATAATTTTTCAATAATCCTAAACTAAAATAAAAAAGATATAATTAGCTGATAGGCTATTCTTCTTTAGAATGCCACCGGAAACATCAAGTCTCATGTTGACATTTTTTTTTCGTGGCTGAAAAAGGTGTTGACGAGACGAAAATTGCTTGTGTGTCCTTTGTTTTCATGTCCTCCCACACTGCACGTAGAGCTTGAATGAAAGGTAGGGGAGAACTGTAACACGCGAGGATAACCACGACCATACAAAATGCTCATGGCAGCTTTTTTCGTAGTTGGCGGTAGGTAGTCCAATTCATTGCTTTTATTATGAATGCATGAAAAACCACCCATCACTTGTAGGAGTTGTTCACAGATGTGACACCTAAGACAACATACAACTACAAGACACACCGAAGACATCAAGCAACTTCAGAGCGCTCTGCATCAACGAGAAGAGCGTTGGCAAGTGAAGGAAACCCTATTAGCAACAATCAAGAAGGAAGACTGAGAGGGGGGGTGAATCAGTCTTCACTGGAAATCAGATAATCAAACACCAAAGCATAAACTGATAAACTGTAGCAACTAAAAGATAAGTAAATGAACAACACAACACACAACACCAAGATTTTGACATGGAAAACCTGGTCAAGGGAAAAACCATAGTGGGAACCTACCTGTTGATGATTGTTTTTGACACACCTGCCAACAGTCAAGTAGCCAATGTGAACACTCACCACCTCTCCTGAAAAGCAATGAATTTGGGAAAACTCACTACCCCAAGGTCTCTATAGTTGGGTCATGACGGTGATGGGAAACCCAATGGTTGATGTGGTTGTACCTGTTAAGGGGCCTACTAGTTGAAACTAAATCTCGCTAGTTGTGAATGGCTGGACTTCCTTTTTTTGTATTTTATGATTTAAGATTCTCTAGAAAATAAATTGTGAAGAGTGAAAGGGAACAAGAAAATAACAATAAAACCAATACAATAACAAATTAATGAACTACTCAATTAGTTCCCTACAATCCTGTAGCATCCTAAAATTGCGACACTTGCAATTTTGATTGCATTTGGGTCTTCACGATGGCGGTGCAACGTTGAACCTGAATGGAGACCCCGAAACCTGCTTGTGACACCAAAAACTGCATTTTCTGCACCTTGGCCTGATCCCTCCTTGCACCCTGCTGTCCCGGGAGGTGGGACCATGGTGCCCAGCGCCCTGGTCCCTGGCCCTATTTTGGGCCCGGCCTCTTGTTGGGCATCGGGTCTTTAAGTTTGCAAATTGGAAAATATTGTTTCTAGGTCGGCCTAAGGTCGGGAAAATGAGTCTCTCAACCCTCATTGACAAGTATATAAACTACATTTCCTCTTCCAAAAAGGGAGGAAGACATATGTGTGCAAAAGGCGGAAGCGATATTCAAACATTCAAACATTCAAGCATTCAAGCATTCCTTCAAGCAATTGAGCATTCTAAGTCTCCATTCAAGGCTAAGTGTTGCATTCAAGACAAGGATTCAACCACTGAAGAGGAGATCACATACAACATACAACATACAACATACATTACACCTTCGCATGTAAGAATACAAACATTCTTACAACAAGGTATCAGTACTTGTTTACATTACAAACATTTACATTTACAGCATTCTCATTTCTTGGTTAATTCCAAAACTGGGGTTTGACCTAAAGGCAAACCCCTAATCCCTAACCCCCCAATCATCCTCTCTTTTATGTGTGTAGGTTGCAGGTACGCGGCTGTAATTGAAGATCTGGAATCCTTGTGCAGAGACGAACAGATCCACCTTCGTTTTGCGGATTTTTTGGAGGACCGTGTGCACTCCGGGCGCCATCGTCCTGTCAACTTTCGCTCAAATTTGCAGAATAGCATTGTCTCGACATTTTACTGCTAATTCCAGGTCCGTAGCTTCATCCCATATCCCTATCTCCATTTACAAGCGAATCTTTCTTACTTTACATGCATTCCTAGCTCAATCATCCTATCTACATTCTTTACAAAAGAGGGTATCCTTGATGTCTTAACCCTTGAAACTCATTTAGAATCTGATCCTGCATTGTGTGGGATTGGATCTTGTGGGTTTCAACCACTCTTTTGAATGTAAAGTCTCTCCTAAGTGAAAACCATCAACCCTAGTGACCTCCCTTCTCTCTCCTTGGAGTTTGGGGGGGGGGGGAGAACAACTAGGGTTCGATTTTTCCGCTTTACAAATCCAAGAAATTATCAAATATTATCCAAGTTAGCATTCAACAACGGACCTCCAGAAAACCTGCAAAATCATTAACTTCACGAACTTATGGAAATAAAATCATCAATGATATGGCCTATCACAGTAATTCTCATACACCACTGACATGCATAATATGATTCATAAAGTGATAAATAAAAAGATCAAACCAGGTTGCTAACTCCAAATAATAGACATTACTAGATTACATAGAACAATTTTGGTAGAACATAGACATAGATCAGGCAATCTACAAGGTGCTTCTTGTATTAATCTCAATGCATGTATAACAAAAATAACTCAAACTTTTTAACAATCTGCAAAATATTCTAAAATCTCTAAGTGGGCCACAAATCATCAATTTGGGACCCTTACAAATGAATCCAACTTCTCAATTTATAGAAGTTCTCTGCCCTATCATCTACGAAATAAACCTACCCTAAATTAAGAACTGAAACTAGGAGTCGCAGTTAACTTGCAAGTTTCTACCTTGACACTCCACTTAACAACTATGAAACGGGGACTGCATGAGCACTACGAATACCATGTTGGGTGAGACACATTTTCGTAGTCATGCAGAATTTCTCTCAAAATTGGAACTTGAGTAGGAGCTCCAGCTGAAAAATACAAGATTAAGGATTTATGAAAAAGCTTTGCCATCTTTAGCAATTATGCGTTTATTCCTTATTTCTTGGCGAAAGCTCTATAATTATCAATTATGCATGCAACTGCTTGAATAGGAGGATCAGCTACATGCTTAACTCTAAATTTATATTTCTTCAACACTTCATCTGCATGATTCTTTCCTTTCTCTAGTTCTCCTATTGTGTCTGTCATCTCTTGACACTGAGTGATCAAGCACGTGTACCTGTCCATGAGGGCGACATCAAACTAGGCTGAAGGTCCTAAGTGTTGAGCCTCATATGCATCCCATCGATTAAAAACTTGTTGTTGTTCCATTATCCCTGTACTAGCCAGTCCTAATCTGAAGGCTCCAAGCATACTCTTTACAAAATTCTCATATAACAAAATTTCCTTGAGAAGGGGGACTCAAATCTTTGCCATATCCTTCATATACTGATGAAGTATTTCAATCTCCAGCTCCAAAATGTATATAGGACTGTAAGTTTTCATAGCTGTCACCTCCTAAGAGGTTTTCCTCCATTACTGTCTCTTCCCCTAACCATAATACTTTATTCAAAATTCAGAATTGCTTATTGAAAATACTTAGCTTCCGTTCCCATTGTGTAGCACAAGAAGCTAAGGCTTCGCCGACCTGTACTGCCTTCCGGTATATCTTCATTGTATCTAGCAGAAATAGTCTAATCTTAGCCACATTTATTTGGGTCCATGACTTGGCTACAGTGGCCACTCGTCTCACCTTCACTAGTGCCTTCACTTCTCCTTCTGGCAGCGATGAGGTTGAAGGTAGGTCATTAGCTCTACAGGAATCCAGAGGTTTTCTCATTTCAACTAAGAGTTGCTTGTATTGTTCCACTTGTGCTTTGAGCTCTAGATTCAAAGTATGCTCCTTCTCTACACGCCCTCTGATGACACTCATGGCTAGCTCCAAAGTATCTAGCTCTCCCCACTTGGTTTGTTTACCCAAATTTATCTAGGACATTTGATACTTAGGAGAAGCTTGTCCCTCGACTTGGGATGGAACTGCTACATATGCAATCACTTCATCAGAACCAGTTTTTGATAAATGATGGATGGTTTTTAGCTTCTTAGCCTTTGGTGGCTCCTCGGTGATTACTTGTTGTAGAGTGATGTTGGGAAGCTCCGCTTTTCTCTTTTTCTTCTCAAAGGAAAACTCAAGCCATTGCGGTATATCTTCATCCTTGTCACCTTGATGTGACACTATATCTACAGTTACAACATGGACGTACACTTGCTCCTCTGCTTCATCTCTTTCCTCTGCCTTTGTTTGCCCGGGATCTTGAGATGAGGTAACTTGGCGGGCTAGATTGGTTTGGAGAGCCTGTTGCTTATGTAACTCTCCTAGTTTGCCACTGACCTCTTCATTAAATGTCATCTCTTCCTTGCTCGCCTCTGTTTCCCTTTGCTCGATTGCTATATCCTTGAGGAGGTCCTCTTGATCTTGAGGGGTTAGAACTAGTCTTTCATTCAATAGGTCTTCTGCCTCATCCCCTTCTTGCTCGCCTTCTAGCAGTCGTTGTTGCTCAAGATCCTCTTCCTCCTGTTCTGAATTGGACTTGAAGTTCCTAACTTTTACTTCTTCAGTGGTAGACCTGAAGCCTTGCACTCCAAGCTGCCCTGTGGGTATATTGACTGGTGATGGTACAGGGGCATTGGTGCCTGAGTCTTGTGTGGCAGCTGCTGAGGTGGATATATCTTCTGTAACCTCTATTTCTTCTTCTTTCTCTTGGGTACCCTCTCCTACAGTTTTCCCTATAGTCATCCTTGGTGGGAGAACTTTGGCAAGTGGTACCGCTCCCAATCCATTGGTCACTCCCAAGTCCACTGCCTTCTTTAACAATTCAAACTCCCTCATCTTTTCTTGGAGTTTCTTCATTAAGTCCTCAGTACTTTCTTGAGGTTTGTCCCCCTCATCTGGATCGGTAGACATATTTTGCCTCGAGGCTGACCTTGTCTTCCGAGCGTACTCCTTATGGCCCCTTGATTGAGGTACCCCTAAAGTGGACTCCTTCTATTTCGCCTTTGAGGCACCGGGCCTTACCCTCTGGCTTAACCATTGCTTGGTCCTATTGATGACCGCTTGAGAAATTTTTTCAATATTTAGGTCTTCATTCACCGACCACTTCATTAGAGAGAGAGGTTTTTTATCAATCTCTCGTCCTTTGTATGACACATCAAGCAAGTCTCCATGGTCTTTGAGGTCTTTGGGGAGATTTGTTTCAATTTCAAAATCTCTGATCTGTGGCATGGACAACCGACTATAACTCTTTTCTCTGACTTCAAAACTATCCTGAAGGTTAGCCCAAAAATCCTCTAGTCTTGGCTTGTGTCCCTCATATGCCTTAGGCATAGCTTGTTTGAGTTTTCGATAGGGGTCATAGAACTCCCTAGCATAATCATATTCCTTTACGTTCAAATCCTGAAGCTCTAGCTCTACTAATTTTGCAACCTGTATTTTATAGCATGTGAAATATCTAATTGATACTGAGAAATCAATACCTATTTTATGTTTTGAAGACAAAAGAGACTGGAGGCCCAAAAGTTGCCTTACATATTCCGGCAAAATTACTCTATCATTGCAGTATCAGGGTAGCAACATTGGGTTCCCTGTGAATCCACTAACCCTGATGTAGGTTCAGCGTGGATTTTGGATGAACCAACATGCCCACTCTCGAATAATAGCCATGGCCTTCGGGCTAATCTGGTATCCTACGTCCCCTGTTAATTTGATTATTACTGGAAAAATGAAGGCATCATTAATTCTCTTGAAGTGAGCCTTTGCATTGGCTAGAGTGAGTTGGGAATAATACTCCCATACCTTCTTTTGTCCTTCCTCCTCTCCCAATTGACCTTCTACCTATAGCCTTGGAAACTTTCCATCTCTAGCAGCTACCCAGATGACATAAGATGTGAAAAAGAACTTTTGGGTCTAGTGAACCTCTTTCATTTGTTTGCAGATATTGTCGGAGAGGATCCGCAACCAATCAAAATATTGTTTCCCTATCAATATAGTGGTCATAAATTGGAACATCCATGGGTGGAAATGTTTACAATCCAGCTTGCCAAAGGCCTTGTTAAGCATAATTATTAAGTCTCTCTGGGGCTCTTTGAAATCTTCCCTCAATATCTTTGTTGCCTTGAGACCTGTTTTTCTTTCTTCTTCCAACCAGTTCTTATTCATGTGCCTTTTACTTGATGCCACTTTGTCATTCCATGCCTTTAAGGCCTCTTCTTCAGTTAAAAGGAAAATCTCTTCTCTGGTTGGGATGCCGAAGACAAACCCCAATATATCATGAGACAAGTCTATAACCATTTTCCCTTGTGCATCTATTCACTTTCTAGTATTTGGGTTGTAAAATGGGGCAATTGTCATTATGAACTCAGGTGCTTATATTGATTGCAGAAAGGTAGTGGCTTCCACCAGGCCTGATATTTTGATTCTCCGGTGGAGGGCCTCTAAACTAGGTTTGTCTAACTGAGTCCTGATATCCTCAAGTTCTATATGGCCAATTTTTGTATCTGTAACCCATATGATTTGATCATCCAGCTTCAAAGCGTAGACCTGTCCCTGATAATGATACTTCATGGTGACTGGGAGTCTATCAATTTCTTTGCCTCTTTTGTTGGAGGATGAGTCCATCTAACCACTCGAATCTGCCAGAAGAGAACAAATTTTTAGTTCTTGATTATAATCATAAAAGTTCATTTGCTTCGAGACTCCAAGGTCTCGGGCTAGCTACATATGGTTCGGAACTTCAGGGTTCCGGGTTAGATATGCATAAGGCAGTATGGAACTCTGAGGTTCTGGGGTTCTAGGTTGGGCATGTATGGATAAGGTTGTCCAGAACTCTGGGGTTCCAGGGTTTTCGGCTGGGTATAACACTTGATTCCAGGACTCCGGGGTTCTGGGGTTCCGGGATGACTAATAGAAAGTCGTTCACAAAAGGAATAATCCGGAACTCCAGGGATCTGGGATCGTTTAAAAGCACAGTTGATAAATCCTGGAACTCCGGGGGCCTGGGGGTCCGAGGTACGAGGAAAGCCGACTGCCCAGAACTCCAGGGGTCCGAGGTTCTGGGCTCGAGGAAAGCTGACTGCCCGAAACTCTAGGGGTCCGGGGTTCTGGGCTCGAGGAAAGCCGAGTGCCTGAAACTTTGGGGGTCTAGGGTTCCAGGGTGCATAAACTAGGGCATGCGAGCAAACAAAAGGGATGAAAGAAAAATGAAAAGAAAGAAATCAAACAAACACTCGACAAAGAAGGAAAATCTAATCTATCAAACAACAAAAGGGGGCAAGAAAAATCACCAACCTGGTGAATCAAAATGCCCAAAACGCCAAAGAAAACTCGGAAGTCCGGAGGTTTGTGGCTTGGAAGAAAAGGAGAAGAAGCTCTGAATGCACAAATGAACTTTGAAAGTTCATCATTCCTATTTATACCCTCTCTTAAACCTGTTTGTACAAAGGCTTTAAACAAGACCTCGGGACTCTGGGGTCCCAAGGTTCCAAGCTTGACAAAAGAAAGAAAACACCCAACTTTGGAACTTCGGGGGTCCGGGGTTCCGAGGCAAGCAAAGAAAAAGGGTCCACCTCAAGACTCCGGAGTTCCGAGGTAAGAGACACAAGACCTCGAGATTCTGGGACTCTAGAGTCCCGAGGAAAAAGACAAGAAAACAAAGAAAAGGGACCTCGGGAATCCGGAGCTCCGAGGTCAAAGACCAAAAAAGAACAAAGGGACCTCGGGAATCTGGAACTCTAGAGTTCCGAGGTCAAAGACCAAAAAAGAACAAAGGGACCTTGAGAATCTGGAACTCCGGAGTTCCGAGGTCAAAGACCAAAAAAGAAAAAAGGGACCTCGGGAATCCGGAACTACGGAGTTCCGAGGTCAAAGACAAAAGCAAAGACAAAACAAATAGGGGACCCAAATTTCAACGCAAGGAGACTAATGGGGAAATAGATATGCAAGGCATGACACTACCCACAATAAGATGATACTCTGCAGTACTATGTGAAAATATTGCAATGGAGAATGCACATGCATTCAGGCACACTGCCCAAAAGATATATGCCCAAAAGGCTCCAACCCTCAGGGAAGTCTCACTGACTTACAAAATGAATCGGACTACAATCCAGAAGAAATGAACTGCAATAGTAGCATCTACATATGCTAGATAACAGTTTTGGTTAAGCACAGTTGTCTGCTCTGCAACACCGATCTCACCACAACACTTCATCAAATGATACATCTCCTTTTCACACTTACAAATCTCTCTGATAATGCAGACATAACACCGACACCTAAATTACATAAGTATATCACCTATATATACAAATCATCAACCTTGATAGCAAGGTCGGCTAAACCCTCGACCCTCAACTCATAAATACAAAAATTACATTACACGATACAAGGATCGACCACCAGACCAATATTATGATTTATATTACATATCATGGACCTAATTCAAATTTCCAAATGATCATATCCATTAGAAATTGTGCCAATATCAACCGCAACACGCTACACCACTAGAAATACCGCATAACACACAAATCAACACCAGTTGATAGAAATCACCAAAACTCGCACAACGATCAATGCGGATCACCAAAACAAATAGGACACAATTAGGAGACACCAACAAACACATTAGAATCAATTGGAATAGTTGCACTGACACCTCAAATCAAATCTTCATCGATCAATGTCTCAAAGCTCAAGAACACAACAAAACAACAACTGTCACGAAGAAAGATAACTTGCAGGTCACCAAATCACGAACCATCTAAAATCAAGATACATAGGATCATCCCAAACAATATCCCAAAGTCTTAGCACGCGATCTGATTATTCCATAATATACTAGAGGGAATACCGATAGGAACACCAGGAACCGATAACCAAAGAACAACAAACCGGATCAGAAAATCTTCCCAAACTCACCAGAATAACCCACAGGAATATGTTGACATCAATGACTGTCATGCTCTGTGAAGTGTACTTGTACCTGCAAACACAATGCACTCAATAAATCATTACAAGCATGGTTAGAATATTTAAATCAAAGAAAGGCAAAACCATAGCTAATCGACTTATTGCCTCCTAGTAAATGCAAGTATGAAAAATGCTCTTAGATTTTGCTATGCAAATTCCAGTGACTTGACTACACTTAGATGGAGGATTTGAATGCTGAAAATGCATGATCTAGCAAGAATAGCATGATTAAGCTACATGAGTTCATGATTGATCTAGAAAATGAACTAGAATGAAGATGCAATTAAGCTAAAATGAGCATGATAACATTGCTAAAACTGATAAACTAGAAGCTAGATGCCTATAATAGCAATGCTTAAGATGAAAATGAGATGGGATTAATCAAAATGATATGAATTGGGACCAAATGAATGTGAATTGGCAATTTGTTCTCCAAAATAGGGTCTATTTATAGGATTTCCCAAGGCTAGGGGTGATATGGCAAGAATCAACGGTCAAGATTGATCTGAAGATATCAATGGTTAAATTGGAGGTGAGTTGAGAAGAGGTTGGATGAAAGGGGACAATTGGTGGTAGGTAGGAAAAGGGGTTGGTTGGAAGGGAACACTTGGTGGCAAGTGTCAAGAGGCTTTGCTCATGAGATGGCAAAGTGTCCATGAAAAGGGGACATGATGGTTAAATGTTAGGAGGATGGTTTTGAATTTAGAAATTCATTTAATAGGAAAATGGCTAATTAGTTTCAACAACTCATGAATTTGAATTGTTTTAATTAATTAGGAGTTGGAAGAAATGATTTTGATGGAGAAGATCAATTAATTTGAATTAATTAATCAAGGAGGATTATTGAGATGAACTTATTTAATAAATCCTTAGATTTATTAATAAGTAGATGAATATGGATGATTTAATCAAATTGTTTGATGAATTCAATTAAATTGGGGAGGGAGATTAATTGAGATAATTGCTTTATTCAATTAATTATCTTCAGACCATTTTTAGGTGTATACATTTTGCCCCTCTTTGAAGTGAGGTGTGATGACGCGTTGATTCAAAGAATAATCTCATTTTGATGATGGTATTGATTTGATAGGATGCCCTAGCTCTTGATTGCTAAATCCCAGTATAATGATGCCCCCTCAAGAGATCAATTGAGATAATTGATCTTTGGAGTTTTTGCAAGATTGATATCCCAATAGATTAGATTTGATTTCTGCAACTGTTGTTTGATGAAAGTGCGAGTTCTTTGATTAGCTTGATCGCCTAGATTAGTAAGATTGAAAAATCTTGATTGATTTGATTCAGTCTGGTTTCAGGAAGGATTCATCCTATATAAGACATGGATGATCATAACGTCTGGTTTCAAGAAGGATTCATCCTGTATAAGACATTGATGATCACGTCTGGTTTTAGGAAGGATACATCCTGTATAAGACATGAGTCAGAATCAATTTGTCTAGTGTCAAGAGGGATCCATCCTGTATAAGACATGGATGATCATAACGTCTGGTTTCAGGAAGGATTCATCCTGTATAAGACATTGATGATCACGTCTGGTTTCAGGAAGGATACATCCTATATAATACATGAATTGATTAGGTTTGATTGATTGATTTCATTTGATAAGATTGATTAGATAAAGAACTAACAATTTGTTGATATCAGTTGCATAAATTTTTGGATATGCTGATGTTGATGCATTTGAGGGAGATAGCATAAGATTTTTGCTAAGTTGACAATATCTAGAGAGATATGAATCATCATTCTGATTATGTATACACTTTTGATGATACTTTGATGATTCCTGCAATAGATTTGACCTTGGATAAAAGGAGCTTTTAGGATCCCATGCAAGAATGAAATGCAAGCTAGAATGCAATGGAATGCAAAGCTATGACCGGACCAGTCATTGGATTATTTTGCATTTTTTGTCATCATTGAGCTTTTGAAGTGTGGGAAGTGAGTGCAAACGTCGATGGTATAATTAAACCATGATGACCCGAGCACTTCTTTCCTGGATTTTGATATAGCAAGTTAACACAAGCATCGAGGTATAATCGAACCGAGATGACCTGAGTGTTGCTTGCGTAAGACAGGCAGTATTAATCATTTCAATATGCAAATCAGAAATGTCTTCAATGATACTCTGATGATCATGTCCCGAGACAAATTTGCACATATTAATGATTAATGTTCAGACAACAGACAAGAAAAATATCATGTTTCTTCCTTGTTCCTCTAGTCAATGACATCCTGGAGTCACTCAAAAATCATGATAGCGAAAATCAATATAGAAAATTTGAACAATCATCTTACAATCATCATTCAAAAAGATATTATCCACTGAAAAGTGTGTGATGTGCTTAGATTGATTTTGTGATATCTTGATGGTTGATAGTTTGATCTTATGTTCAATGTTGGATGTGTCTTAGTTTTCGCTTGATAAGAGTTGTCTAACTATTTGTTCTACTTGTTTGGTTAAGCTCAAAATGATCAAGAGTTTTGCCCCCAGCTAGGTGTAGGATTTTGCCCCAAGCCTAGAAACAAATTCATTATGATATACTCAATGATCCAAACCATGGTGAGAAAGCAGTTGTGATGCCTGCGTATGTATAAAGGCTTTATGATGGTCATGTATAGCACTGATGGAAGAATGAATGCAAGTGGAATGAATGCATGAACTAATAGATGGAAGAGCTAGCCGACAAATAACGCCTGTTTGCCAGGTTTTCACTGTCTGCTTTTATTGCACTTTTTCTGATATTTGATTTTTTTTTCTTTCTTTTTCTGCTTTTTCACTTTTTAGGATTTTTCTGATTTTTCACTTTTTTTTTTATTTTTTCACTGTTTTTTATTTTTCCTGCTTTTTCACTGTTTTTGATTTTTTCTAATTTTTCACTGTTTTTGATTTTTTTTGATTTTTCAAACATAGAATTTCTTCAGGTGCATGCTATTGATTGGTTCCTCGAGTTGATCTCCATCCTACGTTGATAGGTAATATGCTCCCAATCCAAATATTGTTGTGACCACAAACGAACCTAATTAGTTTGGTTCAAATTTTCCTTTCTTTTCCCGATCTGCCTGGTTGCATGGATTTTCTTTTAACACTAGTTCTCCCACTTGAAAGATTCTTGGTTTAACCTTATGATTATAGCTCTGGCACATTCTTTGCTGACATACCTTTAGATGATCAAAGACATTGTGTCTGCGTTCATGGATTAGTTCTAACTCTTGCAGTCTAGATACTCTTTGTTCTTCATCTGGGATGACTCCTTTTAGTGACACACGTAGAGAGGGTATCTCTACTTCGATTGGCAATATGGCTTCTAATCCATATACAAGAAAGAAAGGTGTGGCACCTGTCAGTGTGCGAATACTGGTGTGGTAGGCCCATAGAGTAGGGTTTAGTTGAATATGCCAATCTTTACCAGCATCGTTCACTATCTTTTTGAGGATTTTCAGAATAGTTTTGTTAGATGCTTCTGCCTGCCCATTTCCCTGTGGATAATATGGTGTGGAAAAACAGTACTAGATTTTGAACTTCTCACATAGCTCTTATACATCTTGATTCTTGAATGGTCGCTCATTATCAATGATAATGGTCATTGGTATTCCATAGCAACAGATGATATAATTCAAGATAAATGCAACAATTTGTTTGCCTGTGATATTGATGAGAGGTACAACTTCAATCCATTTTGTGAAATATTCAGTAGCTACACGAATGAATTTGTGTCCATTAGATGAGGAAGGATTTATCTTTCCTACTAGATCAAGTCCCCATTGACAAAAAGGCCAAGATGTTGCTAAAGCATGTAGTTCTTGTGTTGGTGCATGGATCAAGTTCCCATGGATCTGACATTGTTTGCATGTTCTTGCTATCTTAAAAGAATCTCGTTCCATAGTCGACCAATAATAGCCCAAGCGTATGAGTTTTTTCGAAAGGGTAAGACCACTTGAATGAGTGCCACAAATGTCGTTATGGACTTCATGTAAGGCCTTCTCAGATTCTTCTTGTTCGAGACATCTTAAGAGAGTATCGTCTAGACCTCGTTTGTATAGGGTATCTGTGACGAGAGTATAATGGGAAGATTGGCGAATAAAGTTTCTCTTTTGGTTCTTTGATAAGTCAGGAGGTAAGATGTTATCTTTCAGGCAGAGTCCCCAAACTCGCCGCGAGTCAGGCGAGTTCGCCGAGTTGGCGAGTCGAGCCAACCTCGGCGAGTTTTGCCGACTCGCCGCTCGGACTCGGCGAGTTTTGGGCAAAACTCGCCTGACTCGCGAGTCAGGCGAGTTTTGCCAAAACTCGCCGAGTCCGAGGTCCAGGACTCGGCCGCGCGATAGGCATAATTCGAACTTAAAAAAACAAAAAAAAAAAGAGCTTTTTCATTTGTTTTTTTTTTCCATTCTCTTTGGTATAACCCTAAAAGGTCTTTTAATTGTTATTTGTGAGAAGAAGAGAGGAAAAGTGAGAGAGAGGAAGGAAAACAAGAGGCCATAGGTTTGCAATCAGCAAGGAAGAAGAGCATCAAGGAGACCACAAATCACATTGGGGAGGCCATAGGCTTGCATTGAGAGCATCAAGGAGTCCAAAGCAAGACTTCTCAACTCATTTGAAAGAGGTAAGGTAGATTTTGCTTGTTTTTTTAAGTATGTTAATGGATTTTTTTCATTTGTTTGTTAATTTTTTTTTAGTTTAACAGTTAACTTTCCAAATCTTGAATGTTTTTATTTTTTTAGCTTAATTACAATGAGAGAAGTAGAATAATGGCAAAGTGCAAACCCTACATTTTTTTAGAAAAAAATTGTAAACATGTATTTACAATTTTATTTTTTTTTAAAGTAGGGTTTCCTGATTTTTTCTATTAGTTTATAACTTTATTAAATTTTCTTATTGCAGCAGCTTTCACGTTTAAAAAACATTCATTTTTCACAATGCCTAAAAAGGATGAGGCTTGGAAATATACTGAAGACTTTATTGGCAGACAAAAAAATCAAACAAAATGTTTTTTTTGTAAAGAAATTAATTTTGGTGGCATCAATAGATTTAAATACCATATTGCCGGCATACCTGGCCATGATATTGAGGTATGCAAATTACAAACTCCTGAGGCAAAACGTTTCTGTTATGTCCAATTAGAAACACATGAACAAGAAAAGTTAACCAAGAAGAGGCAATTGGAAGAGTTAAGTGCTATTGGCTCCCATGCACCCACATCCACATCTGCATCCGCATCCGCATCCGCATCCACATCCGTAGGCTGTGTTGGAGAGGGTTCTTCCATGCCTCCCTTTCACCCTAGTGCTTTTGCTAGTGCTAGTGCTTCTGCTAGTGCTAGTGCTTCTACTTCTACTCCTCCTGGTGGCACTATTACCTTTGGCCCTAGAGTTCGGAAATCCAGGTTGGATAGTTATTTTGTGCCGCGTAGTACTCCTGGGGCACAACCCTCGCTTGAGGGTATGGGTTGGAACAAGGAGGTTCATGATGCTCCAAGAAAACAAATTTGCAAGTTTTGGTACTTTTGCAACATTCCATTTATTGCAGCCAGGTAATTCTTTTTGATTTGATTGCTTTAAGTTTAAAAGTAAATTTATAGTTTGAAGTTGAATTTTACTTTGTCTAATCATAATCTATTTGTGACAGGTCTCCTTATTGGCAAGGCATGGTAGATTCCATAACCATTTGTGGTGCGGGGTTTAAAGCCCCTACCGATGCTGAGTTAAGTGGCCCCCTCTTGTTACAAATGGTTGAGGATATGAAAGTTGAGCTAGAGGACCACCAACAGTCTTGGAGAGAAAAGGGTTGCACCATCATGACAGATGGTTGGACGGATAGGAGGAATAGAACACTCCTAAATTTTCTTGTTTCCTGCGGAGGTGATTGATTATGATTCATTCTAATTTGTACTTCCCTAAATGCATTGAATAAATTAAATTTTGATTTGTTGAAAGTTTGAAACTCTATTTTCAGGATCTACCATGTTCTTGAAATCTATTGATGCTTCCTCACATGTGAAAAATGCCACATACTTATGTGAGGCTATTGAGGAAGTCATACAAGAGGTGGGGGAAGAAAATGTGGTGCAGGTGGTGACAGATAATGCAGCAAGTTATGTTGCTGCAGGTAAATTTTGAACTTTTCAAGTCTTGATGGAGAGGCATCTATGATTATTTAAAATTTTCTTAACACATCAAAATTTCTAATTAACTTAAAATTGCTGCAGGTAAACTTTTGATGGAGAGGCACCCGAAAATTTTTTGGTCTCCTTGTGCGGCCCATTGCCTTGACCTCATGTTGGAGGATATTGGTAAGCTTGAATGGGTGAAATCAATAGTTGAAAGGGCCAAATATATCAGCAAGTTTATCTACAATCATGCATTGGTCCTTAGCATTATGAGGCAATACACGGGGCAAAAGGAGTTGGCTCGTCCAGGCATCACGAGGTTTGCCTCAAACTTCCTCACACTGAAATCCTTGATAAAATCAAAGGCGGCTTTGAGGCGTATGTTTGTTGGTGAGGAGTGGACTTCCTCATCCTATGCTACAACCACTGCAGGGATAGATGTGGTAAATTGCATTTTTGATGAGTCAGGTTTTTGGACCCCCTGTGGAGAAACCGTGCAGGTAAATTTATTACAATTTAACATTTAGTATCTACTATCTAGTATCTACTATTTAGTAATTTAATTTTAATTTATTAACAATTTAACTTTGCAATTTTTCTTTTTTTTTAATTTAATTTGTGACTTAATTGTTTTTGTTTAACATTATGTGTAGGTCACTGAGCCCCTCGTAGTTCTCCTACGAGTTGTTGATGGGGAGAAACCCTCTATGGGCTATATATATGAGGGTATGGATAGGGCCAAGGAGGCCATTAGGTCCATATATGCAGGAGATGAGGATAAGTATGGCCCCATTTGGGAGATTATTGATAGGAGATGGCAGAACCAGCTTCACAGGCCCATCCATGCAGCAGCCTATTACCTCAATCCGGCATTTCGATTCCGTGATGACTTCAAGGCAGATGAGGAGGTTCTTAGTGGCCTGTATACAGTGGTTCAAAAGTTGTGTACTGATGGCACAGCCTCAAGAACAACGATCCAGCTGGATAAATATAATAATCGAGAAGGGGCAATCTTCTCAAGCAGCATGTGCATAGAGGCTCGAACACAATTGCAGCCAGGTAGAAATATATGTAAACTTAAGATTCTTAAGTTTATGGCTTATGCATTTTAATTTTTGATTTTATAATCTAGCCTTAAAGTTGGAAATGAGTTTGATTTTTTTTTCTTTTTCGTTATTTCAAATAGATGGTGGCAAATGTTTGGGCCCTCAACCCCAAACCTTCAAAAAATTGCCATCCGTATTTTGAGCCAGCCATGCAGTGCTTCTGGATGTGAGCGCAATTGGTCAATGTTCGAGCACATCCATTCGAAGAGGCGTAATAGATTGTCTGTGGAGAGGTTGAATGATCTTGTTTTTGTTCATTACAACCTCCGTCTTAGGACCAGACAGATTTTGGACACTGACTCCTCTCCGATCACTTTAGCGGAGATCGATCCAGAGTCTGAGTGGATCACTGAGTCTACCGATCCCGTCTTCACTGAGGAGGACCATGAGTGGGTTGACCAGGCAGACAGAGAGGCTGAGGCTGTGGCTATGGCAGAGGAGGAGGATAGAGCACGATCCGGCATAGGCACCTCACAGGCGGAGACTATGGCTTCTCAGTCATCCAGGACCTACCTTAGACGCATTTGTAGGAGGCAGACAGACTACTCTGAGGCTCAGGATTAGCTAGAGCCTGAGCCATAGACTTGTTTTTGTTTACAGTTATATATATGTTTGGGAACATTTGATGTCATGGATTTTATATACATTTGACAACATTTATAACTCTATATATCTATGTTTTCTATTTCCTTCAGCTACAATTTACATTTCTACGCATGTGATGGATGTATGTTTATGTATGTGATCAAATCAGCTTCTATTTGATGATGTTATAGTGTCTTTAAGCTTTATTCAATAATGGGTGCATGAAACAAGTTTTAAATCGTTAAAAATCTCTAAATTTCAAGGGTTTTTTATTTTGCCGAGTCATAGCCGAGGCGTCACCGAGTCATAGCCGAGTCACGAGTCGAGTCGGCCTTGCCGAGTCCGAGCCGAGTCCGAGTCTGGGAACTTTGCTTTCAGGTATGTGTAAGTTTGTCCATAGCGGGAGGAATCGTGTCCAATAAGTTGACATATGGTTTGGGAATCGGGACAATTAAAGGCGGGATGAAACAACTCTTCAACTAGGAATTCATAACGTTGTTGATTTTCCTGTGTCTGCAATAGAGAAGCAAGTGTATCCATGGCATCTGCTGCTTTGTTATCATTTCTTGGAATCTGCTCAAAAGTTATTTCTTGATATCATCCACCATCTTTTTGTAAGGCATGAGTTTGTCATTTTTGGTTTGATAGTCATCATTGATTTGATTAATGACGAGCTAAGAGTCTCCAAAGACTTGAAGTTGTTTAATGTTCCATTCTACAACCATTTTGATGAATAGAATGCCTGCTTCTGATTTATGTTGTGTATATGAACCATTGTTGATGCTTGCTCTTGATCCCTGATGTGTTCCATTATTGATGCTTTCTCCTGATCCATGTTGTGTTCCATTATTGATGTTTTCTCCTGGACTGATATTCGGGTGATGTATTGTAAGATATGGATCGAACCCTGGAACATCTGTATATGAACAGGTAAAATTGACTTGCCATCTTTTGAATGGTTTCAAGTATTTTTGTCTTGCTAGTTCTGATAGAGAGATTGTTGGATGTAGATCAGTTGTGTCAATGATAGTTACCTCTGCTAGTGCCATTATGATAGATAACTTCTCTTGATAAGATCCAGGTAAGGTGTCAAATCTCCCATCTTTTGGCGCCTCGAGGAGGTTTTCACCATTAGATACGTCCTTTATTTTTACTTGTTCTCGGTCTAATGTTGCCAATAAATGGTTTTTAGCATTAGACCTGATATTGTTTTCTTGATTTTCAATTTTGCCACTAGAAGATTTGGCACCCACTTGACTCAAAGATACGTTAGTGGAATCCCTAGTGAAAGTTGTTGAGGGTTTGATTTCATCAAGATATAAGGATATGGCATGGTCATTTGGAAAGGTATCAATAGCAGTATTTCCTTCATTTCCCCAGTCCATAGGTTTAGGATAGCTTAAGGATAAAGGATCTTCAAGTTGAGATGTTTCAAAGATATTAGGGGTCATGATAGAGATGTCTGATCTTTCAGTATGTATTTCCATGTCTAGGATGGTACTCTAGTCAGAATGACCTCGTATAAAAAAATCCTGATCGTCCTCGGTTAAGTCCATGTCAGTCGAATGTGATTCTGATTCAAGTAGGCTAATTCCTAACGTTTGTTTTGCATACATGTGAACTACATCGACTACTATATCTGCTTCTTCATCCCTCTCAATTTGAAATTGCTCTTGTTTGTTTTTCCATGATAGCAAATATTCTCCATTTCCCCGATCTTTTAGCTGTATTTGTTCTTCCATGTTTGACAAAATTGATTCAAATGATTGTTCCTTGGATTGTGTGCTTGAAGTTGCTACCTCTCTGTTATGTGAAATAATGACCTCTTGAGCTGTTTTCAGATTACTACAACACTGCAATGGATTTGAGACTGCTGATATTGTGATTTCTTGTCCCTCGTAGGGAAATTTGACACATTGATGATATGTTGATGTAATAGCCTATATGTCCTGTGTTGATAGATGATATGCTCCTGACCCAAATACTGTTGTGACCACAAACAAACCTAACCAGTTTGGTTCGAACTTTCCTTTCTTTTCTCGATCTTCCTGGTTGCGTGGATTTTCCTTGAGTACTAGATCCCCAACTTGAAATGTTCTCAGTTTCACCTTGTGATTATAACTCCGACATATTCTTTGCTGATGTACCTTTAAATGATCAAAGGCATTTTTTCTTCATTCATGGATCAATTCTAACTCCTGCAATCTAGATACTCATTATTCTTCATCTGGGATAAAACCTTTTAATGATACTCGTAGAGAAGGTATCTCTACTTCTATTGGCAGTATTGCTTCTGATCCATAAACAAGAGAGAAAGGTGTGGCACTTGTTGGTGTGCGGATACTGGTACGGTAGGCCCATAGAGCAGGGTTCAATTGAATATGCCAATCTCTTCCAGCATCATTCACTATCTTTTTGAGGATTTTCAAAATAGTTTTGTTTGATGCTTCTGCTTGCCCATTCCCTTGTGGATAGTAGGGTGTGGAAAATCTGTGTTGGATCTTGAATTTCTCACATAGCTCTTGTACATCCTGATTCTTGAACGGTCACCCATTATCAGTGATAATGGTCATGGGTATTCCATAGCGATAGATGATGTCGTTCAAGATAAATGCAACAATTTTTTTTCCTATGATATTTATGTTGGCATTTTTTATGATTATGTTGTGATTCCCATTGATGGACACACACTTGCTATGAGATCACTTTTTGTATGTATGAGTTATGCTCAACCGGTATTTGTTTCAAACCGGTATTATGTTATAGTCTTTAGACTATCGGTGTTTTGCAGAAAGTGTTTACCGATCTCAAGCGACATGAGGACCTCAAGCGGTTCGAGGATCTCAAGCGGAACGAAGCAAAGAAACTAGAAGCGACAGTTATCATTTTCCCAGTCTTCATTTCTGTCAACCGGTAATCTGCTAAACCAGTATTACTTTGAGTTACCAACGGGTAATCGGTAAAGTTGTATAAACTGGTAATACTCTGTGATGAGTTACCAACCGGTATATCTTTGTGATGAGTTACCATCCACCGACACTTTGACGGTGATTTTGTGTCGTGTTACCAAATGTGTCTAGATACAATGAACCTAGGAACTTGCAATGTAATCCTATTGGACCAACATGAAATCAGATTCCTTTTAAGGACATCATGTCTAGGGTTTTAATATGTGAGTAGCTGTTAGGGTTTGTAGTGGTTGATGAGTTCTTGTATGTGCGATCTTAACAGAAAAGATTAAGTCTGTGTGTTGTAATAGAGTGTGGATTTACTGAAGACTAAAGTAATGCTGAAATGCATTAGCAATGAGCTATCATGGATCTAACCAAGCAAACTATGCTATTTGCTAGATCATTCACTTGTTGATTACTCACATCTTTGACAAGTTAGAAACCCTTAACCAGGTAGGCCCAGAAAAGCCTTTGTAAATCCTCTAACAAGGTGATTCACATCTGTGGATCTAAAATCCTCTCACAAGGTAGTCTTTAATTGAACTTATCTCCTAACAGAGATTGAGATTCCTAACAGGATTTGTTCTGGTAAAGAACATTGTATGACCTTAACCGGTCTAGTTACTATTTTGCAAATAGTTACTTGTGAGTTTCATCTCACTGTGGTTTTTCCCATTTGGGTTTCCACATCAAAATCTCTTGTGTTACGGTGATTGTGCTTCTGTGGGTGAATGCCTTACTTGCTGTTTGGTTTGCATTTGTGTTAACCGATTTGTTAGTTAAACAGTTATACCGGTTTACTGCTAGACTGATAAAGTGTTTGAGTACAATAATTTTTGGTATACTAATTCACCCCCCCCTCTTAGTATTCATCAATTTATGAGAGGTACTGCCTCAATCCATTTTGTGAAATATTCTATAGCTAGGAGGATAAATTTGTGACCATTAGATGAAGAAGGATTTATCTTTCATACTAGATCAAGACCCCATTGGCAGAAAGGCCAAGCTGTTGCCAAAGCATGAAGTTCTTGTGCTAGTGCATGAATCAAATTCCCATGGATCTGACATTGTTTGCATGTTCTAGCTATCTGAAAAGAATCTCGTTCCATAGTTGGCCAATAATAGCCCAAGCGTATGAGTTTTTTCGAAAGGGTAAGACCACTTGAATGAGTGCCACAAATGTCGTTATGGACTTCATGTAAGGCCTTCTCAGATTCTTCTTGTTTGAGACATCTTAAAAGAGTATCGTCTAGACCTCGTTTAAACAGGGTATCCACAACAAGAGTATAATGGGAGGATTGGCGAATAAAGTTTCTCTTTTGATTTTTTGATAAGTTAGGAGGGAGGATATTATCTTTCAGGTATGTGTAAGTCTGGCCATAATGGAAGGAATCATGCCCAACAAGGTGACATATAGTTTGGGAATCAGGACAATTATGAGAAGGGTAAAACAATGCTTCCACCAGGAATTCATAACGCTGTTGATTTTCCTGTGTTTGAAGGAGAGAAGCAAGTGTAGCCATGGCATCTGCTGCTTTGTTGTCATTCCTTGGAATCTGCTGAAAAGTTATTTCTACAGAGTATTTCTTTATATCATCAACCATATTTTTATAAGGCATTAACTTTTTGTCCTTTGATTGATAATCGTCATTGATTTGATTGATGACGAGCTGAGAGTCTCCAAAGACTGGAAGTTGTGTAATGTTCCATTCTATAGCCATTTTGATGCCTGTAACCAAAGCTTCATATTTTGTTGTATTGTTGGTGCATGGAAATCTTAATTTGTATGCTTTTGGAATTGTATGACCTTGTGGTGTGATGAATAGAATACCTGCTCCTGATCCGTGTTGTGTATATGAACCGTCAAAGTATAATTGCCATGTTTTTGTTGTGACTATTAGGATATCAGCATCGGGAAACTCAATCTGCAAAAGATGATTATCCTGAAGCGGTGCCTCAACTAGTTGGTCTGCAATGACTTGTCCCTTTATAGCTTTTTTGTCAACATACTCAATATCAAACTCACTCAGGATCATGATCCATTTTGCTAGTCCTCCTCTTAATGTTGCCTTGCCGAGTAAATACTTCAATGGATCGATTTTAGCTATAAACTTGATGGAGTGAGATAATAGATAATGTCTTAATTTTTTAGAAGCAAAAACTACCATTAAGCATGCTTTTTCTGTTGGTGAATAGTTGATCTCGTATCCCACTAATGTTCTGCTGATGTAGTAGATGGCTCATTCTTTTCCTTCATTATCCTGTTGTGCGAGCATAACCCCTAATGATACTTCAGTGGTTGATACATAGAGTAACAACGACTTTCCTAGAATTGGTGACATTAGGACAGGTGGTTGCATGAGACATGCCTTGATCTTGTTGAATGCTTCCTCACATTGATGGTCCCACTTGAAATGAATATTTTTGTGTAATAGATGAGTAAATGGTTGACATTTATCTGCTAGTTGAGCGACGAGTCTTCTGATTGACTAGAGTCTTCCTTGGAGTGATCTAAGTTGACTTATATTCTTGGGAGATGCCATTTATCTACTTCGATACCTCTAGCTGAAACAATGTATCCCAATAGCTTGCCTAAAGTGACATCAAAGGCACATTTCTTAGGATTGAGTCATAGCCTATACTGTTCTAACCTGTCAAAGATCTTTTCTAGTATTCCTATATGGTCTTCTCTATTGTATGATTTGGCCAAGATGTCAGCCACATAGTCTTCCATGAATGTATGCATCATGTCATGGAATATTATTATCATAGCTCTCTGATATGTAGTACCTGCGTTCTTTAGTCTAAAAGGTATGACGTTCCAGCAGAAAGTACTCCACGGGCATGTGAAAATTGTCTTTTCTTGATCTTCAGGTGCTATTTTAATCTGATTGTATCCAGAAAAACCATCCATTAGAGAGAACATGGAGTGTCCAACTATTAAATCTACAATGACGTCAATGTTAGGCAAAGGAAAGTCATCCTTTTGACATACATTATTAAGATCTCTGAAGTCTGTGCATATTCTGATACTTTTATCTGGTTAGGAAATAGGAACGATGTTGGATACCCATTGAGGATATGCTACAAGTCTGATGAATCTGACATCCAATAATTTCTTTAGTTCTGCTTTGACTAGCAGAGCAATATGTGGATGCATTTTCCTTATTTTCTGTTTAACTGGTTTGGCTCCTAGGCTGACATTTAAGTGATGCATAATAAGCTCTAGATCTAACCCCAACATGTCTATATATGACCAGGTGAAATTGATTTGCCTTCATTTGAAGAATTTCATATAGTGTTGCATTTCTTCTTCTAACAGAGAAGTTGTTGGATGTAGTATCTTTGGTTGCTCTATTGTCCCAATGTTAATTGCCTCTGTTGGTTCGATCAAAATGGATGACATTTCTTGATAGTGTGCAGATAAAGTGTCAAATCTCCCATCTTTTGGTGCCTCGAGGAGGTTTTCACCGTTAGATGTGTCCTTTCTTTTTACTTTTTCCTGATCTAATGTTGCCAAGAAATGATTTTCAACATTAGACCTGATATTGTTTTCTTTATTTTCCTTTTTGCGACTAGGAGATTTGGCACCCACTTTACTTTTTGTGGATTCGATTGCATTAAGATATATGGATATGGCATGGTCATTTGGAAAGGTATCAATGGCAGTATGTCCTTCATTTTCCCAATCAATAAGTTCGGGGTGGATTAGAGGTAGGGGGTCATCGGGTTGAGATGTTTCAAGAGTATCAAGGGTCATGATGGATGTATCAAAGTTTTTGATATGTATGTCGATGTCTAGAATGATACTCTCATCAGAATGACCTCGCACAAGAAGCTCTTGATCATCCTTGATTAAGTCCAAGTCAGCCAAATGTGATTCTAATTCAAGTGAACTAGTTCCTAATGTTTGCCCTGCATACGTGTGAACTACATCGACTTCTACATCTTCTTCAAAGCAATTTTCTTCAGTTGATTCTTCAGAGTGGTTAGAATCCCATTCCCATTCGTTAGAATCTGTCTCACTTGCAACTTGCAATCTACAGATTTGTTCATATAGTGTTTGATTTGTTTCTTCAACTTTTCTTGTTATATATTTTCTTCTTTCATATTCAACCTCTTCTGGACTGAGATTGAGTTATGTCAACCTTGCTATGAGATCTCCTTGATTAGTACCAGGTTCATGCTTGTTTTGATTGAGATTTAAGGCTGTGCGGGAGGTGCTTTTAATTTGTTTTTCTTGTTGATTTGAAGCTTGCTTCTTTTCCCATTTCATGTTTGCTTGTGCTTGTTGCTTAGATGACGTTTCTTCTCTTTCAATTGCCAGTTGTTCTTGTCTATTTTCATATTCTTCTTGTTGTTGGCTAAAAGATGTGTCTTCTAGTAAAGTAACTTGTCCATATCCTAAGCCTGTTTTGTTTGTAGCTTGTTGAGTGTAAGGTTGGATAGGTTCCGATATACCTTCTTTTCTTTTCCCTATAGGACCTGTTCCAGTGTATCCCATTTTTTTGAGAATGTTAAATCCTTTTCCATACTTTTCTGTAGGTATGCAGACATTGTTGATCTTTTGTTGAACTTCTTCATCCTTGTATAGCCACTATAGTACATCTTTGTCTTCTATTTCCTCTAATAAGGTCCCGACACTAACAAATGCTCCATCAAATATCGCAAGATGTTTCACAATTGGTTGTTGTTTAGAGTTTGATGGTTTTCCAAAGGATTTAGGAGAAAGTGGTAATTGTGATATTGAATATTCTCCATTCCCTCGATCTCTTAGCTGCATTTGTTTTTCCATACTTGACAAAATTGAGGCAAATGATTTTCATTTAGATTGTGTGTTTGAAGATGATGCCTCCCTATTATGAGGAACAATGACTTCTTGAGCTGGTTTGAGATTACTACAATACTGAAATGGATTTGAATCTGCTGAGATTGTGATTTTCTGCCCATTATAGGGAAACTTTAGGCACTGATGATATGTTGATGTAACAACTTGTATGTCATGTATCCAGGGTCTTCCCAAGAGTATGTTGTAGGATAAGTCCAAGTCTAGAACTTGGCATGCTGTATCTTTCTGTAAAGGTCCCACTCTGATGGGTAACATCACAATTCCTTTAGAGGAAAGCTCTTCTTCATCATAGGCTTTAATGGTGATATTTTTTTTGGGATCAACTGCATCTTCTGAGTAACCTAGAGCACAGACTAGACTCAAAGAGAAAACGTTTAAGCCAACTCCTCCATCTATTAGGACACGTTTAACTCACGTATTATGAATGATGACTTCGATATGTAAGGGAGCATTATGGGGATGTTGTAAGACATGTAGTCTTCTTCAGTGAATGACAAGCAGTGAGGGGTTGTGAGGTGTCCCACCATGGTTTGGAATTGATCTATATCTAGATCTTTAGACACTGTTGTATCTACCAATGCTCATTCAAGAATTTCTTTGTGTGCAGGTGAAAGCTTTAAAAGTTCTAAGATGGATATTTGCGCAGGCGTTTTGTGTAATTGCTCCACTATATTATATTGTTTTGTAGTGGATGACGTGTTTGTTGTAGGACCTGGCAAAACAACTTTAGTTTTGCTTCTTGTGATAGCATGAGCAGGTTCTTGATTTTGCTTTTCTTTAACTACAATCACATTTACCACATTATCATATGTATGAGCGTAGTTTACCTTCACTTTACCCTTACCATTATTTGTTGTTGATGATTCACCCTTCTCATAGTTTGGAAGCGGAGTTTTAAAAGTTGTATGAGATTCGTTTGTTGTATGTCCATCCACAGTTATTAGTCCATTATTGATCAAATCTTGGATGACATGTTTCAACCACTTACAATTATCTGTATGATGTCCCTTGTTTCGATGGAAATCACAATAATGGTTATCATTCCACCAAGGGGGTTTTACTTGAGGTTCATAGTTCCTTTCTTACGGTAAAGTAATCAATTTGTTTGTGAGAAGTGTCTTTAGTGCTGACCCAAGGGGTTCACCAATGTTTGTAAATTGCCTTCAAATTTATTTTTTGAGAGTTGCTATCTGGTGATTGTTGTTTTGCTGAGCCGCTGCTGAGTGATGGGATAAATTAAAAACCAGTTGTTTTGGTTTCACATTGTTGTTATCCACTATTCTATCATTGACGACATTATGATTTCTATTCCAAAACTTTGGCTTATCATTATGATTGTTGTTAGGAGGGTGAACTCCTTCTTTGTATATTTTCAACTCACCCTTCTTTATCATGGCTTCCTCCATTCTGATTCCATTATCAATCATTTTTCTGAAACTTTGATTTCCTTGCATTTTTAGATGATAACTCATTTGATCATCTAGGTTGTCGATGAATATGTCCATTTTTTCATACTCTGGCACTGTATGAGGATATCGTGAAGCTAACCGTCTCCATCGCTGTAAAAATGTCATGAAAGGTTCTCCACTCTTTTGTTTGGCATTACATAGGTCTAACATTATTACTTCATGTTGTATGCTGTAAGAGTATTGTGAAACAAACTTATCCACCAATTCTGAGAATGATCTGATTCCAGGTGGAAGTTTGGAGAACCATTCCATAGCTAGTCCAGTTAAGCTTTTCGGAAATAATCTCATCAAGTAGGTATCCTCATGTGCAAACTCCATACTCATTGTGCAAAATTCTCGTATATGATCTTGAGGGTTAGTGCTTCCATCATATTTTTCGTATCTAGGAGTTTCACAACCTATAGGAAATGGTATCATGTTTAGATTTATGTCAAATGGATAAGGACAAATTTCTTGAAGTGAGTATCTTCTAACATTTCCTCTTTGCATATCTTGAATTTGTGTTTGCAGTGTTTGTATTTGTTGTGTGAGAGTTGTGATAGGATTATCAACATGAGTTGTTCTTGCATAACCATGATTTTGCATTATAGGAGGATCTTGATCTCTTCTTGTATCATCTCTACCCCTTCTTGTATCTTCATTGGATTGAACGTTATTCAGAATTTCTACGTCATCCCTTTTGGGAATGTAAGTTTCCTCGTTGGTTCTGGTGTTACTAGGAATTGATGTGTCATTCATTTTGAGACCCAAAATATCCTCATATTGTTCATTATTAGGGGGAGGGTCACTTCTCTTTTGTGTTAATTTGTTCACATCAAAATCTTGGGGGAGTGTAGCACCAAATTTTGCTAACATTAGGAAGTATTTTTCTTTTTCTCCTCCAATAATTTCTGCATAAATTTATCAAATTGAGGATCTTTTTTGATGTCTCTGACATGTTGTTTTGTTATTTCTTCTTTAATTTGTATTTCATCTTCGTGTTCCATGGTTCTATAATCTTCAATTATTTCCAATGTTTCGATTTCCATCTTTGTGATCTTTTGTCTATGAGCTCTGGTTAAAATAGGCATACATGTGTGTTAGATATTGTGCTAGGACTCGATTGTCCAAAAGTTGTTTTGATAAGTGATCAACTGTCAATGTAAATGTGATATAGTGATATGACACAAAAAGATGATTCAAGTTTTTAAAAGTTTGCAAGTTTTTCGATCTTCAGTTTTGGAGTGCAATGATGATGATTTGATAAAAACCAAGTCCAATAGGAATGATATATCCTACGATGTGGGACAAGGTTATCTTGACCAAACGTTGTAGTTTTGTGATAGAGGATGATAGATCCTGATGAGAAACTATGTTTTTGAGTGATCAGTTTATCAAAGAGGGTGATGATGCACTTTGAGATGTTAGATCTTGAACTTGTTGAAAATGAATACTTGAAAATCTTTAGGTGTCTATTTCTAGAGTCTGATTTGACAAATGATAACTTGACCAAGCAAACAAGGGAGATAATCTAAGCACAAAATGACAGATAACAGGTGTTTATGCTCACTGTAAATTGACCAAAAATATGACAGATCTGAAAAAGACATGCAAGAAGACAGTTCTGAACAGACAAAGACATAAATTCATACGATGGATTACACAACCCCGAACGACAATTTAGATAGGCTCATACGACAAACTAGAAATTTTGCACGACAAAAGACATAAACTTGTACAAGCTTTCTCACATAACAAGATGACAAATGATGACACAAAATTCGCTGCTAAGATGACTCATACAACAATTCTCACTGGACCAGACGATAAAAGATAACACAATTTTTTCTGCTAAACTGGCTCGTACGACAATTCTCACTGGACTGGACGATAAACTAGATGCCTCGTACGACAAACTAACAAGCTCGTACGACAGAGGACATAACAGAGACGAAAACTTTGTTTGGACATATTTTTTATCAATGAAGTTTGATGTTTTGCTTTTGTTTTCCAGTTTCTTAGATGTCTTATTTTTTGTTTTAGGGACGAAGAAACGACAAACACGTGATATGTTAAGTGACTTCAAGCACAATACGCTACCTAAGGAAGTTGGCTGAGAGAGAAAACCTTTGCTTGCAAACTTAGGTACACACCCACTAGCTAATCAGAATACAACCACTGTGTCTCACGCAATGGATTCTCAACGTCGTATCATCTGACTCCAAACGCTAATGGGGACACGATATGGCAAGTGTCTTGGGAGAGTTACTATCTCTCTTGCACAAAGATTATCCCCCTTTCAGAGGTGAATCAGGTAGCTTCTAATTTAATTGGAACTAGCAAGGGATTTGTTCACCGCGTCGGGGTATAAACTCAATTAAGAGGTCTCCCAGCCTTGAAAACCAAGGTTTGATATACCCGAAGGTACGGAGGAGAGTTATTCCCGAGCACTGCCGTTGACTTGATTTTCATCAAATCGCATTTATTTTATAGTGGGTTGGAGTACTTGGTGTTAGCCGTTCCCACTTGGGTCGTTCCCCTCTCACCGACCTTAATGGCTTTGGCCTTATAGGCTCCTCATGAGGGCAGGCCCCCTAAAGATATGCACTAATGAAAGCAAAGGATGAGTCTGGCTTTCTGATCACCTAAGAAAGGTGAGAGCATATTCGCCTATCATCAAAACACATAAGACATGTTTGTTCATTTCCATTAGCAAAAACAAGTGTGCCTAGAAAGTTGAAAGAAGACATAAAGTTTGGTTGAGTCCTCCTAGGCAACCTGCAAAATAGATACATTAGTAGTCATGATGTTTGGATGAAATGAAGCTTTGACAAGTGTAATCTTCGATAATCGTCCTGCAAAAACCAGTTAGGCTGCCGAAAAACTCACAAACAGACCAAGATTAGCATTAGTAATAACCAAATTGAAGCATGAAAACCCTAAAATGTAATCTATTTTGAAAACATAGAAACATAATTTCGTACGACAATTATCACCTGATCATACGACAATTCGCCCTGCTCGTACGAGGACACAAAGGAACTCGTACGAGGCAAAAAGAGAACTTGTACAAAATTCTAAATCAGACCCGACCCAAAACCTGCTAAATTGGAAATTTGATAAAGCTAAGAGGCCAAAAATGAGCTTTCCGGCCCCACGGTGGGCGTCAAAATGTCGTGCCTGTGAAGTGTGATACCTGCAGCTGCAACACAAACACTCAATAGATCATTACAAGCATGGTTAGCAAATAATAAGCAAACAAAGATGAACCATGACAAAGCAACCTATCGCCTCCTAAGATCTATGCGAGTATGGATTTGCTCTCAGATCTGGATAAGCAATCCCCGTGACTTGACTACACCTAGATGGAGGATTTGAAATGATAATGATATGCAAAGATGAGATTGAATATGCTAGATTGATCCAATAGACTAATTAAGCTAATAATATGCATGATTAAGCTATGATGATGATGCAATTAAGCTAGAAAAGAGATTGATTAAGCTACATGATTCAACAATTATGCTAGAAAATGATCAAATTAAGATAATGCAATTGCCTATAACAACAATGCTCAAATGATATGCCTATAGTAACAATGCCTAAATTGATAATGAGATGAGATCCTTTGTGCTCCAAAATGGTGGATATTTATAGGATTTCCAAGGCCAGGGGTGAGGTGGTAGGAATCAACGATCAAGATTGAGTTTGAAGATATTAAGGGTGAAATTGGAGGAGGTTGGAGAAGAGGTTGGAGGAAGGGACACTTGTCATCTCTGTGGTGACAAGTGTCAAGGAGCCTTGCTCATAAAAGGGCAAGTGTCCAAGAGAGGAGACATGTGGCCAAAGTGCCACGTGTCTCAAGAAGAAAATATCCACACCATAGGAGGTTAGGATAAGGAGGTTAGAATGTGCAAGATAGGATAGGGTTGGTTAAACCCTACGTTAGGTGGAATGGGTTAGGTTAGAGGGATGGTTAGGTTAGGTGGTTAGAAGTTAGGAGGCATGTGGGTAATTTGAATTTAAAAATTCAAATAATAGGAAAAGACTAATTAATTCTCAACAACTCATAAATTGATTTGTTTTAATTAATTAGAGGATTAGAAGAATTGATTGAAAATAGGGGGAGGATTAATTAATTTGAATTAATTAATCAAAGGGGACTATGTAATGAACTTAATGAATAAATCCTTAGATTTATTAATAAGTAGATGGAAGGGAGAATTTAATCAAATTGCCTAATGAATTCAATTAAATTAGGAAGGGGAATTAATTAAATAATTGCTTATTTAATTAATTATCTTCAGACCATTTTTAGGTGTATACAATGATATTTTATTTAGTTATTTTAAATTGTAATTTTTTCTCATATAAATTTGAAAAAACAAATATTAACTATTATTTATTTATTATTTTGTTTAAATTTATATTTTTCTTTGTATATTTCTACTTATTAAAAAGGTTTCGAAGTAGTTGTATTATTTATTTTTATGATTTTATATGATTTTTAAATTTAGTTCAAATAAATATTTTAAATAATTATTTAACATATAAATTTGAAAGGAAAAAAATATAACTAATTAAATCTCTAGCATCCTAACTTTTTAAGAGTGGATTCTGAGCATGAACACATCTTTAGTTTCTAATATTTAAAATAGTTGTCCCCATAAATTTAGGACATGTTTGTTCTTATCAATGTGTGACTAAAGAACTGAAGTTGTTTAAATGGAAGAGATTAAGTTTTCTATGCATTTTTCTTAAAGTTAAATAGTTAAAATAATTAACCTAAATTTTAAAGTTTAAGTAAAATAATTAAATATAATTAACTAAAGTAAAGTTTAAAAGTTAAATAGAATTAATTTAATTCTCAAAGTAAAATAGTTAAATAAAATTTATAATAATTAACATAATAAATAAATTTTGTCAAATATATATTTAAAATTCATAAGTAGATGTAAAATCTAAATTTTTGTTTGAACAAAAATATATTGAGAGGAAATGTTGATTAGCTCTCCATAAAAATTAAAGTAAAATAATGAAATAGAATTCATATTAATCAACCTAAATCTTAAAGTTATTAGATAATAAATTTAAAATTAAGATATCAACTTTTTTTAAAAGGAATTTTATGTTTTTGATAGATAATTGAAATAAATTTTAGATGTGCTATAAAAATGGAGAAGATTAAAATATGTACACATTTATCTATAAAACATATTGTAGGCAGTGTGCAATTTGTGTTTTATGGGATAAACCAAATTGCAATTTATTTTGATTAAATCTATAGCAATCAGTTGATATTTTTGGCAATTGCAATTAATGCGTGGACATTTGTGGAACATGAATACAAAAGACAACACAAAAGAATTAATCAAACTACTACTACTTTTTTGGCCACACTATTAAACAAAGATCATCTTCTATTGTAGTCATACTACTACATTCTTAGGGACACTAATGACTACCATTGTTGATGATCATATTTTTGAATATAGCACATAAAGTTTCTCAACAATAAACTTATTTTCAACTATAGTTAAGCATTCGTTCGACACCTTGCTTTGAAAAAGAGAAAAAGAGAAAAAGATTTAGAAAGACATGTCAACGGATGAACAAACCTACATTTCCTTGACGTAAATTACAAAATTGCATCTTAACCAAACTCTCCGACAATTGTATATAAGATATTTCAACAACCATCAACGACTATACTCAATATAATCAATATCCCAAGTTAAACTTCTTCATACATCATTTCCACATATCCACTGAATTTCCACATATCCACTGAATTGTATTCTCAATAATTACTAACAATATTTATTTTTTTCAACTTTTGTATGCCCTCTAATATATCATCCAAATTATCATTAACGTGGAAGTATTAATGAATTTCTTTTCTTTTCCTCAGAAAGCCGAGCCATTCCATAATTTTTTTTCGAATGTGAATTCTCTGACATAGTATTATCTTACTTACAGGGCCTCCAATGCGTCATGGACAAAATGAACGCATGGTAATGCCTGAACCTTCAATGTTTGTTTTCTGCGGGAGACGGAAAGTTTAATTGTTGCTGTAATGGAAAAGTTTCAAATAAATTCGTAAAAACTATATTTTTGTTTCTGGTTCTCTTCGTCGTAATGAAGGGCATTGGCAGAGTAGTGCTGAAATCGAACAGTTTGCCCTCTCACTGTCCAATCTGGAGTGCCCCATTTTCATCCGGGGCTGGCAGAGGTCGAGGGGCCCCCTTTCCCTCGCACAGAATCATTGGCAAACCGCCTGATGAGAAAACAGAAGATGAATTTTCACAGTCCCCATTACCTGCTGGAAGAGGCGGCGGATCAGCATTGCCTTCTCAGGCCAGAAGGCTCGCCCCTGCTAGCGGCCATGGCAGAGGGCGAGGAGAAACGGAGGATTTAAACGAAGCATCCCCACAAACACCGTTTAGATCATGGCAGGAGGATCCCACCATCGGCCTAGCTGCGGGCAGAGGTCGAGGAATAACTTTGAAGCCGCCGCCTGTATCAGAAATGCCACAACGGCAGCCGACAGAACCAGCCATAAAGCCTCCTTTGGCGGCAGGAGGAGGAGAGGACAAGGAACCAGCCATAAAGCCTCCTTTGGCGGCAGTAGGAGGAGAGGACAAGGAACCAGCCATAAAGCCTCCGCTGGCGGCAGTAGGAGGAGAGGACAAGGATGGGCTTTACGAGCGGTCGACGGAACGGACTGTAAAGCCTTCGTGGCCACAACAGGTAGAGCAGACAGATGAGCTTTACAGCCGTCCAACACAACCGCCCATTAAGCCAATCTTTATGAAACGGGCAGTAGAGCCTTCAAAGCCCTGGGAACCCTACGGGCGAGGGGTGCCTGCACAACAAGCCCTAGGTGGGCCACGCGCGCCCATAGGCGAAGAAAACCGCCATGCTCGGCCTGAAAGAGGGGCGATTTCGGGCATGGGGCGTCAGGCCTTTAGACGGCCCGCAGCACCCGCATCGACAGTTCAGAGGCTAACTGGCGATGACGCTGTGAAGCAAGCTTTGGATATTTTGAAGAAGCGGGCTGAGGTAACGGGGATTACGGAGGGCCCTGGGGATATGAGGGGCAGGGGTGGAGGCAGAGGCAGAGGCAGAGGTAGAGGCAGAGGTCGTGGACGAGGAAGAGGCGATAAGGAGCCGCCTGAGGGGGAAGATGAACCGGAGGACATGCTTGCTGGCGACGATGCAGTGGGAGAGCGTTTTATGAAAAGAATTGGGGAGGATAAGTGGAAGGAGATTGAAGAGCTTATCGAGGACGTTTCCTCGGATGTTCTTCCACCAGAATCAGATGAGGATGATTACGTAGAGGCTCTCCACACCAATTTATCGGTAAATTCGACCATATGCTTGTTTTGTTTGTCAGTTTGATTCTTTTTCCTTCTTATGTTGGTAGTAGTTCATTGAGATAGGTTGTAGATAATGGTATTAATTCATTGAATCTGATTGAAATCTGTAGCAATCCATTGAGATTGGCTGAAACTTGCTTGTTTTCTTTTTTGTTAAACCCTTAACCCCCTCACATTTAGAGATTGTGTTATAGGTCTATGGTCAAGGCAGATGGCAATTTTGTGTGTGAGATACAAAAATAATAATAATCTTAGCCATTTCAAGGACAAAATCTCCTTTAATTTTAAGAACAAATTCATACACAAAAGGGGAAAAAGATTGAGGAGAAATTTTCAATAAAAAATAAATAAATCTATCCTATGGCTTTAGGATCTAATAACTAAGACTTTAATGACCAAGGAAAAATTAATTCTAAGAGACAAATATACAGAATGTCTTATGTGAGTCTACCCAAGGCATGTGGTTTTTTCAAAAAATGCATTAGCTGAGGTTGATCTGCGTACTGCATAAATTTGCCAAAAGGCATTCAAAACAACTTGTCAATGAGAAGAGGTTGCATGGATTTTAGTCAATTTTGGAAATTCTTGAAATTATGGTTTTGTTTCTACCTCCATCTATTAGTAGCAAAATACAAGAGCAGCAACAATGCTTTCAGCAAGACTGGCTTTCAACCATATCTCGCAATAATTTATGGCAATGACATTACTGCTCTGATATATCTCAGATTTCTTCAAATTGTTTCTGTATTCCTTAGTGTTAATGTTAGAATAAGAAAGGTAAGACACAACAATCTGAAACTTAGAAAATCTAACAAGAACAAGATACACAGAATTTTATCCTGGGAAAACCCTCCACCTAAGGGTGAAAAACCTAGCCACACCAAAAATCAAACTTCATTAAAGACAAAAATCTGATACAATGCTTTCAAGCTTAATCAAGCAATGATTTAAGCAAGATTGCTAACACTTAACAATCAGCACTATAAGCTGATAACATCTCAGAACAACTGAAAGCTTCTACACTATAGTCAGCACGGATGATCACATATTAATATAAAATCTCTCTTGAGAACTTCACTAATATAGACTCTCTCTTGAGAACTTCACCCCCACTAAAGCACAAACAGCAACATGCCTTTTAAAGAGAAGACAAGGCTCGAAATATCTCTTGTCGGAGGTAGATGAAAGGCCAAAAGATTCCATAAGCTTATCAGCAATTACATATATGCCGTTACATAAGCCACATAGACAAACTTTATATCGGATGAAATGCAAAGAGGAAAGAAATCACTGCCAGCATGCATGAGGTTCCCACAAAGCCGCAAGTCATACATGCAGGTCGGTGACAATTATTAAGGAATCGGAAACACTTCCAGCTAAGAAGGAACTCATAAATGCAGAGATCAATATCTTCGAACAGAGACGAACTGATAAAAGTAAGGCACAATATCAACAAAATGGTTATACAACCATCGCAAGAAAAATAAAATCTCCTGCAGCGTACGCAAACATTAACACTCCCTCTTAGCAAAGGAGATATTATTTTTTGATTTTCAAGTCATGAAGTGTCTCAACATGACAAACACAATGGCTACACCCATATGTGTAAAAAGCAACATTTTATCACGGATTCTCTCAACGTGATAACATCATGGATTCACTCAACATGATGTTCACCATGGCTACTCCCATGAGTGAAATAAACACAAGCTATCATCATGGAGTCACTCATTGTGATGTTGTCATGGAGTCTCTCAACATGACATCCACCATGGCTACTCCCAGAGGGTGGAACAAGGGCTTTCACCTCAAACTTCTCTCGTAGAGAAGAATGCATTAACAAGGGCTTGCACCTCAAATTTCTCCATCACAGAGAAAAATGCATTACAAGGACTTTCACCTCAAATTTCTTCATCACAGAGAAAAATGCATTACAAGGGCTTGCACCTCAAACTTCTCTCGCAGAGAAGAATGCATTAACAAAATCTTCATGATGATGTGGCTCCTTCTGAAGCTGAAAAGTCAGGCTCCCTTTGAAGCTGAAAAGTCAGGCTCCCTTTGAAGCTGAAATGTTAAGCTCCCTCTCACTGGGAGAGCCCTCTTGTCTCAATTTTAATATCTTCAGTGTTGTAGCGGTCAAGAAGTATGTTGGACCATACCCCAATTCCAAATTTCCCATCAGTAGAGTGACCAACACTTCCAGTAGTATGAAACATAATGATAGCTCAGATGATGCTCAGATATAGCATTCAGTTGGAAGTTCACAAACACATGCCATGCACCTAGAACATGTGTAGCCTTCACCTCATTATTGCCGGTTCCCATTGAGTTAGTCCTATAGCTGAGTCTTATCTTCTCATAAGACTCCTCCGGCACTGTTCTTTATATCAAGAATCTTTTGGTATGCAATAAGGTCTGCTCAAATACACCACATACTGAGTGTTCTCTCCTTTGAACAAAACATAGATTGCAGATTATAGCAACGACATATTAATATGTGATCATCCGTGCTGACTATAGTGTAGAAGCTTTCAGTTGTTTTGAGATGTTATCGGCTTATAGTGCTGATTGTTAAGTGTTAGTAATCTTGCTTAAATCATTGCTTGATTAAGCTTGAGAGCATTGTATCAGATTTGTGTTTTTAGTAAAGTTTGATTTTTGGTGTGGCTGGGTTTTTCACCCTCAGGTGGAGGGTTTTCCCTAGATAAAATTCTGTGTATCTTGTTCTTGTAAGATTTTCTAAGTTTCAGATTGTTGTCTTACCTTCCTTATTCTAACATTAACATAAAACCCTCCACCTGAGGGTGAAAAACCCAGCCACACCAAAAATCAAACTTTATTAAAGACACAAATCTGATACAATGCTCTCAAGCTTAATCAAGCAATGATTTAAGCAAGATTGCTAACACTTAACAATCAGCACTATAAGCCAATAACATCTCAGAACAACTGAAAGCTTCTACACTTAAGTCAGCACGGATGATCGCATATTAATATAGACTCTTTCTTGAGAACTTCACTAATATAGACTTTCTCTTGAGAACTTCACCCCCCACTAAAGCACAAACAACAACATGCCTTTTAAATAGAAGACAAGGCTCAAAATATCTCTTGTCGGAGGTAGACGAAAGGCCAAAAGACTCCATAAGCTTATCAGTAGTTACATATATGCCGTTACATAAGCCACATAGACAAACTTTATATCGGATGAAATGCGAAGAGGAAAGAAACCGCTGCCAGCACGCATGAGGTTCCTATGGAGCCGCAAATCATACATGGAGGTCGGTGACAGTTATCAAGGAACCAGAAACACTTCCAGCTAAGAAGGAACTCATAAATGCAGAGATCAATATCTTCGAACAGAGACGAACTGATAAAAGTAAGGCACGATATCAACAAAATGGTTATACAACCATCGCCGGAAAAATAAAATCTCCTGCAGCGTATGCAAACATTAACACTCAGCACCATAATTCCATCAACTTGCAGTAAAACATATGAGATAGAATTGGAATGTGTAAGATTACAAGCATAATTACTCCAAAATAACTCCCATGCACAATCTTTAAATTCATGGTGATCTCCTTGATATGTATAACCATCAAGCAATGTTACAAAACTTACAATTATTAAAAGAGGTTTCAAATGTATTAAACAATGTCAGGATTGATCCCCAATGCCTACTTCAAAATTGGCAAAGCTTCAAGTCTATTTGTATCAACATGACATGCAGCAGTACCAAGTAGTGTTTGTACTATCAGAGGAGGATGCCAATGCAATGATATCTGAGAGATTGATTTTTAAATATTTGAATCTGAATTGGCAAAGGTTTAAGTCCATAATGGTTCATTTAATATGCGATACATTCTAGCAATAATTGTACTATCAGAAAAGGATGTTATTATATATGAAACTTGAATTCCTGATGCCTACTTCTAAATTGGAAAAACTGTAGGTCCAGATTGTCGGTATTAAACCATCTTTGATTTGCGAAGAATTTGAAAATAAGCAGCAGCACTGAAAGGATTAGGTGTTTAATCTCTTGATGGTAGTCTGTAGATAATATCTAATATTGTTTTTGTTTCACCACCTAGCAATGTTTTGGATATTCATTCGCTTTCTTTTACTTTACTTGACCTTGTACATCTGCATGCCAAACATGCATTAAAACTACCTGATTTCTAGTATTTTTGTCTCTTCTCTCCCATTGCCTGTAAAATATCAGACATAGTATTTTATGGCCATCAGCAGTTTGATGATGAATACACTTTGCTGCTAGTGTTGACTATCATATGTTTTATGTGTTTTTGATTGCAGTTGGAGTTTGAACCTGAATATTATATGGAGGACTTTGGAACAAATCCAGATATTGATGAGAAGCCTCCTATTTCTCTTAGAGATTACTTAGTGCAAATGAAACCTCTTTTGGTGACAGCAGAGGGAATTGAGAGTGAGGAAGAATGGGAGGTATGTTCATTTTTCTGGAATTGTATGTTTCTTCTGCATTTGAAAATCATTGAAATGTGATCCTTTATCATATCTGAAAGTCTTCCTGCACATGTATTTGGTGATTTCTTTTACCTCATTTTTCCTGCGAAAAATCTAAACAGCGTATAATTATCAAAAAATGTGTCAGTTCATTGGATAATTTCTTTATTAATTATGTTTTTTAATACAGAACTAGAGAATATAGATCAAGGGAGACTTGATATGTTCTTCTAAGCCAAAATTGTAGCCCAATAACATTAGTATATGATTCAGGATCAGAAAGCTATTTCAAGCTATTTCAAGGTTTGTATTTAGTGTTGAACAATTTATAATCTTTTGTCCTTCATCAATTTCTCTGCACACCAAGATCTTCTATATTCCATTGTGAAATTTTGGGTTAAGGATTGTTTCTGATCTATAAATTCATTTTGATTTCATTAGCCGTAGGATCAATCTGATAACATTAATTTGTAATTGAGGAACACAGGAAACTACTTCAGGGTTATGTTGTTAGTGCTTAAATGCTTGTCTTCTTTTCTCTTTTTCTCTCATTCTATAAAAATAATACTGAGATCAAATTGTAAGTTCTGATTTGTGTATACTTGCTCTATAAGAAATTTTCCAAGATCAAATTGACAGCTTCACTCGTGTTTTGAGCTTTGGTTTACATCACAGCCTTTAAAATATGAGCAATTCAGGCCAAACTGATGATTAATCATTACTATGGAAAATAATATAAAGTCGCATATGATGGTAGAGTTGCTCTAAAAGTATAATATATCTAGGTGTAATTCTTCTTGTCATAAAATTTCGTGGGATAATTCACCACCTATATTCCAAAAAAGGGGTAAAAATCTATTTAATCAGGGAAAGCAGTACAAAACACAGGGCCAACAAGCCCAAGAGAGAGAAAAAACTCAGTACCAAAACAAGAGCAACCCCAAAAGGGTCAGACCTATCTCATCTTGTCTTCCCTAACAATCTTTTTTAACTCCAGAGAATACTCCGGGGGAAACTTACCCCAGTCTCCAACATGCCAACCCTCCAAACCTTCCGAGGCCCACTTGGCCAAACAATCAGCAGCCCTATTCCACTCCCATGGGACATAGTGAAAGGAAACTAACTCCACGGAATCGCTCAAACTAAGAATCTGCCGACCCACCACAGCCAAATGCCAATCAACATCATCCATCTTCTGCCTATTTAACATATCCACAACCACTTGGGAATCAGATTCACATATAATCGTGCTCCATCCAAGAGCACACCCTCTTTCAAGAGCTAAAAGAATTGCAAGGGCCTCCATGTAATTATTGGTCTGATGTCCTTTATATACTGAAAATAAGAAAATGACATTACTAGAGTTATCCCTGCCAACCCCTCTGACTCCAGCATACCTCGGATTTCCTTGAGAAGACCCATCAGTATTGACCTTAAGGGTTCCCAGAGGTGGAGGAGACCACTTACCATCCCTTTGAACCTTCTGCTTAGTATGTCTGCATCTTACCTACTGCCTCCTAAAGAAGCCATCTCCAAAATTCACCCCTAAAAGCTTTAAGTTCTGGACAACTTGCAAATCCACAGGGTCAACCCTCTCAGTAAGGTCACACTTAGCCATCAGGGTTTCCTACACCATATTTATAATCCGCAACCAAACTTGTTCCTTCAACATCCTCTTATCCTGAAAAATCCTTCGGTTTCTTTCAAGCCATAACTACCAAATAATAAAATCGGGACCAATATCCCATGCCACTTTAAGAAATGATGTTTTGATAGGGGGATTGCCTAGGCAATTCCAAAATTCCACCAAAGAGCTAGCATGAACGCAAACATGCTTCCAAACTCCCCACCACCAGTGCCAAACATCCCTAGAGAAAGAACACTGGAAAAAGAGATGAGAGCTAGTCTCCTCCCTATTTCCACACAAAACACAAACAAAAGGCCCTTGAAACCCCCTCTTTCTGAGATTCTCCCAAGTGAGACGTCTGTTCCGAGCCACCAACCACAGGAAGAAGTTACACTTAGGCCAAGCCATCCTATTCCACACTTGCTTCCCCCAAGGCACATTTGCCCTACCAAAGGTCAACCTGTCAAGTTCCTGATATCATGAAGCCATTGTGAACTTCCCCTTTGCATTTGGACTCCAGGCAAGAATATCTAGCTCACTAAGAGAGTTACACATTCTTCCAGCAAGGATACCAGCTAGTACCTTCCTGTCCTCAACCGAACCTCGAGGAGGCCACTCATCTGGTTCTTTCCATCTAGCCACTCTACCTTGCCCTAAATTCATAACAACTTTAAAGTTCTCAACTCTGCTCCAACCAATTTCAAGAAAACTATTGCACAAAGACTGCAAATGAGGAAATTGGGAAAGAATAGGAGGGAAACCATCCCAGGAATCCTTCCAGAACATAACATCAATACCCCTATTGCAAATCCAAAGTCCCCTTTTTAGAGTGTGCCATATCATGGATCCACCTCCCCGCAACTCAAATCGGGGAACTTCCTTACCATCAACCCCTCCCAAATATTTCATATTAAGAATTTTAGCCCATCTTTGATCTTGGTTGGTACACCATCTCCAGTAGAGCTTAGCAACCAAAGCACAACCATTCATTCTTGCATGTCATAGACCAAGGCCACCATCTTGCTTTGACCTACACATCGAGTCCCATTTAACCAAACTTCACTTTGAGGAAAGCAAGTTACCAGTCCATAAAAACTCCCTGGAAGGGCATTAAACTCCTTAATGAAGCTTGTCGGAGCTGTCTGCACAAAACACCTAAAAATAGGGAGAGCTTGGATCACAAATTTCAAAAGGGTCACTCTACCAGCAGTTGAGAGCCATCTATTAGTCCAATGACTAACCTTTCGCTGGAACTTATTGATGGAGGAGCATCCCCAGTCTATGAGCAATCTTGCATCGACCAAAAATATTTCCTTTCAGTTTAGTTCTTGTTCAGTTCAGTGTGCAGTTTTCTGTGTTCCTGTCGGTAGTTGCTTGCTTTTCATTGCAGATCCTATTTTCGGTCTCCAAGCTGGTTCATGTGTTTAATTCCAGATTTTCAGTCCATTTGGATTCTTTTCGGGCTAGTTATTGCTCCTGGTTTGACTGTTTCTGGGTTCCAGGACAATTTTTGTGCTTACCGGTTGGTTTTCTTTCATTTCCGGAGCGGTTTCTTGGCGTGTGGATCTATTTGGGGTCTTGTCCAATGTTCTTTTGCGTGTGGCTGACCTTCCTGCTGATCCGCTCTTCTTGGTTGTTATTTTCTGGAAGAATTTCTTTCATTTTTAGGGCCAACCTAGTTACATGTTTCATTTTCCTGCATTGGTAAATGTAATCTTTTGTGGCCGACTTGGATATGTTCCAAAGGGTATATATTGGGTATTATGTAATCATTTGTAGGGCAGAGGAAGTAGAAATCAGAATAAGGATTTAGATTCGTGATTAGTGATCCGGTCGATTCTGAGAGTCCCAGATGGATTGTATCTGGCTTGTAGCTTGCATGTAACCGGTTAACTGTCGGATGTTCTATGATGACTGTATGATGATAACCGGTTGGTTGTCGGAGGTTCTAAGACAACAATATGATCTGTTTTTGTAATCTTGCTATGTTTTCTTGTTGCTTTTGTTGTGTTACTCTTGCTGCATAAGCCGGTCAATTCTCTTTTGAGGGTTTACCGGTTATGGCTGCATCACTTATCCACTAACTCTTGTCGGAATCCCCAATGTAAGCAACTTGCTGAGATAGGAACACCAAGATAAATAAATGGAAGAGTACCAATTTGAAACCTCAGGATTCTAGTAATTCGGGCTTGAATAAGAATAGGAGTATTGATAAAGAAGATAGAAGACTTCCCTTCATTAATTCTTTGCCCAGATGCTTTCAAATAAATATCCAAAGCCTTTCTGAAATTGATAGCCTCATTAATTCTGGCAACACCCATAAGGACAGTATCATCTACAAATTGAAGATGAGATGAAGAAGGAATACCATTACCCCAATTCCAGCCTTGCAACAAGCTCTGTCTCACTCGAGATTTTAAGAATCTTCCCAATGCTTCAGCCATTAAGATAAAGAGGTATGGAGAGAGAGGATCTCCTTGCCGAAGGCCTCTTGAAGCACTGACAAGCTCTGTGGGCTCACTATTAATAAGGACAACAAAAGAAGAAGAGGTGATGCAACTCATAACCCAACAAATCCACTCATCCCCAAAACCGAATGCGGTAAGCATCTTCTGCAAAAAAACCCATCTTACACTATCATAAGCTTTAGCCATATCCAATTTTATGAATAGAGCCTTCTCCTTAGAGGCTGCCATAGAGTGCACAACCTCAGTTGCTATAATAATCCCATCCAAGATTTGTCTTCCAACAACAAACCCCCCTTGCTCCTCAGAGATCAATTTGCTTAGCCATGGCTTGAGCCTCTCAGCAATCAACTTTGTACTTATTTTGTAAACCACGTTACACAAAGCTATAAGCCTAAAAGAATCAAGAGAATTTGCTCCTTCCTTCTTAGGGATAAGCGCAAGAAAAGTTGCATTCATAGCTTGAGCATCTGCTTGTTTACGAAGGATTCCTGCACAACCTCAAAGAGATCCATCTTGATAATCTCCCAAATTTCTTGATAAAATTCCACTGGGAAGCCATCCGGCCCTGGAGCTTTGCCCTTTTTCATGCCAAAAACAACTGCCTCAACTTCATTTAGAGAGATAGGTCTAGTGAGATTCTCATTCATCTCATTGGAAACTAAGGTAGGAATGCAATCCAACACCAATCCTTCCTCCTCCCAAGCCAGAGTAGAATCCTCATAAAACAGATTACGAAAATGCCTAGAAGCTTCCTGTGAAGTCTCTCTGTGAGAGGAAAGAAGAGTTCCCTCAGAGGAAATGAGAGAGCAAATAGAACTCCCATGCCTTCTATCCTTGACTGCATTATGAAAGAACTTTGTGTTTCTGTCACCTTCTTGAAGCCAATCCACTCGAGCCTTTTGCTTCCAGTAAATCTCTACCTGCACTTCCCATTCCTCAAGTTCACTCACTACAACAGCTTCCTCCATGTATAGAGTTTCAAATAATTCTCGATCCCTAATTTGACGAGTAATAGAATCAACACAAGAATGCGCATTCCTTTTAGCCAAAAAGATATTGCCAAAGTTCATCCTATTCCACCTTTTCAATTTGAACTTAATGAATTGTAGTTGTTTGACAAAGGAATACATTGCAGTGCCATAAACAGGTTTCCCCTCACTCCACCATCCAAGCATGAGATCATGAAGGGAAGAATCCCGAAGCCACATAAGCTGAAATTTAAAAGAGGGATTCTTTGCCACCCGAAACTTAGTAGCAGAGAACATGATTGGCCAATGATGTGACCCTCTCCAATCCAAAATCTTTAATCTAGAATTCTAGCTGTCCTCCATCCAAAAGTAGGAGACCAAGAATCTATCCAGTCTTTCAGCTATTGCCTCCACTCCACACCTTCTAATGTTCCAAGTAAATAAACCATTGTTGGGCTCGACATCCACCATACTTAAAATCTCAATATTGTTTCTAAAAAATTCAGCAGAAGGATCCAATTTGGAAATTCCTCCCCTTTTCTCTTCCAAACTTAAAATTGCATTAAAGTCTTCTGCTAAAATCCAAGGGAACAAGGGAGCAAGAGAGCAAACAAATCTTATATGTGACCAAAGCAGAGACTTTACCAACAAATCAGTTGGGGCATAGACATTAGTAGAAAGAAGTGTCTCACCAGATTCAAAACTCGAAGCCACCAATGAAATAGAAGATCTACTCGAAGTCCACCAGAGTGGGACAATCTTACGCAAATCCCACAAACAAGCAATGCCCCCTGAACTGCCTTGGGACCCAATACATTGGCAACAACAACGTGACCAAATTTTTGAAGCCTTGTCCATCATACCATTAATTGATAACTTAGTTTCCTGAATAAAAACCACATCAGGAGAATGGGAAACAATCAACTCTCAAATAGCCTTTTGTCTAGGGATGCTATTCAACCCTCTTACATTCCATGATATAACAATCATTTCTGGGATGAGGGGAAATGAGAATCAATGGGCTTCACGAAGCCAGACTCCACCAAGTTCTCCCCAACTAACTTTACCTTCTCTTGATCCTTCTTCCTTCCTACCTTAAGAGGCTTCTTTAAAACACCTTTCTTAAGAACTTTTTGATGAATACCTAAGGTTGGTGGAGTACCTTTACTTTTACTACCATCCTGCATATTCCTCTCCACACAAACCAAAGAGCTGTTATTACCTCAACCCTGATTGATTACTTTTCCTCTAGTTGCTTCCATCTCCCCCACGGACTCCAAGGGGATATCTGTGTCCATTTGCCCATCTACCCCTTCCTGTGATTCTACCTGGATAGTATCGCTTTCCTCACCCACTAAATCCCCTGCTATCGCAAGATCTTGGCCAGCAGGCATGTTTGCTATGGCTCCGTCAAACTGATCCAAATCATCTAGGGCATCAAATCTGTTAAACACCTCATCTATCTGTCTATCATTAAGTGTCCTCTTCTGGCCTCGTCCCTTATTGCGCGCTTTTGTAATGTCCCCACTTCGAAATAGAATTTAATAATAAATGATAATAATAAAATTAAAACATTAAAAATTAAATTAAAATATAAAATAATATAATTAAATATGATTAATTAAAAATTAATTAAGTTAATGAAAAGTCAAAAGACATGAAAGGAAAAGTTGTGACTCCCTCAACAATGAGATATAAAAGGGAGAAGAGAACCTCATTTGAGAGGGAGGATAAATTGGAAATGAGAAGTGTAGATCTGATTTAAATAATAAGTGCAGATCTGATTATGAAAGGCTGTGTCCCTTTCAAAGGGTAGAAATAATGAAGAGTTGTACTCTTTCAAAGGGTGCTAATGGTGAAAGGGTATGTCTCTTGCCAAAGGGCATACATGATGAAGAGGTGTGACCTCTCCCTCAAATTGAGAGATATAAAGGTAAGGAATCAAAAGCATCTAGTGGCATCACCATTGATCGGATTAGATCAGAATTGTTATCAAGTTACATGCAGTAACATCCTTGTTCTTGGTGGTATGCATGGGGATGTGCTTAATATATATGCTTAGTATATGAAGCCTGATAAAGCTGTTATGCAGAATCTAGTAATAATATTGTTATAAACTGCAATATGTATGACAATCATACTTAATATCATATATATTCATAATACATGAGAAGTTAGTGTACTTATTGTCTAAATCATGTTTTTACTGTTAGTATTTAAAAAGATGGGGATGAGATGTTCCAAAGAGGGGCAGTCTAAATCCAAGCAATAGGTCAAGTCCCAAGATAGGGTGGGGATTAGCGACCCATAAGCCTTGAGGGTATAGACCCAAGATAGGTAAGGGCTTGGATCTGTAAACTTTGAGGGAACCTATTGTGGTTGGTCTCTAAGTTCTCTGGTAACATATGTAAACCTTTCTCCCTTAAAATTGAAGTAGTAGCAGGGTTTGATATCTATATTAATAATGATATTAATCATCTAATGAAGAAAATAGATAAGCACTTGTTAATAACTAATTGAAGAATATCAATCAATTTTAATATATTGAAATAGATCTGGTAGGGGATATTACAAATGGTGTCAGAGCTATGATCCTGCCATCCTGTAGGGTAAAGATGAATCATTGAATCATTCTAGTCAATAAGAAGAAATCTGACAATACGTGTATTCATGTGTATGCTTTGTGTTTGCAATTATCCATGTGTATGCCCCGTTTTTTTCATGTGTATGGCCCATGTTTTGATTCATATTGGTAGATGACTTAGTTTGAGAAAGTTAAAATCGACATTGCTTGAGGACAAGCAAATTTGGAGGGGTGGACTGTAATGTTCCCAATTCGAAATATAATTTAATAATAAATGATAATAATAAAACGAAAACATTAAAAATTAATTAAAATATAAAATAATATAATTAAATATGATTAATTAAAAATTAATTAAGTTAATGAAAAGTCAAAATACATGAAAGGAAAAGTTTTGACTCCCTCAACAATGAGATATAAAAGGGAGAAGAGAACCTCATTTGAGAGGGAGGATAAATTGGAAATGAGAAGTGCAGATCTGATTTAAATAATAAGTGCAGATCTGATTACGAAAGGCTGTGTCCCTTTCAAAGGGTAGAAATAATGAAGAGTTGCACTCTTTCAAAGGGTGCTAATGGTGAAAGGGTATGTCTCTTGCCAAAGGGCATACGTGATGAAGAGGTGGGACCTCTCCTTCAAATTGAGAGATATAAAGGTAAGGAATCAAAAGCATCTAGTGACATCACCATTGATCAGATCAGATCATAATTGTTATCAAGTTACAGGCAGTAACATCCTTGTTCTGGGTGGTATGCATGGGGATGTGCTTAATATGTATGCTAGGTATATGAAGCCTAATAAAGCTGTTATGCAGAATCTAGTAATAATAGTTATAAACTGCAATATGTATGACAATCATACTTAATATCATATATATTCATAATATATGAGAAGTTAGTGTACTTATAGTCTAAATCATGTTATTACTGTTAGTATTTAAGAAGATGGGGATGAGATGTTCCAAAGTGGGGTAGTCTAAATCCAAGCAATAGGTTAAGTCCCAAGATAGGGTGGGGATCAGCGACCCATAAGCCTTGAGGGTATAGACCCAAAGATAGGTAAGGGCTTGGATCTGTAAACTTTGAGGGAACCTATTGTAGTTGGTCTCTAAGCGCTTTGGTAACATACATAAACCTTTCTCCCTTAAAATTGAAGTAGTAGCAGGGTTTGATATCTATATTAATAATGTAATGATATTAATCATCTAATGAGGAAAATAGATAAGCACTTGTTAATAACTAATTGAAGAATATCAATCAATTTTAATATATTGAAATAGATTTGGTAGGGGACATTACAAATAGTATCAGAGCATTGATCCTGCCATATTGTAGGGTAAAGATGAATCATTGAACCATTCTAGTCAATAAGAAAAAATTTGACAATACGTGTATTCACGTATATGCTTCGTGTTTGCAATTATCCATGTGTATGCTTCGTGTTTTTCATGTGTATGCCCCATGTTTTGATTCATATTGGTAGATGACTTAGTTTGAGTAAGTTAAAATTGACATTGCTTGAGGACAAGCAAATTTGGGAGGAGTGGACTGTAATGTCCCTACTTCAAAATAGAATTTAACAATAAATGATAATAATAAAATTAAGACATTAAAAATTAAATTAAAATATAAAATAATATAATTAAATATGATTAATTAAAAATTAATTAAGTTAATGAAAAGTCAAAATACATGAAAGGAATGTTGTGACTCCCGCAACAATGAGATATAAAAAGGATAAGAGAACCTCATTTGAGAGGGAGGATAAATTGGAAATGAGAAGTGCAGATCTGATTACAAAAGGCTGTTGCCCTTTCAAAGGGTAGAAATAATGAAGAGTTGCACTCTTCAAAGGGTGCTAATGGTGAAAGGGTATGTCTCTTGCCAAAGGGCATACACGATGAAGAGGTGTGACCTCTCCCTCAAATTGAGAGATATAAAGGTAAGGAATCAAAAGCATCTAGTGACATCACCATTGATCAGATCAGATCATAATTGTTATCAAGTTACAGGCAGTAACATCCTTGTTCTTGGTGGTATGCATGGGGATGTGCTTAATATGTGAAGCTTGATAAAGCTGTTATCCAGAATCTAGTAATAATATTGTTATAAACTGCATAATGTATGACAATCATACTTAATATCATATATATTCATAATACATGAGAAGTTAGTGTACTTATAGTCTAAATCATGTTAAAACTGTCAGTATTTAAGATGGGGGTGAGATGTTCCAAAGAGGGGCAGTCTAAATCCAAGCAATAGGTTAAGTCCCAAGATAGGGTGGGGATCAGTGACCCATAAGCCTTGAGGGTATAGACCCAAAGATAGGTAAGGGCTTGGATCTGTAAACTTTGAGGGAACCTATTGTAGTTGGTCTCTAAGCGCTTTGGTAACATACGTAAACCTTTCTCCCTTAAAACTGAAGTAGTAGCAGGGTCTGATATTTATATTAATAATGATATTAATCATCTAATGAGGAAAATAGATAAGCACTTGTTAATAACTAATTGAAGAATGTCAATCGATTTTAATATATTGAAATAGATCAGGTAGGGGACATTTCAAAATCCAAGCAATAGGTAAAATCCCTTGCTATCACAAGATCTTGGCCAGCAGGCATGTTTGCTATGGCTCCATCAAATTGATTCAAATCATCTAGGGCATCAAATCTATTAAACACCTCATTTGCCTGTCTATCATTAAGTGTCCTCTTCTGGCCTCGTCCCTTATTGCGCGCTTTAACTGGAATAAATCCTTATTTATCCTCCGTTGTAGGGGCTTTCCCGTTATCCTGTTTGGGAGGTGGAGAACCTGTTCCAGTCTTAGAATCCCCTGCCTGTTTAAATTTGATACAAACTTCCCAATCTCAAATTCAATCACACAAAGTAAACTTTCATTGTCAAGATCAATGCTCGTAAGAATACTCAACATCAACCGGTTAACTGTTATAGCAACTTAACAGTAAACAACTTCAATCTTGTAAACATCAAAATGCTTAATCACATATCAACATATTCCATCTCTCAATGCTTCTAGTTATCATGCCTTATCAGAATAGTTAAGTAGTCAATCAAATCAACAAATAAGATCATAACCACAAAAACATTCACCACATGACACAAATGTTTATACGTGGAAAACCCAAATAGGTAAAAACCACGGCGAGATGAGACTCACAAGATAGCTATTTGAACTCTTCTGAAGTTCGCCCTGTTAGGAGCCAAGCCTATTAAAGCTTTTACAATAAGTCCTGTTAAGAACTGATCTTGTTAGGAATCACCCGGTTAAGGGATTTACAAAATGCCTTGATGAAAAGCAAATACCCTGTTAGGAGTAACCTCGGTAGAGGATTTGAGAATCCAAGCTAATGGACCACCTTGTTAGAGGATTTAAGAAGTAACCAAGCTTGTTAGAGCTTACCCGGTTGGGGGATTTCAGTTCTGCTGTAATTGTTAGAAAACAACAGGTTTTCTTGATCTATCTGAATAACACTACATTTGCTTGATCATATCCTTTTAAGCTTCAATCTACCTTTACATAAACTGCAGATCCATTCTCCGGTTAGGCAACCACACACTCAATTGATTTCTGCCAACTTTGCCAACAACTTTACAAACAACTTCATCAACCTTAAATACAAATCAATTAGGCCGGTAACACAACAAAAACCTAATTCTCTCATAGAGATTACAAACAAATCAATTCAAGTGTGACCGTTGGATTTACATAGCAATCTACACACATTCTTCAAGAAAATTCCAACCGCTCCATGATCACCGCTTCATCGGACTTTGTAACTCATCACGCGCTATGCATTAGATGCAATCCACTTTGCTCATTCCCTAGACAATCAAACAAAAATGCCAAAACAATCTGAACTTATCTTCATACAATGATCACACGTGTCGCCATTATTACCGCTCATCATTAGATCTTAAACCAACAAACTTGATCGGTGAGGGTTTAACAAAAACAACTGGTAGGGTTTAGCGGTTACATTGCATAGAAAGGGTTTAACCTTATACACCGGTTTATGGGTTCAACTCACAAACTTACATACTAGTTTACAACATCTTCCTCAAAGCTCTTCTTACCGGTTACAAGACAATATCAATAACAACAACAATATCAGCAATATCATAAATACCATCACCGGTTCAATTGACATCAATGACAACATAACATATCATTAATGCAATCTTCATGCAAATGCCAACACCATGAGCCAGTTCCCAACTGAATTTCCATGGAATTGGGTAAGGGCTTATTTAGATCAATTTCAACACACACACGAGTGTAGGTAATTACCTTCTTTTCCGTTGTTTGTCGAGAAGGGTCCATTGGCTTACCAAGCTACGCTGCAACTAAATTGAAGATGTCCTCTCTCCAAAACTCCAGTGGAAACCACGAAACTCGTACCCATACAAGAACCTGCGACGGAAGCTCTTCTGTAGGCTTGAATCCAACATGCCAAGGCTTGATGAAGAGACCGACTTGATTGTAGAAATAAGGTCCTCCTTCAAAAACTTTATTTCTATCAGACATGCAAGAGAACATCACCAAAAAGTATCCATTAGCCGCCAACAAAACTTCCATTTCCTCCTCTGGACACCATGAATGGCGAGCCCATGGCTCCAGGAAGGGTAGAGACACCCAAATCCCCATAAATTTGTATATCAAGACACGCTTAGACAAATAGCTAATGTCTTTCTACACAGAATCTGGCAGAATCACCAAAACAGGTCTATTCTCACTCCTTGCAAGGCAACCATTAACCTTAATGGGCTTGAATCCTTCAACATGAGAAGAACTTTTTCCGAGGCCAGAGCCATGCATCCCAAAAATAGGATTCTCATGCATGGTCGTAGTTGGGGAACATCCAATCATAGCATCTTTAAATTGCATGCTTAACCCTCCACGAAGACCCCCTTGCATAGCCATGCAAGGCCAGATTGGAAACAAAACACAGCACGCAAGCAAGGGTTCAGAAAACATCACATGGAGAGAAACAAAACCCTGAATCTGCAAACACTGCCAACACCACACCCAACGTTCCGTCAAAAAGTGTTGTGAGATCACAGGCACACACCAACCTCCTAAACCCCACCTCGCTGCATGAAAACTCCCCCACAATGCACAAAGACTCCCAAATCCTTGAGTGAAACCCCACCACCAAACTCGATCACCACCCCTAGCACCGACAGCTGACCCAGCTGACCCGGCCTCCACAGATGAACACGCCCAGAACAGAGGAACGCTGCCAGGGCCGAGCCCTAGCCTCCAAAACAGAGTGCCGCCTCCATTCTTCTCCAAGTATTCTCTCTAGTTGTTATTATTCACCACCTACATTCAACATATTTTGGTTTACATCAAAATAAACTGGCATATGGAAGGGCTTCTGTGGCTTGATAATTATTTATATTTACGGGATGCTTCTTAATGAGTTTGTGATTACCAAACATAACACAAGCATTCTATGAAGACATGCCAAAATTGTTGCAGTGGGGTGGGATTGAAGCTAAGAGGGAGTTCTGCGAAAGAACTTGGAATGAACCCAATTGAAATGGAAAATCTAAGCTTCTGGATTTAAAACCAAAGTCTGATTGATAAGCACCAAACTTAATGTCATGTCAAATCAACTACCCCCAGGATTTGCATATTTCACACAAGGGATAAATAGATTATATGTGTATAATATCATGTGATGAGTTCATGCATTAACTAAAATGATGAAAAAGCTATGCAAACTAATGTAATCATACAAGTATGCTAATATCAAAGACATCAATTTCTTAATAAAACAGAAATGAGAAGGCAGCAATAAAGTAGTGTTTATTAATAAAAATCACTAATAAGATCGGACTCTATAAATATAATGAGCAGCGATCAAACAATAATTATAGTTACTTTAGGACAGCAACTAAACATTGCTTATACACAGACCCATGCATATAGTATGGCCAGCGATTGTGATTAATAAATAAAACAAGGATTATGATGACAGCATAAATACAACGATTTGTATTTTCATGTTAAGGCAGTGCTAATATAAAGAACAACAAAGACGGCGATTAGTTTAAAGAGGGGTTATAAACTAAAGGTGATGTCCTTTGAAAGGGTTGTCACTCTTTAAAGAGATGCTTCTCTTCATGGAGGCTTAAGGATAAAAAGAGATCAAGTGGAGATGAATAAGGGGGGAATCATAATTCAGAAATTCATTGGGTGAGAACTAACAAATAGAAATCAGATCATCAAATCATTCAAACACATCCAATTCCTCAAGCATCGAACAAGAGATAAAATACAAAATTCTAAATGTTATAACTTATAACCGATAATCAGATCTGAGTCTAACATGTTAATATTTCAATCCACAGTGGTAATGTAGAAACTATGTTTAGTTTTATATATATGAATTTATGGTGCATCTCTGTTATTGGTTAAATAAGTATTAAAACATAAATACATCCTTGCAATAGTCTGTCACAAAGGTGTAAGAAAAGGAATCTGCAATTAAGGGAGAACAGAATTATAGGGCACCCTACTGCATTTTGAGAGGGAGAACTGTTAAGGGCACTCTATTGCAATTCCCTTTCCAACTCGTGTGTTGAGGGACTATTGATGAACAATAGGGATCTCCAGCCACTGAAGAATGGAGGAGGATTGCATGGAGGGAGAATAGCTGTCTCAGGGCACCCTACCATGCCTCCTTATGCCATATCTTCTATGTCTGAGATTCACACATAAATTAGACTTGCTGAATGTATGATTTCCTTGCTCTAATAATAAATTTACCTCATAAATTGTGCCTGCAATATTACCTAACTGATTTCAGGTTTCCATAATCAGAATTAATTCATCTCATTCTGAAGTAAAGAAATGTACCCCTAACTAGATTATATGCCTGTTCCATTTGGTGTTTGTGAATTTAGGGCAAAATAGGGAATGATCCAGCAAGGGGACATTACACTTAATCCTAAAACTTTAGAATCAGAAACTTGCCATAAAAGTTTGAATTATTTAATTTCTGAGATCTGAAAGACAAAAATAATGTACACGTGAATTTTATACTACAGTTGAAGATTTCTGAAATTTTGTTCTACTACAACCAATACATAGAATAGTTAAAATACTCACTTGAGCCTTCAAATTGCAAAGACAATCAATCTGCAATGTACTTCAGTGATGGGTTAACCAAATTACACAATTTTCATAAGTACTCACCCTTTTATCACAAAAACTCTTACCATAATTATGGACAATGAAGGCCCTCCAAGAACAACACTGCCCTTGCTATTGTCCTAAAACATTATATTTGCTTTATTTTTTTTGAATATAATCTGCAGGGTTCATTGCTTTATTTGTTTTATTCCAGTCTATCAGAATAGATTTATACTTTATTTTCTATCTATTTTTTTAACAATAGCTTTATACCTCCAATAGGAGGATTGTAATACCTTCAATAACCACTTGAAATAAATGAGCTGTTTTAACAACTCAATACCAATAAATAAATTCAAACTTGTACATCCAAATAATTCTATATTATCCTAACCTATACTCATGATATACAAACCATACTAACAAACCGAAACACCCATGTGGACTAATTCCTAACAGATAACTCTAGCAGGTGGAACCTACTTTTCAGGCCTTAATTCTGGCTTGTTGAGAAACCCGTCAGAAATTCTTGACCCAGTAAAGCAAATAGTCCCACAAAATGTATCGAGGATCTGCTATAAGGCTGCATTCTATGATCAGAATAGAGAGTGATCCTACGAAGAGACTTGTTTAAAAGTAGACATGGATCCATGTTCCTATGTGCAAGCTGCAGGTATATGAGATGGTGAACCGGGGGATACACTATACAGAAGGGTACATATTACTAAGGTCCTAGTTAGTGCATTGCTACTGTGTTTGAATCCCTTTTAAGGGCTAGATAGCCTCAACCGGGACTGAATATTGAATGGAGGCCAAAGTGAATCCTATCTGGTAGCTTTATATGGTGCTGTAATGGATCACCTGATAATTTTATTGCTTTAAGTCATAACCAACTGGAATTTATGATTACTTAATCAGGTACAATAATATGACAATTTGGCATTTTATAAGCATCCTATTTTAGGTTTTATTTCTCTGATTTTGAGCTAAGTTGCCGGTTCGGGTTCGGGTTCCGGTTCGGGTTCGAAGAACCCGGTACGCCAGTACGGCAAAATTTTGAAAAGGGGTTTGGGTTCGTTTGGGTTCGTTAGTACAAAAACATGTAAATTTATATATATATATATATTATATATATATATCAAAGCCTATAAGCATGAATTAAAATATGCATGTCACATAGCATCATATGAACAACAAAACAAACATAAACTTGTAATCATAGCATCATGATCATACCATAATTGATAATAGCATCATATACATCAAGTTTAATATCAAAATGACAAAATATTCAAGTATCATTGTTTCAACTTTCAACAATATAAACTTAAAAGTTTAATCATCAAATGGATCATCTAATTCTTCATCCTCCTCCTCCTCCTCCTCCTCCTCATCCTCATTGACATTGACATTACATGAGCCAATGCCACTTGCACTTTCACTATAAGTTGGCTCAATTTCCGAGTCATCAAGTGTCAATGCAAGAAGCTGAGAACCAGGAGCATCCAAATCAGTATGCTCTGGCTCTATATCCCACATCTTTGTTTCCCCTTGTGTGTAGTCATGTTGTTTGTGTGAAAGAAGACGTAGGTTGGAATGCACATATACTAAATTCTCCGCTCTTTTTGATAGCAGCCTATTGCGCTTTACTGAGTGGATGAAAGAATATGTGCTCCAATTTCTTTCTGAAGCAGATGAACTAGCAACCTATGAAGACAAAGTAAACAATTAAAGTTATACATTAATAAAAATAAAATTACTAGCAACCTATGAAGACAAAGTAAACTATAAATAAACTAAAACTTGTAAATTAAAAATTTTAATTAATTAAACTTACTTGTGATAAAACTTTTATAGCGAGGGGTTGTAGGTGTTGGAAGCATGTGCCATGGAAGTACCACCAGCTATGAGCATCTTTCTTGGATCTATGACGAAGTGCATCAACACTTAGACCATTCCCATTTGCGAATTCTATGAACTCATTTGTAACAACATCTCGCAAATCATCATCGGGATATAGTCTAAGAAATGCTGCCTTATACCCATCAGATACTTCTAGATCTCTCCATGGTGGAATCCTTCCTGGTTTATCAAGAAACTGATTGCTATAGTACTTAGGTGTCAAGGCATAGGCAAGAAGGTGCAAAGGAGTGGTCATCTTATTCCACCTCTCTACAATAATTAATTCCAGTTCTTTGAAGAATTTCTCCTGAGGATCATTCTCTTTTTCATTTATAGTGAACTTTATTTTTTCAAGCATTGAATCAATGCCATCATAAATCTCACCTATGCAAGGCCTATCCATGTCTGTATAGCGAATCATGCTCATGATGGGCTCAGTGATACTTAGGAGATATGTAACAAGATCCCACCATTTCTCATCCAATATTCTATCCCTAATTTTTCCTGCCCTCTCAGTGCTACTTTGCTTCCATACAGTCCAATTGGTGCTGATCACCATATTGCATAGTGCCACTCTAACTTTCACAAGTCGTCTTAAGACGATTGTGTTTGATGCAAAACGGGTCTCAGCAACCTATAACACAAATTAATGCCAAATTATTAAAAAATAAAGCCAAACTTTAAAGAAGAATACACAATATAGCTTACACAATGATATTATTAACATTGAAAATTCAAAAAAATCAGAAAATGTAAAATTAAATTACTATTTCACTTACCTTCAATAGCTCCAAATTCGAATAGGTTCTAAAAATCCCTTGAGACATGTGGTGGTTTGTGATGAACATCTGGATGTCCTCAGCCTCTGCATACACATCTCTGATCCATTTTATTTTTTGCCCAATCCTTTGTAGCATAAGATTGAGTGAATGTACCGCACAAGGTGTCCAAAAGATGTGATCATAGCGTTGCTCAACCAACAAACCAGCAGCTCTACAATTTTTTGCATTGTCCGTTATGACTTGGACAACATTGCGGGGTCCCACAGACTCAATGGCAGAGATGAGAATTTCTGCAATAAATTCGCCATCTTTTATTTGGCCCTCACAATCCACAGCTCTCAAAAACATTGCCCCTTTAGGGGACACCGCTATGACATTGATCAAGGGACGGTTTTTAGCATCTTTCCACCCATCTGAAACAATTGTTACACCTGTCTCAACCCACGAATCCCTTATGGGTTTCAATGCATCTTCAACCCTCTTCACCTCTTTCTCCAATAATGTTCCACGTACCTTCTCATAACCGGGGCCCTTATACCCTCTTGGTGCCTCATTAACACTTTTTATCATTTGCTTCCAATATGGGGAGTGAACAACATTGAATGACAAACCATTTGCATAAATGCACCTTACTATATCTTGATCAGCATTGTCTCTACTCTCATTTTGGAATGCGGTTTCTAAAGGCCCTTTTGTTCTTTTACGTGTCAAGGGTGGTTCACTTTGAGGTTCATTTGTGGCAAAGAAGGGGTGGTCTTCTACTACAATACTGGGATTAGAAGGGCCTTGCATTCCCCTTGTTTTCTTTGATGCGGTTTGGTTCAATCTACGGGCTTCCCTCTCTTCTGCCGCCTCATGCTCCCTAATATATTTCATCACTATCTCATCTGGTATAGGTTTACCATTTTTGCCAGGGCATTTTTTGATGCCTCTTCCTTTTATTCCACACAAATGGCCTACCACTCGATAATATGAACTATTACGTTCAATATCACATCCATGGCATTTCCAACGGAATCCCCCACCTCCCGGAAGTTGTTTTATAATGTCCACATATTTCCATAAGGGAGAATTTGGATCATTTCTTTGTTTTGCAATTACTTGTTCATTGCCAATGGAGGAAGATGTAGATGCCATTCTAGTTCCTATGGCAAGAAATAAAATAAACATATTCAAAAACAAAAACTAAATAATGAAAAAAAATTCAAGTTTCATGTTTGACAATTTGTGAAACAAAAATAGTTGGAAAAAAATGTTTAAAAACCTACCTCTTGCTGCCAATGGAAGCTTGAAAATGTATGGAAATGATGCTGCAACACTTGTTGAAGCTTCTAAAATCAGTCTTCAACTCCTCCTCTTTGATCTTGGAAGCCAAATTTTGTTCAACCTCTCTTCAACCTGCTCTCATAAAAAATTTGTTTGCAACACAAATGAGGTGAAATGTGTCAATAAGATGTTTTAGAAGTGTTTTTTAGGTTATAATTTTCGCTTTTTTAAAGGCGGAATTGAAAAAAAAATAAAATTTGGTTTGTTTTTTAACTTATTGGGCCGCCCAGCCACGCGGGTTCGACTAGGTCCGCCCGGGTTCGACTGGGTTCGACCCCGGGTTCGACCCGGGTCGAACCCACCCTGGGTTTTACGAACCTTGGTCGAACCCAGGTCGAACCGGACCCGTACCACGGACCCGGTCGAACCCGGACCCGTACCAGGGCTTCCCAGGGGCGAACCCTGCAACTTAGATTTTGAGGAATCTTAATGTTAAATTGTCCTACAGCTGTCAAGAGTAGCTGACATCTTATTATGTGAATATCCTTAAAATTATGGAAGTCATGTATGTTAGCAATGTATCTAATGTTTAATTTTAATGATTATTGTGATACGAATTCTAATATATCTTTTGCAAGTATGGTGACTATGCTGATTAATTGGTGATCAGAACATGGTTATCTATACTTATTGGGGGTCACGGCTGTAATTGTCACTGCTAGATATAAATACTGTCTAATGATTTTGTTTAATGATTGTAGTGGTACGAAGTCATACATCTTTTGCAATTATGGTGATTATGCTGACAAGTTGCTGATCAGAACAGGGTCATCTATACTTATTGTGGATCGTAGCTTGTGATTGTTGCTGCTGAGATATAAATTCTGTCTCTAATAATGTCCCTCAGTATTTCGAGATATTCTTGGGTGCATTGACATCTATTGTGTCCTAAATTTGGAAAGCATTATAGTATTATACCACATTTTGATTCCTGCGTAAGTCTTCATGACTACACATGCTTACTTTTCATCCACATTAAAATAGGCCAAAGCTTGATAAGTTGACTTGGGGCAATAGCATGTAGAGACCTCAAAGATACAAACCTTCCATTGTTTGATTTTCTTTTTGGTATTATGAACTATATCATGTGGAGAATATGAAGATATTGAAACTATCAATGGCATGTTTGATTAAAATATGAAATATCCTACTTGCTTATTAGTTATTTGTGAATAATTGCCCTCTGAACGAGGTGTGTGTTTGCACTTTTCAAGAGTATGCTTATGGCAAGCCCCAGTGATAATCTTTTGTGTTGTTGTATCCCTACATCTTTTCATTTTAACATTACAGACAAGCTCAAACGTGAATAAGTGTATCGGCTATCTTAAATTTATCATGTAAACTCCCTTTCAATGAAAGCCTAAATCTGTGAGGGAATAATTTGGATTTTTGGTGTTGTAAATATATATGTGCTGTACTGATGCTATTTTGATGTGTGAGCCCCTCATAAGCTTTGTTGCCATTTTTTGCAGAATTTCTTGTTCTGTTATTTTTCATTTCTATTTTAAATTATTTTTTCCTGGAGTTTGCATTTCAAGTACACATTAAATTTAGGGTTCAGTTACAACTTTCCCATTGTGATTTTTATTGATGTCTTTTTGGCAATTTTGAATAGGCATTTCTGGAGGATACAATGAGGAGCGCTCCGTATTTGAGGGAGCTTCTACATTGTTATAGTGGTTATGGCAGATTGAGTGCTCGAGAAGAACAAGCACATCTGAAGAGGCTTGCAAATTACATTCCTGATAATGCACATCAGTCTGTGAAAAACTTCACAGAGCGTGCTCTTTTATCCCTTCAGGTTTATTCTTATTTACTGTTTTTATATGGTACACATATTACTCAAAAGAAATCTGTAAATAGTTTGTACAAGTTTTTTCTTTTGGTAACTTTTTATATGCAACTGACTAGTTGAGTTCTATGAATCTTGACATTAGTATGATGTTGTTTTTGTGACTCAGAGATAAAAAATACAAGGCATGGCATATGCCAGAATATGACAATCGAATTGAATTATTCTGCCTCCAAAGTGGAATAGCACACATAAGAAGGATAACCAATAACCGTCAAAAGAAATAGTAAATTGTGTTAGTGCCTTAAAGGGGGAAATCCTTACCAGAAGTGCTAGCAAAGATATATAGTGTAGCAATCTTTACATAATTTGATGCCTCAGTTGATAGGGAATATACCTGCTCCTTTTGGACACATTTGTGTCCTTTTTAGATGATTTGGCAAATTATTATAGTGCCTTGAGTGGGAAATCCTTGCTATAAGTACTAGCTAAGATATATACAGAATGTAGCAGTCTTTGCCATAGTTTGATGCCTCAAGATGATATGGAATATGATTGCTCCCATTTTACTCATTTGTGTTTCTTGTATGATGATTTCACAAATTGTTTCGGTGACTTGGGGAAATCCTTTTCTGAACTGCTGGCACAGATATATACTGCGTCTAGCAATCTTTCTGTAATTTGATTCCTCAGATGGCAGTGAATATGCCTGCTCCTTTTGGACACATTTTTGTACCTTGTAGATGTTTGCAGACCAAGCACAACTTGCCAAACTCTGCGAATTATTGTCTATATATCGAAATGCCAAAATCTGTTTCCCACTAGCTAACCAGACATAAGGACTTCCCACTGGCCAAAATCTTAGTCACAAATTGAAAATGATGAAAACATGTTGGATTTCCTCTATGGAGCTGAAATCTTACTCTGAGGAATAAAATTCAGTCACAGAATTTGTTGTCCTTGCTTGTGCGATAGAGCATGGTACATACACATTGTGTAGACAGCCCAAAATTCAAATATCAGCAAATGAACATGGAACAAGCACTGTAATATAATATGTTAAAGAAGCAATCATTAGGATATCTGGGATGCTTCCAGACAGAGTTCAGTTCTTCCTAATGGAAAATTGACTCCTGTGAGAGTGATCATGTACCCCTTTTTTTCAGTTTTGTATGTTTTTCGACTGGGCCATAGGTGTAATATTTCCTAATATATTTTTTTTGATTCCCCAGGACAATTCCAGTTTTTCCAGTGAATTGGGGAAGGCTGTGGAATGTTTCTGAGCTATCCCTGCGTCCCTGCAACATTTCAAGTAGGGGATGGTGTCTGCAAATGCAGGGGACATGCCTGTGTACATAGATAAAATTATATAAATAGTTAATATATTGGTGATTGATCTAGATACAGATATGGACTCTGGAAATGCAAATTGATCTAGATATAGGTAAAACGAGTGGTAATTCCTAGATGCAGTTCTATTCTGTGATCGAAATGAGAAAGATTGTCTGCCTGATCAACATAGATAAATGGCTTCTTCAAATCTGTAGATGGTGAATGTTAAAAGTGTTTTTTGGCACATATATGATATTAAAGATGGATGTGGGATGTGAAGTGATGCCATGTTGTCCTTTGCTCTGATTCCTCTGCAAATTCACAGACATTTCAAAAAAGAAATTTTATAGAGGTTAATTAGTGATCTGAAAACATTTTTTTCTGACAGGGTTGCCTGGGTACCCTGGGGACAGCAGGGCATCCTTTTGTCATGCCTGCAATGTATGGATGTCCTTGGGATGTAATCCCATGCAGGCAGCAGTGAGACAGCTCATCCTTGTCCTTGAAATGGCTATTCTTTTAAATTAATGGTAACTCTGGGAATAATAAACATTTCAGCAACATGGCAGTAGGGCTTTCATTTTTTAGGGTTCGAAATTTAAAAAAAAGTCAAAAAAGGTTGAAATCAAAAGAAATAACTGTCGAGTGTGCTATCATCAATAAATCTTTTAATGGTACTCCCAATCAGTCAATGATCAGTTTTATCTACTGAGAGTGCAGGTGCTGAAGATGAAATGGGGAAAAATAAATGAAAAGAATGGTTTCAATCACTGTTCGCATATTTTTTTTCTGAAAAATTACAGAGTGATAACTTGGTGAGTCTTGCTGAGGAACTTGTTAGTTTATCTACAGGACTTGGTTCACAAGTCTATTGCAGGTTACTAGGCAGAAAACTTATGAATTTGGCAAAAACTTGTAGATTTTGCAGACTATTCTCAACCTGCAAGAGATCCTTTTTTGTTCATCCCAGAAACGCTGTGAACAAGTTGCAAAGATGTTCACGCCTTTCAATATTTTACACTATCTCTACACTGTGCTTCCCTATAACACAGCCTTAAGATTATCTGTACATATGAGGAATGATGGGTAAGTCACGGGCCTTGCTTAACTTGCTAATCAATGGAGACTATTATAATCACAGTTCCAGATTTAGCAAGATTGGTTGTGGATCCTATCGACAATTTGTTTTAATGATTATAATAATTGGAGAACATTTCTAGACAATTTATAGTTTGGAGCCTAAGCTTAAAAGCATATCCTGCTTGATTTTTCTTTGCTGTTTGTTTTACTCTTGTTGAGGCACAACGGTCCTGTCAGAGGTTTGCAATTGCTTGAGTGACAAGAATCCTTAATCATCAGAATACAGATCTTCCTGTCTCATTGTCTGCAGTTTTGTTTATTAAAGTGTGATTCTGTTAGAACCCTCCACACGACTTACTTCTATTAATCCTTCTCAGTTGATAGAAGCTTCATTAGCTGTGGAGTCACACTATATGCTCTGTTACTTAATAAACTTGAAGTGGAATTTCTCAGTTGGTTATTGTACATTTCTTATTTATTTTAACTTTTAAGAACTGTATAACAGGTGCAATATCTTAGGTAAGAAAGAAAAGCTAGCCCAAACAAATAAATATATTATTCTTCTTAACAAGTATACAAGGGCAGTGGTTGACAAATCCAACCAAGGGCATTATCAAATGTAATGCATTTGATCCCTAGGTTTTTTTCAAATGCTATGAAGTAGCTTTGGGCAGGTAAGGTTTGTAGTTAGTAGACAATTTTTATAACATTGCAGACAGCTAGCTGCCCCCTTAAAAAGATTAAGGCTTCTTATGCTGCCTATTTTTTGTGGTAATCATGTTCACCAGTTATTGTCCGTATGGGATACCCACTTAACAAACATGGATTGCTGAAATATACTTCTTGTCTTTTCTTCCAGGTGGCAAGAGTTAATTGTTTAATTGGCATGCTTTTCTTTTATAGTTTGATAGTATATCGAACAATATAGAAAATTATTAGTGAGGGGAAATCTAGATGGTAAGAATTATTTGCTGGTCAATGTGGGACATCTGACATGGAAATTTATTTTCAGAAACCTTTATTAATGGCAAACTTAAAAATTATTAGTTTAATTTTATTTGTAAAGGTTTGCCAGGTTTTGTTGGGTTTGAATATCAACTGATCAATAATATTAAGAACACACAAAATCTTTTTTATATTTTATTTATTCATATAATTGAGTATATTGGATAAGCTTCTTAATTATATATTGTTACTGCATACATTAAGCCGGTTGCTTGCTAAATGTTTTGCAGAGCAATCCTGGATGGGGTTTTGAGAAGAAATATTTATTCACGAGAAAGTTAGTTGAGGATGTTGCTCAGCATTACAAAGAAAAACAGAAAAGGTGAATAGCAATTGTCTTGAAGACAACTTTGTAACTTGGCATACCCCAAGAAAACAAGATATATGATTTGGGTGTTATCCATTAGAGTTGCAGAAGTTACAAGGACATCTAAAAAGTTTTCATGGCAAGTGTATATGAACTCATTCTTCTCTTTTTTGAGGCCTTTTAGTTTTTTCCATGAGAGAAGTTTATCTGCCTGATCAGACTTGAAAAATTTTGGGGTGTGCCCCCCATCCAGAAATTTAGTTGTCTTAGCATGGTTGTTGGCTTTGCAGGAAAATAAAAAATTGTTATTCCTTAATTTATGAGGAGACTAGAGGTGTTTATTTTGTGATGAGTATGGAAAGTTGAGAAGTTTCTAATTTGTTACGGCCACCATACGTGTTATGTTATTGTATTCACAAAATTGTAATGGAATAAATGTTGGAAAATATTCAAATAAAGGCTTTAGGATGCCTTACAGTACTTTTTCTTCGCCTTTGCCATTTCTGCATTTCAATGTTTTTGGGTTATGTATTGGTGTTTTCAGTCTATTGGCTAGAGATGCTTCTCACTGGAGACTGGATCCCACTACAATCATACACCATTGAGGCATTGCATGGATGGAAATTGGGTCTTAGTACACTACTTAGCATTAAGGTACAAAGGAGCTTAATGTTAGGGTCATTGCTGCTATTCAATGTTTTTTGATTGTGTATTGTTGTTTATTGCCTAGAGATGCTCAATTGCAAGACCCTATACCGTTCAGGGATTGCTTAAGGTACAAATGGGCATAATGTTATAATGAATATGACTGTCATAAGGCTTGTGTTTGTGTTAGAGTTTGGCGAAGATAAAATTTGGATTAAATTTTTGACAAAAAAAATTCGAAAAAAAGTATTTAATAATTAAATTTGACTAATTTTAAATTGCATTAAAAAAATTATTAAAAGTACATTAATATCATGTTGAGGACCTGTTTTTCTATATTTTGCTGTCCTCCCCATTGCTAAATTATTGTATATTAATTGTTATAGTAAATTATAAAGCACTCATAGATAAAAGAGCGAAGAGGATGTGAATAAGCTTTATATTGTTTTCTTTCCTCTTACAACCTGTTGACGTGTATTTTGTACAGAATCAAACACAGAATAAAATACCCAAGGGTACCTTATCCTCTCTTAAATAAAGCCTCTGATTGCTGAAGATGTTGCGAAGAAGGATCAATCAGGGCGACTCCAAGGTTCTGTAATGTAGGGTCTCTACGTGTGGATAAGCACCAGTGGCCGTTGTGAATGTTGTTTCATCAAGGGGCCTTACGTTTCCGCTCAGGAACAATTTTTCCTAAAACTAACAAGTTCTCAAAAAGATCAAAAGGTAGGGTTTGCAAGAGCTGAATCTTAATCTAATCCTAAGAATGACTCAATGTAGGCTCGACTTGGTAAGATCCGACCAATTTCAGTATTGCCAAGGAATTACAACTCTACTGAGATTGATGCGATCTTCTAAGGTGATTATTGATTTTCAAATCATCAAGAATCATAGACACCACCATGAAGGTACATGTCAATAGTTCAATAATGACTGAAGGTTTAAGCAATCCAAATATCTCCAGTTGACCACACAAGGCGTCCTTACAATCAGTAAGAAGCTAGTGGTTTGGAATGTGAATCTCACCAAAGATCGAGCTCAACACTTAGTCCTTCAAATTTAAACACTACTTCGATCAAGAATGATTCAAGAAAGTAAGCAACCATGAAAGTAGCCACAAGAATTGCAATAAAACACCATAACTTCAATATCTTATTGATCTCAAAGCCAAAATAGACAACAATTGCTTAAAATTCTTTCTTCAAAACTCAATCTTGCTACAAAATAACTTTCTTCTTTCCAAAAGCTCTAACTCTATTATGCTATTCTCTATCTATCTCTCTATTCTAAAATGAAAATGAATGAGGGTATATATAGCATCATCAATTACAATGAACGGCCCAGATCAAAAGAAGATCAATGGCTGAGATTTTGACACCTAAACCCTAATTAGGGTTTTATTACAAAAAGTTCCCCTTTTATTGAACAATATTAAATGCATAGCCAAATATTTAATTGGCACAAACATCTAGGAAACATAGACCAATGATAATTAAGGTGCCACATCATCTATAACAACCTCTCTTCTAGAACCTTGTTCCCTTTCCAATGCTCCTTCTTAGCATATGCAGTGAATCTGGACACGATTCCTTCAATCTCAACAATAGGAATCTCTGGAAGATTCTTCATTCGTTCCTCCAAGTGGATGACTTGATCGAAAGCCTTGAGAAGAGCTATGTCCCATCCAGGCTCGAGTTCCTTGATTTTCTCAATCAGGAGCATAGTGGCGAACATTTGATCTCTTTGCTCATCTGTGATAACGTTCTCATCTTTGCAAAAGATGACTTTGACCTTTTCCTCCAGCTCTTGAAGATTCACATCTGTCTCATCTTCAATCCTCCTTCCAAGAATAGAACACAACACCTCAAACACCTTGTCCTGAATCGGATGAATGACCTCCTCAACTTGATTGCATTTCGTACTAATGTCTTCGAAAAGAACTTCCTACATCTGAAGTAGAGTTGACCACTGGAGTAAATTATGAGCTCCTCCATCCATTATCTTTTCTTGTGCTAAGATCTTCCTTGGTGTTTGCCTGATTACTTGCAGAACAGGAATGATAACATCTCTAGTGTGGGCAAAGGCGGTTACTGTTATCATTAGGTTATGAATGATCTCAAGGACCTGGATAGCTTGATGGGTAGTCTGCATCATTCTTGTTGCGAACTCAATGGCAACGGTATGGGATTTGTCAATCCAAGAGCTCATAAGCTGAACCAAGCTCTTAACTCTTTCTGCCTCACCAACTGATTCAAGGGGAAGTGCTTGCACAGGAGATACTGTTGGATCCTGATGCCCCAAAGGCTGATTGAGATGGCTAAAGTAGCCTCTCCAAGCACCGACCTCTCGCTCAAGCTTTCTATTCTTTTCCATTTTTTCTCTAAGCTTGTCTTTAAGTGCCTCAAATGAATCAGTGGCATCATCTAGTGTCTGCTCGGCTGTGAGTGGATCGAGCTCAAATGTTTCTACATCATACTCTTCTGCAAGGATTTCTCCTTCATATTTGTCTACTGCTGGTGTAGCTATCTGCAACTTCCTGGATCCTGTCTCATCTCTGATCATCTTGGACATCTTGGTAGCCTTCTTTCTGTCACTTCCTGAGAATTTCCAACAAGGCTTTCTAAATCAATTACATTATCTTCATCTTCGATCACAATCACCCTTGTTAGCCTCTCCTTTAACCAGTCTGGAATGGCGGACCTTGTCTCTCTAACTTGTATTTCTTTAGGCACGGATCCCTCTTCTCGGAGAGGAGATGTCACTTCATCATCATTCCTGTCTTCATGTAGCTCATTGACTTGGGGAGATTGACTTGATGAACGTTGAGGTGTTTGCCTTTCTTCACGTTTATCATTCTGGACCATTGATTGCATAGATTCCTCAACTTCAAGTACCCTCTTCTCTTGTCCTTGACTTGTCCTTTTTTCATGTTGGGAAGATGTGCTAGATGAGTGACCTCGATGGGCCTCTTGCTTCTTTTTGGAGGGTTCCCTTTTCTCAGGTCTTTCTTTCCTCTTCGCGCTTCTAGGATGGGGATTGCCTTCACTTACGCATCTAGGGTGAGGATTGTCTTCATTTGTGCTCCTAGGATGAGGATTGCCTTCACTTGTGCTTGCTCCTCCTTCCCCTGGCCTTTCCTCCAAAGTAAAAGTCATCGATGTGTTCTGTTCTCTCAACTTTTGATGTTGTATATCCACCCATCTGCGAGTACAAGACAAAATCGGAGCCATCAAAGTCCTCAAGTCTGTAATCTTAGGCTCATTCCAATCGATTTTCACTGTTTTGTCCTCTCGGTCATAAGACGATTGGAGATGCCTGCCACTGTCCTGGGCTTGATCGGCCACTCTGTAAACTTTGCATTTCCGGATGAGATCTAAAGGTAATCTGGAATGCATCTTTCTTTTCACCTCTAAATCACTTGAGAGATTAATCAAAAAGTCCTCTATCTGAAATTCGTGCTTGTACTTTCTACCAAATGTTTCTTCTACATATCCATAAGGATCAAAATTCTCTCTCAAGGCAAAGCATGAAAATGAATATAAGGCCAACTCCTTTTCTGCATCATCCATGGCTAGAGCATTAGAACATATCTCAACTGAATTCCCTAGTATGATAGGCACAGGAATCCCATTTCCATGCCTGTGTCTGAATGCCTTTGCATAAGCTGCCAATTGCCTAGTCACCTCCAGTAACACTATTCTGTCTGTCGGATATCTTGGCAACATATATGGTGGTGAAGGACACCCATGAACTCTAATATATGTAAACTTCTGAAATTGGATAAACTAAGCACCATACCTCTTTACAAGCTTCTGTGCATCTTGAGATATCCGATTGTGAATCCCACCCTACAATGTCCTGGTGATGTTCATCATGAAGGTATCATTAACTAGCTTGTAGTTACTTCCAGGTGGATGATGCAAATGAACATAAGATTCACAGACTCTGACTTCCCTCGGTCCTCTTCCAATCACTCCTGTGTGAGGGAGTCCTGCATATTCAAAACTTCTGATCAAGGCATATATGATGTATGAACTCACGTGGAAGGACTTGGTAGCCTTCAATCTTCTCAACTGCACGTCCAAGCAATGGCTAATAATTATAGCCCAATGAATTGTTCCTTTTCCTTGAACTATCACTTGGATGAAGTAGAACATCCACTTCTCAAAATAGAAGGCTTGAGGAGCCCCTGTAACTCGATTGAGTAAGGTTATCAAATCTCTGTACTCCTCCTGGAAGTCGATCCTATGTGGTGTGTTTGGAACCTTGCTTAGGCGAGGACGACTCTTGAGTAACCAATTCTTATTGATGATGCTTAAGCAAGTGTCTGGTTCATCTTCGTACATGGATCTAGCTCCTTCCAAGCTTTTGTAAATCATATCTTTATGTTCTGGCAGATGGAGGGCCTCACTGATAGCCTCTTCTGAAAGGTAAGCCAAAGTGTTTCCTTCCTTGGACACGATTGATCTGGATTGTGGGTCATAATGGCGGGCACACTCGATCATCAGCTCAGGACACTGGACTGCTGGAGGGAAGCCGACCGCCTTGATAATGCCACTTTCAATTACTCTCCTTGCGATAGGTGATGGCTTTCCAATGTAAGGGACCTCTCGAAACTTCTTCACACTGAAGTTTCCCAAGTTGGTATCTCCAATGTTGCTCCATTTGGACACGATCTTGGTCTCCAATTCTTCATTCCTTTGATCTTCCTTCATGAGGGCTGGATGACTAGTGGATGCTCCTGTCTTCGGGGTTGCCATCTTGTCACCTACACAACATTTCATAATGAGCGATATACTTTGCAACGTAGAAATATAGACTGGATTCAAGTTTTAAATTTAGGAAACTTCATGATAAATCTTTGAATTATCATTTCCTAAATATAACTATGCAATTGGAAATTCAAAATTTCAAAATTTGAACAAGCGAGATCTCGCCATACCTCTTCTTGAAAACTAACTCTAAAACGATGCAAAATTAGGAAATTCGCTAGGCAATAATGAAGATCGAAGTCTTCTAGCAAATGCGTCTCCTTTATCAACTTCACCACCTTTTAGTTTTCAATGCCTTGAGGGATATTCGCTCCAACTCTAGCCTCCAACAAAGTTCGCACTCCTTCTTTGGTTAGATTTCGCACTCTTCCTTGGTTCTCCAAATCGCACTTGGATAGATGATTAAATGATGGATTAAAATGCTCCAAAATACCTCTCTTATATAGGCGCTCACTATTGCAATTGCCCATAGGCCGACTTGGAAAATAGGCCAAGGAATAAATAAAATTTAAATAAAAGGAGAGGCTGACTTTGGCAAAAACATTAAAAAGACACCTTAAGCGCTTTGAATTTTAATTTAATTTAATAATAATTAATTTAAATGCCTTTGTAATTAAAATTTTGATTTTTTAAAAGGCCTAAATTAATTATTAAATGATATGCGCCCTTATTAAATGTCAATTTAATTTTTTAAATATTTTAAGTTTTAGCGAAATTGGTGTTTAATGTGTCTTAGAGGACATTGGCGCCTAGGCATGGGAAAAATAAGGGAGATCAAACAACATCGCTCTGGTCCCTGGGAAAGGGATAGGAGCGCCCATGCATTTTGGCCTTGTATTTCTTGCTTTTTACGTTCAAAGTCTTATCTTGGACGTCCAAAATGGCATTTTCGTTTGGAATCTTGAGTTTGATTTATTCCATCTTGGGAAGGAGTGTACCTTAAAACACTTTCGCCTTGGTCCCTTGGTGAGGGACAGGAGCGCCCTACCATTTATCTTTGGACTTCATTTTCCAAATCGCCAATTCATGATGTGAGGTAGGCAATGATTATCATCTCTCGTTCTATGCATGTTTTGCTTGCTTTCTCAAGGCAAAATTGACCTTCTTAGGATTTTCGCCCTGGTCCTCCAGTGAAGGATAGGAGCGAATTTTGCATTTGTGCTTAAGATAGTCAATTTTTAGGGTTGGTTCCTTGTTCATCGTCCTTCGAAAGACATTTTTGACTTTGCATATCCTTGCCTTGACGTGGTTTTGGAAGGGAATGATTGTTTTTATGAAAATCGCCTTGGTCCTTGAGTGAAGGACAAGAGCGCCTTTTAGTTCTTGGTACAAACCCTTGATCGTGTCATCTTTAAATCACTTTCTGAACGTAGAGTATCACTCCGCCTTCCATCTTGAGTCTTTGAAACGACAGTAGTATTCCAAAATTAGGCATACTTGAAGATTTCGCTCTGGTCCCTTGGTGAGGGACAGGAGTGCCTTAGCCATTTTCATCAAGTCTTGTGGTTTTTTGCAACTTCGTTCTTCTTTGAAGCATTCCAAATATCATCTCCATCTTGTGCCTTGGCCTTGATTCATCCAAATTTGGAGGGAAAGGCTTGATGATGTGCTTTTCGCCCTGGTCCCTTGGAGAGGGACAGGAGCGCCTTGGCTATCATGAGCTCACTTGTGTTTTGCAATCTTTCAAAATTATCTTCAATGGAGTGATTATGCCTTCCTTCATTCATGTCAAACGAAAAACTTGCTTTTCCTTGGCCAGAAACTTGTCTTGAGGGAAAATCGCTCTGGTCCCTTGGAGAGGGACAGGAGCTTCCTTAAAAAATCGCCCTGGTCCCTGGGTGAGGGACAGGAGCGCCTACTGCAACTTGGATCGATTTTCCCCATTGTGGCCCATTCAAGTTATATTCAACGAGCAAAACATACTTCCTTTGTCCTCCTCAAATCGCGAAATCACTTAAATCTTGTGAGGATAATGCAAATTTGGAGTTCAAGCTCCGGTCCTTCAGTGAGGGACAGGAGCGCCTTTTGTCCTCAAGGCCAAATCTTTACAATTTTCATCTCAAATTTCCTTTGCTGGGGGGGATATCATCGTTTTGCAAGTCATGAACGAGAGCCCAAGTCCAAAAGAGGTCAAAAAAGGGTGTGTTTGAAGAAAATCGCTCTGGTCCCTTGGAGAGGGACATGAGCGAACTTGTCTTGCTAGGCCAAAAGTTCAACCTTTCATTGCTAATGACTAAGTCTGGATACTCCATTATGCTCGCTTCATCTTTCCTTGCGTTCTGGATGCTACAGTTTGATCAACCAAGACCAAAAATGATCTAAATAAGTCATTTCGCCCTGGTCCTTCAGTGAAGGACAGGAGCGATTTTGCCTTAAACCTTAAAAACTTGTCATTTTTGAGTCTTCAAAATCTTCAAAATCTTCAATTCACGTTCGATCATATCCCCTGGCGACCCTGCACAAAAACATTGAAACAAGTCAATAACCAAGATGCACAAAATATCAATTTCGCCTTGGTCCCTGGGAGAGGGACAGGAGCGATTTTACCTCCATAAGCCAAAATATCCAAAATTTAGGTCCTCAGTCACTTCACAAGGCATAATTAGGTCATTTCTAAGGCCAGGAATCAGTTATCAAGCTATCAAAAATTTGGTCAAAAATTACCCAGGCAAAAAAATACACAATTCCATCATTAAAAATGATAACACTTAGACAAAATTTGAATGTGCCCTCAAAACCTTGACTGGACCTAACCTGAGACAATCCTAACTTCAGAATTTGCAACTCTCGGGAGGATGCTCAATAACCTTCAAAAACCTGACTAGACTCGGCCTGAAAATATCCAATAGAAACCCCTAAGGCTTAACCCTAGTCTAGACAACTCACTCACTTAATCAAAACCCTAAGAGCAGAGAGAAGAACAGGCGAAACAAAAGCAAAAAGAGGGGGTCCCCATTCTAATGGGGCGATGTGTGAAATGGTCACAACACAACCCAAAAACAACACGCCCCTAGAAAACAAAAATTCATGACATTAAAGCATATTGACTCTTACTTATAAGATTTAATGTTTTTTTGAGCTAATGCATAGAGTTATACAAATGTATCATGTCAAACAAGTCAAAGATGCTGCTGCAATAATTGAATTGCATACACCCATTCTGGCAGATATCTTTTTTTCATGATAATGAGACTATACCATGAAAACCATGTTAAAAAATAAATAGGAGAACTTGCAAAAGGATGATGTCCTCGACGACATTGGTCTAGATTTCGAGTGAACTGTAAATGATGATGTTCCTGATGATGGTGATGATTATAATCTCCTTAAAGAGTGCGATAATGATGGTGATGGTTGAATGATTTAAGATTTTCATCTTCAGGTCCTGTAGCCTTTAGTGTAGCACTTTTTATAGCAGCAAAGAATCATTGGTTGTCTGATTTTTGGGAACTTTGTACTTAATTTGTAGGTTGACTCTACAAAGTAGATTATAATTGAAAAATTGAAAAGTATTAGCAATTATTATTTAGCAATTAGTAATGTCTGAAGTATGATTGTGTCATACAATGTAATTAGTTATGCGAACATAAATGACAAAAATATATAGTGTCATACAATGTAATTAGTTATGCGAACATAAATGACAAAAATATATATTCAGCAATTTGAGCTAAATTTGTAATTTTATTTATTTGCTCGTTATATTCCTATGCTATTGAGATAGCTGTAAAACTAAAAAATATCTTCACAACTAAATCTCAATTTTTTGAAAAAATTATACTGATTTGCTGCTATGGTTTCGTGACGTTGACCTAAGTGCAGGGAAGAATCTATATAATAACACAATATTGAAGTTTGATGATACGCATTCATGCACTTAAAACATTATGAATGAGATTAATATTGGTCTATTCCTGAAGGAAATGGTATCTGACATTTGAGATGTAATAAATGCATATAGTTAAATTGATAATTTTCAAGAACATGAACATAGCTTGGATGAAAGAGTAACATTTGCAGGCTAGAATGTTAACAGCAGATAATCCTTTTTTAATAATAATCAACAAAGTGAGGAACTGTTGACCAAGGAATAACAGTGCAAAGAACCCTTTGGAAATCACCACCATGAGCAATGGTCTATTCTAGATGGTTGTCCAAATGCCAGTATGTCTTTGAAATCCTGGACCCCTAGTTTTTGCCCATTTCTTTCCATTGATATCTTCTCACTAATTTGAGCAAGATTATAAACATCTTGATTAATTAGCCGATAGGCTATATTATGTGAGGTTTTCACCAATACCTGTCTCACGTTGGCAAACAACTTTCGGTTCAGCAAACACCAGCTAAAAATACTGGCCAACAACTGTCAGGGGAGATGAAAGCAGCTGCTGCAATTTTGTTTTTTTAAATGTGTCGCTGCAACTGTTTGACAGCTGGTTTCTTTGTATTGAAATCTGTTGCGACTCTTCATTCAACGCAGCTGTGTGGGGTTTATTCTATGCATTGTAAACAAAAAAGAACATTCATTCCTTTTTGGCGTGTAGGCTGCTAGGTTGTTCTGGATGCAGGTATTTTCTTGAAGAGGTTTTGTAGGTGGTCTGTGTATTCTCTCGTAGTGGTCTTCAAGCTGCCAGTGCACTTTTTCCTCTTCTGCAACAGTGCTCTGTTCAGGTTCTCGTGTTATGACCAGGAACTTTGTTTAATATAATACAGGTTTACTGGTTTTCTTTTCAGTTTGTTGTTATCTGGTCTGATGATATTCTGAACAGCATTTGTTAAATATTAACAGTATTGTAATACATGAATACTTTTTAATGAAGAAAACATTTTCTGTAGCAATAGTTTGTTGTGTTGAATGTTACATTTCATAAATCCCTCTATTTTTTATTGATATGGTTTAGAAAACCTAATTTTTTGAAATTGGTTCTGCTCCTCAAAACCAACATAAACTACTGTTTGTCAACTTCACATCTGTAAAGTTATAAAAGAATTTCTTGTTAATGAGAATTATATATTGCTATATAATTTTGATGCATTTATTTTAAGGAGGGCTCCCTTTAGAATTTGATGGCTGAAAGGGGATATGAAAAGTATGATGTTTGTCCTGTCTATTTATAGTATCGTTCCAATACTGGCCATTTATGCTAGCACTATTTTCCTCGTAAAATTCTAAAGGGTTCTCTCTAGGCATGCATAGATGGTGCTGGAAAATCAATTAAATTAAGAACTTAATTGGTATTTTCATCCTCTAATTCAAAAAAGAAATAACATTTCCCCTTCGTTTGCTTCTTTGTGATCTTTCAGAAATAGAATGTGGTCTACTTCAGTAAGACTCGTGACTAAAAGTATAAGAAGTTGAAAGGGATGAAGACCTTGGGAGGATATCAGCTATTTGTCCTCCTTTGCATATGGGAGATTTCCTAGGATTTTAAGGTGATTTGTATGCATTATAAATTACAAGACTTAGATATTGATAGAAGCATTCTTTAAAGAACAATAAATAATAAAAAAAAAACCTTAACAATTCAAAGATTCATGTTTGAATTTTCAGCATCCTTTATCTCTAGCACAATATGAAAGATTGGGATAGAATTCCTAACAAATGGGGCCATTGTTTAGCCATGATACAGAAGTTCACTAATAGGCATGCTTGAAACAAATTTGTCTTTTGTCACAAAAATTATATAGGGTACAAGCATAAATGTTCTCAGGGACCACAGATTGTAAACACCGAAAACTGTCCAGTCTAATTAATTCATTAATCCTCTTCTAAGCTTTTTCTCATTTAAATAAATACTTTTATTTATTTAAATTGTCCTTTTCCTAAATTAAGTAAATATTTTTTTTATTTAATTGATCCCACTTCTTTTAATTAATTCATTAACTTTTTCTACTCATGACACATGTCATTCATATCTTAATTCTTCTCTTACCTCTTAATTTTTGTGTATCTACCCCCTTCATTATTAAATTATTTCATCTACCTCATCTACCTACCCTTTAATCCTAATCGACCATTTATCTTTACACCTCTTAATTTTATCTCTCCATTTTTTATAGTGTTTCCTATATAAAATGATGCCCTCTTCCTTTTCAACTCTAATGATTGCATCAATCAAGTCTTTTTGTGATCAAGCTATCAACCACATTTTTGTTCTTTGTTGAGCTCTTGTGTACACATAAAATTTGAAAGCAAATATATCAAACAAGATCGATGGAGATAGGAGACAATGGAAATTGAAACCCAACTAGACATGTGAATGGTATATCTTGTTTTGTTATTGTTTATTTGCATGATCTTAGGTATCTCTATTGGTATTGGTGAATGTTTCATTGTAGGACCTAGATTGTTTGTGGTTTGATATTTGTGGTTTTACAATAGTTTATCATCATCACTTTTCACCATATACACAAATATCACACACGCTTTCAACAAACCAAAATGAACAAATTGGACATCAGAATGGCTACTTATAAATTCTGCTTTAGATATAATGTTGCAGGTTTGCAACACTTTTTGGGACCCAGCTGAAAATGTAGTGTTGGGAATACTCAACCTATATTCATATATGATCTATAGGCACCAAGAAAACATGTCCACACAACCACTAGAGGTCTAACTTGCATCTTAATAATAAGGTTTAGGGTGTTCTCAAGATAGCCAGCATGAGCGTGAAGGCCAACCATGAACACCCATTGATTACGTCTCTTTGAGACATCAAACAATTTACATGTCTTGTTTGTGCTTCCATCGTAGAACACAGGTATTGAATTAGTAGTAAATGAAACTTAAAACTTTTTAATCAAATAAATTCTTTTGTAAAATTGCTTTTAAAATTGAAAAGGAAATAACAATGTAAAGCAATCACACATGGAACCATTGCACAAGATTTGACATGGCCACCAATGAAAAAAAATATTACAAATAAAACTTATTATCCCTGATTTTGAATTTGCTATCCAAGATATTACAATTCTTTTCATCAATCATTACAATAAATAACCATTATCAATGCTTTCTTGGAAGAATAAGGAAAACAATATGCAAATCTGAATCACTCTGAACCCATTGTCAAAACACTTTCAAAACCAAAGTTGAAAATTTGAATCACCCTGAATATCATTGTTCAGTTTGTCAAAACTGAACAAAGAAACAATATCTAATCCACCAATCAACAACTTTAAACAAAATATTCACAAATCTGAATAAAACATTCTGTCAAAATATTATTCTATCAAACAAAAATGTCTTTGTATAAACACAAAATAATATTCCGCAAACAGTTACTAGTCACTTCTGTAAAATCTGCAGAATGAAGTTCTAAAGATGGTGTAGACACTAAAAAATGGTCAACACATGTCTCCTATTTTTTAACATATCGTGTGCATAGTGCCTCTTAAATTTAATTAATCAATTAAACCCCCTTTTACTAACAATTCTTCCAAGTCTTAAATTTTGTCCATTAATTAAATAAAATGATTTTATTTAATTAAGTAATTCATAAATATGAGCAATAAATTAATAAATCATATTTATCTTCCTCCAAAATAAAGAATTAATAAACCTTGTTTATTAATTGTTTCTATTTATCCTCTCATGTTTGGATATTTTCTTCTTTTCTTAATTTTTTATTCTTCTATTTTATTTGAAAACTAATATCTCTCCTTGATTATCAAAAATCAATTTTTTTTGTAGTATCTCTTTAATTTTAATTTTTAAATTAAAAATTGAGGTATGCATCTTCAAAAATTTGTTTTTTTTAGGAGATAATTAATAAATCTTATTTAGTAACTTTCTTATAAGAGGATATTTAATTTTTAATTCTTCTATTTATCTTTTCGAGTGAAAATATTTAATAATTTTAATTATTAAATTTTTCCTGATATTTTCAACTTGTTAATTTGGTATTTATGAGAAGATAATTAAAGATTTTATTATTTATCCTCATAATATCTTCTTATTTGTTTTCTTCTATCTTTATCCTTCTTTGAATGACAACTCTGTTGTGCGCTCAATCAGGTCCGTCCATCTAACCAAAAATCTTTTCAATCTTAGCCATCCAATCAATCCCAATTTTTCTATAAATTGAGCTTCCATTGCTCATTTTTGACAACCACGCTTTGAGTAACCTTATGGTGCGAATTTTATCTCGCAATATTGCTTTCAATACAATTGCATCTTGTAGCTGAGATCCACATACATCCAATTTGGAGGAGAAAGAAGTACAATGGAGGCAACATCTGCATTTTAGTTTGCACTTTCTTTTGATGTTTGGTCTTCATATCTTTATTGATTGAACTAGGAGTTCTTATCATAGTTAGGTTTGCGGTTGCCTAATTATATGCTTTGATGCTTATTCCCGAATTCCTAGTTACAAAATGTTGTCAAAATCTTTCTGTATATTCTTATTCTTGATGCTTGAACTTCAACAATAACTATTACCAGTCACAACATTGTCATTGTAAATGATCTTCCTTTTTATAACAACATATCTAATATCATCTTCCAAATAGAACCTTTTTAATCAATTCATTCACATAATATATTTTTTATTAACAACACCCTCTTCCCTATCCGCTTTAATCTATAGATGAACCTTCTTTATTTCCATCGAATGAGTAGTTAGTGGATAGTTACAAACCTGTCCAAGTTGGTTGTAACTAATAACCAACTCATAAACTACCTAGCCTTTCTTATGTTAAAAGTGATATTGCTTGATTTTATTTGTGGTCATCATAAGTAAGTCTGGAAGATCCTTTCAGTTATACAAGTGGCAAGAATTAGTTGTAACTAAGTTACAACTCATCAATATGATTTGTTTAGTTATAACCAAACTTTTTAATAACTTTGCAATCCATACAAAGTTGAAAAGTAAAGTTAGATACATGGTTTGAAATGCCTGAATTCAATATTCTTTCTAAGTTTGAATCTGATGATAATATGCAATTCTCAAGTCTGAACTAGATTATAATACACAAAAACATGAGAAAGATATACCAAACAACATATGCAATCCAATCTCAACCAAAGATTATACATAGTCAAACATATGCAATCAACCCATTATCTTTGGAGATGAATGTTGGTTCCCAAACCAACAGTTTCCGAGTTCTAGAGGAATTTCCACTAACTCATCAACAAACTTAGAGAAGGATTTGACCAACTAAACAAGACTCAGTCATACGACTGAGAACAAGACTCAGTCACACGACTGAGATCTCCTACTCTTTTGGCTCTGCGAGACCAAGGCGGGCGAACCTATGCAATGTCAAAACAACTAACAACTTCAAAATACTCAGGACATTACATTTACAACATATCATCCCAATGAAAATGTACTAAGGAAGATGGTTTAACTCCTGGCTTTGGCTTTAACCTTATTTTCTAAGCATCTTTGCACTTCATTGAGGAGGGGTTTCTATACTAATCCTACTAATGCAAAAAGGAAAGCAAAAATAAAAAAAGATTTTGACAAAGGAATTGTTGATGTAAATAATTATTCATCTTGGATATTATTACACCTTACTTAAGTTTACTTAGGAAATGCATTTCATAGTAGTTTGGGTATGAGACACTTGGGTGTTTGTGCCACATTGGGAGAGTGTGTGTAGGAGAATTTCCACCTTTTGTGGACTTATCTTGTTGTTATACTCCACATTCAGTGGGTGATCCACCTCATGTGGAATATTATATTGTTTCTCCTACCTACCCACACCTATTTCCTACCTACCCTTGTTTCTTATTGAGCCACATGTCATGTTTGTGTGCTCACATATCCATATAGCCTTGCCTATATAAGCAGGCTCAGATTCATTGTATAAAATGCTTGATGATTTAGTTGGTCAGTATTTTCATCTTGATAGAATACAGTTTATTCCTATCAATATTTTGTCTCTCTCTATTGTATTTTTCATTGAGCCCTAGATCTTGGCAAAATCTCACATGGTATCAAAGCCTATAGGGCTTCATTGATTAGTCTTTTGGAGACATTTTGGAGGCTTCAATTTTCACATTTGGGGATCTTTATTTTTTGGGGGCATCATACAACGATTTGGACATCACGGTTGCGTCTGGGAGGTCGTTTCCATGAATTTTGACTATAAAGTTGACTATATCTGGTGAGAAATTTTTTTTTGCCTATTTTGGCTATAGTCGTACGGATTTCAAATTTTATTTAAAAAAAAAATATTTTCTAAAAAAAAACAATTCGAAAAAAAAAGCGATAGTTAAAAAAATAAAAATAAAAATAAAAAATTACTGTTGTGGGGGGGCCCCGTGACCACCCCCCTCTTCGTACTCTATTAGCTTTTTCTATAGATTTTTTTCGTACCCTGCAGAGTTGCAGGTCCGTATCGACGTTGATCTCCGTAGCCCATGAACTCCTGATGTGTACCTCCCAGTCGGGCCTCCCTGCTCTGGTGCAGATTTTGTCCGTTGCAAGTCCTCCGATTGTTGGCGTTGACTTCTCCGTGGCGCCCTTTCCCCGACACCACCCGTTGCGAGTTTCTCCCTCAGGCGAGCTTCTCCTACCGATGACTTCCTGTCGATCCCGCGGTGACCCCTAAATCCCGACATCCTCTCCTTCTGGTGCTTTCCACCCGTGTGGCCCCTGCCCACCGACTCGCTGCTGTCCCGACGCCTCCCACCGGCCCTCCGACATCCTTCTCGACGATGATCTCTACACTTGTCGGCGACCGCTCGTGCTCTGTCTCCCGCCGGCTCCTTGCACCTCTGGCCATCGACAACTTTTTAACCCGACAGGCCCACGTCCGCCACTAGCCCGTGGGTAATATCCGTACACACAGTCAGCGTACGACATGTCACCTGCCACATCACCTCCACGCACTCCAGCAGTGCCACGCCATTGTCCATATTGTATCGACGTCGAATGGGTAGGGAGGCAAAAAAAAATTTGACAGCCAAACGGGCGTCAAATTTAATCTAGTCAGTGCCATGTCAGCTATATTTTGAAATTTTTTTAACCCCCTCTCATTGAGCTTTTCTGTTTTGCAGTTCATCTTTGGAAGGCCATATCTTGCTCATTTTTGCTCCTTTTTTGGTGCATTTTTTTTGAAATGGGCTATAATTTCGTGCTCTTCGCAGTGGTGGAAGAATTTTCTGATTTTGATGGATGGATTTTTTAGAAATTTCATATCTTCATGACTGTACCTATCTAATCCCCGATTTTGCAACTTCAGAGGCTTCATTTGGGGTCATACGACCTCCTTTTCATGTGCCGTTTTTTTTGAAAGTGCATAATTTTTTGTCTACTTTCATAATCTGCCATTTGTTTATAGTGATTTTGAGTAGAAATTGTACTTTCAGTATTTGGCCATTCTTGGCATATTTGGTACTTGTATTTCGCTTAGATCTCAGTTTAGTTCACTAGCAGTATTTGTTGAAGTCTCTTATATATCATTTTGAGAAGTTGTAAATTGAAATCAGAAGTCCACTTTGCCTTGTTTTGCAAGTGGCCCATTGTAAACGCACTAAGTATAAAGTGCCAAATCACCATTTTTTTTTTTTGGGGGGGGGGGAGGGGTTCTTGATTGAGTATTTTGGTGGTGTGTCTTGTGTGATTGTGCCTCTCCCTATCTTGTGTTTTTTTCATTTTGGTGCTATGGGTTCTCCTAAATTTCCACTTTTAACTCCTCATAATCATGCACCATGGAAGATTAAGGCATGGAGTAAACTAATAGAAAAATGACTCATTCATTATGTAAATAGAAATATTACAGAACCACCTGATCATAAGGCTGATCCTAATGCTCAAATTGAATGGCTTACTAAGAATGCTATGGCACTTGGAACTCTTAGAAAGTATGTATCAGATGACCTCATTTTTCACATTGATAAGTGTACCACAATTAAAGAGGCTTGGGATATTTTTCAGAAATTGTATGATCAAGTTGATGAGATTAAGGGCTACAAGCTTGATAGCGAACTCACAACTTTGGATCCCAAGGATCTTGATACAATCCAAGATTATGTCACAAAAGCAAATGAGCTAAGAGCAAAGCTAAATGATTGTGGAATTGACAAAAAAGATGCTCAATTGGTTTACAACTTGTTGCACAAGCTTCCTTTAGAGTATGCAGCCTTTGTATCTAGCTTTCACACCCATAGGTTAGATCGAGGTTCCTCATACACTTCTCCCTCATTTGATTCATTCACGGAGATGTTGATACTTGAGCAATCTAAGTTGATCAAGATGGGGATTCTCAAATCTTCAAAGTCACAAGCTTTGGTGGCTAATAAAGGGAATCAAAGCAATCAAGGAAAAGGCAAGAATCAAAAGCAACCTAAGTCAAAACCACAACAAGATGGAGCACAATCTTCCTCTCCACAATAAGGTGATTCACCATTCTCACCTAAGAGGAAATCATATAAGGACAATCTTTTTTGTGGGTATTGCAAGAAGTCAGGACATGATGAACATCATTGTTATAAGAAGGATATTGATGAGTTGAAGAATCTTCTTGAGAAGAACAAAATCAACCTACCTTCTAGAATGTCTACATTGGCTTCTTCTTCCAAGGATAAAGGAAAGGATCACTCTTTTGGGATAGATAAAGGAAAGGGACAAGCTCTTTGTGCTACTACAAGTCACGATTCAGGGAGATGGCTTCTAGATTCAGGGGCTTCTCATCATATGGCATCTTGACAGTCTATGTTTTCTACATTTGAGCCTTGCCACATGTTGCAGATTTTGATGGGCAATCATACATACATGGATGTGATTGGGAAATGATCTATTGCCATTGGGGATAACTCCTTCAATGATGTGTTGTGTGTACCCCACTTGAAAAACAATCTTCTTTCCATCTATCAAATCACACACAGGGCAACTAGGAAAATTGTGGAGTTCACACCTGATTCAGTTATCATTAGAGACTTGGAGAGTGGAGCCATCATTGTGACTGGGGTGGTTGATCATGCATCTTGGTTGTACTCTTTTTCACATTTTGGTCCTATTGATGTGGTTGATTCTTCCTATGTTGATGATTTAGATTTTGAGGAGAAAATTGGGTACTTGAACTTGGGGATTCTCACATGTGACCCCGTTCTTGAGCCTTGCATATCATCTCCTTCTATTGATATCACACCACCTATTGCACTTGATGATGCAGCTAGTGCGATAGTTTTGCCTTCTTGTGATTCAGTGCAATAGGATATTCCATGTCTTCCAGTTTCAGTTGATTGGGATGCCTACTTGATAGACATTGCAGGTTTGTTTGTGGAGTCCTACATTGTAGATTTGGGAGACATCATTGATGACATTCATCTTCTCTTTGATGAAGATGATCCTTCTTCGATTGTTGCAAGGGATCACTTTGACCCTCTTGTGCATTCTCTACATGATCAATATTTAGAGGTTGACATGATTATGGATACTTTTGTCCAGCAGTTGGAGGAGGTCCCTTTATCTTTTGAGGAGACATGTGAGTCTTTGGATATTGTTCTACATTTTTCTCCACTAGATCTTGGAGTGCCTTTTTCAGCAGTGTGGTGCAGTTTACCACCTTTGGAGGGGGTAACTTTCAACATCGACATGGGGACACTTGAGCAGTTTTCAAAGATTCCTTTCACCATGTGTAATTTTCCTACATCTTCCCTTCATGATTGGGGAGACTTCATGGATCCACCTTTGGTTTTGTTTCTTCCTAAGGGGAGGAACGTGGTTCGAAATTCGTGGAGCAGTTTCTGCATTCATCATCGAGCTTCTATCATTGGTGTAGATTCCACATTGAGGGGGGCTTCCTAGTCTCTCTTCTTCTTCTCTCATATGAGGGGACTTTTTCCTCACACGGGGTTTTGTCCTTCACATTCTTCTATGAGAGTTCTTTGTATATGGTTTTCATCTCTCTTTTGGGGGAGGGTTTTTTCCCATTGGGTTTTTCTCTCTTTCCCCGCTTTGTGAGAGATTTCATTGCATTGGTTTGCATGCATTTACATGCATGGGTACCTAACATGGCCTTGTAGTCGAGATCCATCTTGCATTGCTTAGTTGCATTGTAGACTTAAGTGCATTCCCCTAAGTTGCACTTAAGGGGGGGGGGGTGTTGATGTAAATAATTATTCATCTTGGATATTATTACACTTTACTTAAGTTTACTTAGGAAATTCATTTCATAGTAGTATGGGTATGAGACACTTGGGTGTTTGTGCCACATTGGGATAGTGTGTGTAGGAGAATTTCCACCTTTTGTGGACTTATCTTGTTGTTACACTCCACATTCAGTGGGTGATCCACCTCATGTGGAATATTATATTGTTTCTCCTACCTACCCACACCTATTTCCTACCTACCCTTGTTTCTTATTGAGCCACATGTCATGTTTGTGTGCTCACATATCCATATAGCCTTGCCTATATAAGCAGGCTCAGATTCATTGTATAAAATGCTTGATGATTTAGTTGATCAATATTTTCATTTTGATAGAATACAGTTTATTCCTATCAATATTTTGTCTCTCTATTGTATTTTTCATTGAGCCCTAGATCTTGGCAAAATCTCACAGGAATGATTCTGAAAATGAGAATAACACATCGGGCGGTGCCTTCATTTACTGTGCAATAGAGTCTACTTTCAGAATATAGCTTTACACCCAAATAGTTTGCATTGTAACCAAAGAAATCTAAGCATCAATGCATTGCATCAACACCCATCAACTTGGTTTTCCTACAATCATGCTTAATGATCCTAAATGTAAAAGATATCATTCATCATCCTACTAAAGCACTTTAATCTCTTCCTTGAAGAGAAGCAAAAATAAGATGAACACGAGACTTGTTGGGACAAACTAAATAATGCTTGATCATTCACTTCATAAACAATACTATTACATGTTGGAGACAAAATCAAGGAAGCAAATGCTCATTATATGTACTGATGATTACAACTATTCCAAGTATGAAGCATTACAAACTGAAATAACTCTAACTGTCATTAAACCTTGCATTGTACATAGCTCTCATGGAGCAGAAGATCTGAAGCTAAACTCCTAAACTTGCTACTATGACTCCAAACTAACTACCCCTAGGACTAACTCTAAAACTTAGAATTAAAATAGAGAAAACCAAAAGATACATACAAAACCCAAGAAGAAACCCTAGGATACATCTCATTGGCCATTACATTTCTCAGGAATTTAAAATTCCTCTTCAAAATCTACACTTAATTCCACTGGCCTTGCAAGATAAAAAATCTACACATTCTTCTATTCTCTGTCCTTAGTCTTCTCCTTGAGTATGGTGAAGTTACTTGAAAATCTGGAAAAAAACCTCTTTTTGGTTGCTTGCTCAACTCAAAATTTGCACCTTAGCCAAAGTTTGCTATTTTTAGTATGTTCCTTATTGACTTGAGTTTACTTTTACCTCTATGCTCGAAAACTGAGAAAATCTCCTCTTTTGGGTGGAAAAATTTGACCTTTTGCACTCACTTTTTTCTATGCTCAAAAATAGCAAAAATCCCTCCATAAAATTACCTCCTTTGCAGAAGTGATCTTTGATTTACATTTTAAAATTCTGCACATTCACCCTTTCTTTGACTTCTGAAAATACCCCTTTTGTAAATAAAATTTCACAGATTTACTGTGAATGCCACACTCAGTAATTTTCCATTTAATGAGAAGAAGCCTCCAATGAAATATTTTCCATTCTTTCACTTTCACATAGTATTCACATCCTTTAGCAACATACCTTGATGAGTGGGATTTCAACTTTTCTTCTCCATATTATTGTTTCCCTACCATCAAAAGACTTCACCCATGCCCAATAATATTTTACACTTGTGTAAAATACTCCATTTTTTTTTTGAGGTAGCTAAGTGGGGTGGTTTGCAACCTAGGGTTTGATGTGGACCCTCTGGCTGCACTTGGTGTTGGGATCCTCGCTTCTGCGTGTGGAGGAGGTGGTAAGGCCTCCTCCACGGTGGTAACTCTCTCTCCCCTTATTTTCTTTTCTAACCCCTTCTTTTCGTTTCATCTTCTGTCAAGGCTCTCTCCGTGCAGTTGAAGAATTTATTGTAGGCGTGTGAAGGAGGCAAACACATTCAATGCTCGATGGAAGAGGAGTCAAGTGGGCTGGATACTAACGCGACCCAACCATTTTCCTCGAAAGTGGTGGAAGAAAGACTTATTGGCAAGTCCTTTCGAGACGCCATTGTCGGAGATACTGTGCAGGTCCCTCATGAAGCCAAGTTTAACCTAGTAAGTGCTTCATCTTCTGGGTGCGATGGCGGAGATGGAGGACGAGGTAAGGGCCCTTCCTCGACTCCCTGCACTTTTTCTATTTCTCCTAATGATTCAATGGCCAAAGCCCTTGATTTGGAAAATCGTAGGCTTCAAGACATTGCCATCTTCTTTGTTGTTACTGATTTAGATAGATGTCTGGCTAGGAAATTTCTAGATGACTGGATGAAAAATGTATGGATTAAAAAGCTAGGGTTTAATTTCTCTTTCTGTAGAATGATCCAGAAAGGCTTATTCGTTATTTTCTTTAAAGATAATAAATCGCAGGCAAAGGTCCTCCAAAAACAATTCTGGGCCGTTGGACAAACTACCTTCAGAGCCCTCAAATGGTCCTTTGATGCGATCAATGAAGAAATATTGGCTCTCTCCTGCCCTTGTTGGCTCCTGATTAAGAATTTGTCCCCCATCTTTTGGAATTTCATACCTCAAATTCTAGAATCTGTTGACAGAGTGGTTAGGGTTGATCACTCCTCAAATCTTGTCCCCCACCTAGATGCCAAAGTCTTAGTATCCATTAATCCTGGCATTGATATTCCTAGATTTCTTGAAATTAAACTCCAAGACACCACTTTCACTTGTATTATAGAAACCTTAGGGGGACTGAACTCTTATTTTCTGTGTAAACGGGAAGGACAAATCAGAAGGTCATGCCCTATCTTTTCGGCCAAGAAAAATAATAATGGAAACCCTCCTAGAACCACCGCTAATACAGACGTTATTACTCCCCCCAATTCTTCCACCAAGACTGAAGGATCCCCACCTATCCTAGATAAGTTGGACTCTCTCAGAAAGGCCATTAATAACACAGTCTCCCGAAAGTTCAACTTGTTAACCCCCCTGTTATTGAAAAAGATGCCGACTTCAGTTCCTTTAGTGCCAACCCCCCCCCCCCCCCCCCCCCCACTCGGCTGTATCTTTGCGATCTCCCTAATGGAGGGAATCGAGGGCTCTGGCTTCCAGGTGGTCTCTAGAAAGAATAAGAGGACAAAAATGAAGAATTTCCAACAATTGGCACTAGAAAAAATTAGGGCTAGAGGGCATCAGAAGCCATGCTCCGTTGAGACACGCATGGAAGATGATGGTAGTAGACCCCCGCCTGAGACTTTATCAATGAATGATTCTGACAAGGATTCTCATGTTAAATCTATTGTTAGGACCTTTGAAGGGATCGATTGAGGAAGTTGTGATAATAGAAGAAGGGATGCAACCCCCTGCCCCCTGTGATCCTCATTCTGCTTCCAATTCTAATCAATTTCAAGCCTTGGATAACTTATCCAATTTGGCCTTAATTCAGACTGGCATTGAGGATCCCCGGGGGATGGAGATTGTCCCCCTTCCTCTTTTGTCATTGCTTCCTCAGATTCTGCTCCTATGAAACCTAACTCATTGATTGATGATGACAATGTATTCTATGAGGTTATCCTGACTGTTCCAATGGTTGACAATCCTAAACCTATTTGCCCATCTGAGGTAGGTCTATCTGAGGGTGATACCCCTGAGGAAGCCTCCTCAGTTGACATTCATGAGTCTAAGGTTGAGACTGAATTGAGATCCAACTTTTCGGTTATTAGTTGTGAAGGGATGAAGGATAATGATGATCTGAATGAGGAGATTTATGAGTCTGAAGCACTCACTAGAAGGAAAAGAGGCAGGCCATTAGGTTCTAAAAATAAGCTCTCTCCCTGCACAAAAAATCTAACTGGAAGGCTATCTTCCCCAAGTGTTTTAGCAACTTTGAAGCTAACAAGAATGATAATTAACTATTTGGTCTCCATGAAGTGCCTATCTTGGAATATCCGGGGGCTAGAATCCCCAGACATGAAATATGTGGGGAGAAGAATGTTTAATTAGCATAAGGACTTGGACTTCGCCCTGCTTCAGGAAGTTAAAGCCATTAGTTTTTCATTGGAAGTCAATCTTAATTTTGTCTAGAGGGATTCCCTCAAATTCTGCACTAAACATGAGAAAGGCAAAGGGGGAGTTGCGATTCTTGTTAACCCTAAACGGAGAAACTCTATCCTTTGCTCAGGTATATCCCCTTGCAATAGGGCAGTATGGATCACCTTGCAGCATGGTGACTCTTCCTTTGGGCTCTGCACCATTTACTCTTCCAATGACTATAGGGATAGATCCGCCCTCTGGCAATGGCTTGTATCACTTCCTGATATCTTGTGGATCGTGGGGGGTGATTTCAATATGGTTGAGCATAAGGAAGATAAGTTAGGGGGAGCCAATGTTGATTGGAAAGGGGGAGAGAAGCTTCATTGGGAAAGAATGAAAAGCATTAAGAGACTCTTTGACCCCTTGGAAGGTTTAAAACAAACCTATAAGGGCATTTGGTTTACCTGGTGCAATTATCAGAAAGCTGGTAACAAGATCTTCTCCAGATTGGATAAATTCTACACCAACAAAGATGCCTTTTCCTTTACTTTAGTTCAAAAAGGTTGCCCGGTGATTATGAGGCCTTCCTCCCTTTCTGACCATCATCCCATTTTTGCAAATATTGCCTTTAGGAACTCAAGCAAGACTGTTAGCAAAAGTGGTGGCAAATTCATCCTCAACAATAAAATTTTGCAAGATCAGGATGTCTTGGCCGCTATCCATATTGTGAGACTATTCAATAAGTGGAACTCTCAAGTTATCTCCAATATTTCTAGATGGAATACCTCAGTATCTAGCTGGCAGAAGATTCTATGTACCATTGGCAAGAAAAAGGCCAAGGATGCCAGACAAGTAGAGCTTATCCTATTCTCTAACCTGCATAAGGCAGAGCAAGATGTTCAAAGCGACCCTAACAACTCTCACCTTACCCACTTGGTGGCGATGGGTAGAGATAAGCTCAGGAGGCTTCAACATGATAGAGCCATGGGAGCCAGGACTAGAGCTAGGATGTTGTGGTTGTCTCAAGGGGATAAAGGGTGTAAATTATTTTTTAACCTTCTGAAACAGAAGCAATGCAAGGAGAAAATAGACAAACTTTGGGTGGACGACAGGGAAGTCTCTATAGAGGAAATCATGAATGAATTCCTTTTTTTTTCATAAGATGTTGTTCTCCTTAGAGGATTCTCCTGCATCCATGCTTGCTAGAGACGAATTTTGGGCTCTTATACCCAAGATTCCATCTCCTGATGAAGGTAGGACTCTTAGTAGACCCATTTCGACTGAGCAGGTCAAAGGAGCCATTAACTCCCTACACAATGATAAATCCCCTAGACCGGATGGACTTACCATTTAATTTTATAAGACTAATATCACTTGGATTGCAAATGACTTACTTGAGGTCTATAAGGAAGCTGCTAAGACAGGGTCTTTAGGTGCTGACATTAATAGAGGACTTATCAAGCTTACTCCCAAAGAAGGGGACAAGGCTCTTATTAAAAACTGGCATCCTATTACACTACTTAATGTATCCTATAAGATCCTTGCTAAGATGCTTGCTATTAGACTTGAGAATATCTTGCCCAAGTTTATCTGTACCACTCAAACTGGATTTATTAAAGGGAGATACATCTTGGAGAACCTTATTACCAGCTGGGAGGCTATGGAATGGGCTAGACTCTCGAATGAAAAGGTGGCCATGTTTTTAGTGGACTTTGAAAAGGCCTACGATAGGATTGAATGGAACTTTATCTCCACTATGCTTAAAGCTTTTGGATTCCTTGAGGTCTTTTGTCATTATGTTCAGGTTCTTCTTAGGGATGCTCATGCCCAGGTGGAAGTCAATTGGTTGATCTCACAGCCCTTCAATCTTGGTAGATCTATTTGTCAGGGGTGCCCTCTAGCCTCTACCCTCTTTGTTATAGCCTCTGATGCTCTATTTTACTTGCTCAGGGATAACTCTCTCTCCCCTAAGGTTAGAGGGATCTCCCTTCCATATAAATCTGAGCTGCTTAACATACAGTTTGCAAACGACACTGCACTCTTCTTTGAACTGTCCAAGGAGAACATGAGTGGTTTATCTATCAAACTCACCCTGTTCTGTGACACTTCAGGGGCAAATATTTCTCAAACCAAATCTACTATGCTCAGTTGGGCTGAGTGACCGCCAGATTGGCTTTCCACCTATGGGTTTCAATGGGGAGGACCTAACACAATTGTCAGATACCTGGGGATTCCTTTTGCAATCTCTCCTTGCCTCAATGATATGTGGGCATGGATTAAGGGTAAGATTGACACAAAGCTTACCAAATGGAACAAACACTACCTCTTACTGGCAGGAAGAGTGCAAGTGTGTCAGAAGATTCTATCATCCTACAGTATCTACTATGCCTGTGTTTGGATGTTTAGTAATTACCAGATTAATAAGTTGCAGAAAATCATTAGAGATTTTTTGTGGTCGGATGGTAGAGGTCACATAAAAGTGCACTCTATCAAGTGGGAGTGGTGTTGTATGGATAAGTCTATTGGAGGGCTAGGTCTTAAGGATCTTAAAGTGCAAGGGATTGCACTTGCTGCCAAATAGATTTTTCATGCATTTGAAGGTAATGAACCCTGGAAAGTGCTCATTCAGAACAATATCAGACTGGGTGTTTCCAAGAAGGATAAATCCTGGAAATCCCTTCCTATTAGTGACCTATTAGCTGGATCCTTCTCAGTCTCTACCATAGGCTCTGCTGTCTTTAAATCTATATGGAAAGCATGGGAAAGCATTAGATTTAGCATTGGCAATAATTAGATCAACCAAGGTAACCAAGTCTGTGGGGAAAGATCAATCTGGTGGAACTTAACCCACAATGGTAAACCTCTCGCCCTCACTCAAGGTTGCTCGGCCAAGAAATGGGCTAGCAAAGGTATTTGTTGTCTTAAAGACATTATAATTAATGGTGTTCTCATCTCATGGGATGATCTCTCCAGTAAGTATCAACTTCCTATATCTAATAAAAGGACTTATAACATAATGTGTAATGCCTATGATCTCTTCAAGCTTCCTAAATATTGTGATGTGAATGAAGACAGGTTTGTATCCTTCTCATGGATTGATGGCAACCCACACTGCAATGTGAAACCAATGTCTATCTATAAAACTCTTTCTTATAATGATAATATTCTAAATCATGTTAATACTAACTGGTACTCGAATCTTTCCCATGCTCAATGGGGTAAAATATTTAAGGCTCTTTGGAGCTCTCCTCTGGCTCCAAGAAATAAATTTTTTAGATGGTTGCTAATGCTTGATAAGCTGCCTATCAGATTTGATTATAATAAAGAAGAACTTTGTACTATATGTAAAGTTAAGGAATCCAGTAGACATTTTTTTTTACTGTATTATTGCTAAGGAGGTGTGGCTTATGTTTGGTTTTGTTTTATCGGTGCATATTAGTATACTTGATGTTGCTACTGGATTTATTAAAGGTATTAAGAAAGACACTAACCTATTCTGGAATATGTTATCTTGTGAAATCCTTTGGTATTTATGGAAAATTAGGAATTTAGAAAGATTTCAAGGGCAAGAAAGGGCCCTTACTGAGTCTTTTCATAGACTCACCTTTCATTATGTTCTCTCACAGGTTACTATGGTTATCAGGCCAAATAAGGAGAAATTCCGTAGATTTCTTACCGACGGACACAAGAATTTTTATCTTTGAACTTTCTCATGGCTATACCTGGGGAAGGATGAATGCTGAATGAATACCCTTTGTCAATGCCCTAGATGCTCTCATGGAAGAAATCAGAGGTAATGGTCAGCTGGTGCACCAACAAATGGTACATTCTGCCAGAATGCTGGATGATCGAAGGCTAGTTTGGATGGAAGGCCACTCAGGATGGATCGCTTGGATTTAGCTCAGAACTGCCTCATGGTGGATATAGATATAGATGGACAGTTTTTGTCTATACCTCTTTAGTTATATAGATGGACAGATTCTGTATATGTTTCTTGAGTTGTATAGGCATGTATATGATTCTCATATATCTTAGGTAGGGGTGTATAGACTTTGTGTATATGTTGACGGGTATTTTGTTGTAACTCATATGTCAATATCCTAACCTTTACATTCTCTCTGATGTGATTACCTATCTAGAAGGATACCATGATCTGCTAATAAAGCTCTAACTATTTTGTATCACAGTTTACTCTCTATTATCAATACAAAAAAAAAGTACTCCATTTTGCAAAATGACATACTTTCTACCTAGCATACTTTTGTCCCATTGATAAAATTTTACCCCTTGAGTAAAAAATTTCATCCCCTTTGGGTAAATATTTTCCAGCTTTTAGCAAAAAATGTATCCTTCTATGTAGCATTTTCTCGAATGAAAAGGGTCCCTATGATAGCTATGAAATAAAAGATACTCTTTCCATTTACATTTTTAAATACTTCATCTTTATTTACCCCTCATTTCAGGTAAAACCCAAATTTACATGCTTCACATATGCTGGACTTTAAGGAAAAACAAACATTCTAAAATTTTCCTTTGACAATAATGTTTTTGAGATGCCTCCAAAATGATCTTTGCTAATTAGTCATGCAATATTTAAAGATAACTACAACTCCTTACTTCTATTTGGGCATCATGCAAGATATCCCTTTGCCAAAATTTGATGCTTGGAGGCATTAGACATGAAACAAGAAGGCCCCCAAATCTTGTGCATATCAGAACATGTGCGTATGATACATGCAATAGCCATAGTGTTGGGGTGTTACACCACTCATATCATCTTTTTGATATTTTTGACCTAGCCTAGAAACAAAATTTCTCATTCCTTGCACTTTGATGGATCTCCATACATTTAGAATGCAAACAAGCTAATACTCAACATTTTGTGCATCGTGGCATCCACATTCAACATTTATGAACATCTCCAGCCAATCACTCTACAGTGCAACTTGGTGTGAACATGATCACTAATTCTTTACTGCTTCCAATTCTTTACCCCTTCCAGTATTCATTCGATCCATTTCAATCACAAAATTCACCCATCATGCTTTTACATTTGTATTTTGTTTTCTTTCATTAACTAAATAGCACCTGAAGCAAGGGAAAATCAAGGTGAGGGTTAATTGTTAGTTTAATTCATAAAACATTCAAATACATAAAAAACAAGATAAAATACCATTATACCTTCACAAACCTTCACTTGTTCCTCAGATTGAGCCTTTGATGAAGTGGAATGCACCCAAATGTGTTGGTGTTGGAAATAAGCGACACCCGGACTGACGAATGTCTGGTCCAAGAGGGGCTAGTAGCTCAGTGGTAGAGCACTCCAGCATCGTATGGAAGGTCTTAGATTCGAGTCCTAGCTGGTCCATGTCTCAACATAGTATCAGAGCCAGGTCCAGGCTAGGAGCCCCAAGCACACGAGAGGTGTGGCTTAAGGGGGGGTGTTGGTGTTGGAAATAAGCCACACCCGGATCGATGATGGACTGGTCCAAGAGGGGCTAGTAGCTCAGTGGTAGAGCACTCCAGCAGCGCATGGAAGGTCCTAGGTTCGAGTCCTAGCTGGTCCATGTCTCAACAATGCTCCACTTAGTTATATTGGCCCCAAGATTGGGTGTGGATTTCTCTCCAATTTTGCACAAGACTAGTGGATATGGGAGATGGATGGCTTCTTAATTGATGGATGAAATGGCTAAGTGATTATGGATGCAAATTTGACTATAGTGGTGATACTTTTGATAATTTCTAACCTCAAACTAACAACATAAGATTGATTGGATTGGAGATGGAAAATAAAGGGGAGGAGACCCCAATTTATAGAGTTGAGGGAGGATGAGTGGACGGTTGAGATTGAAGGAAAGGGGAGCACATGGATTGAGAGGACATGAGGTGACTGTTATTATGAGGATCCGGTTACTATTGAGAGGGTGGGGGGTGAATCAGTAGTTAAACAATTCTACAATACTTCAAAAAACTATACCGGTAACTACTCAAACAATCTTCATAAGCAGATTTACCAAACCATTCACTCAAGTGTTCATCAACATGCAAACAGTGTAAATATATCAAATACACAAATCAACAATGCAACCACCATATGAACACAAATATTTTTCACGTGGAAACCCAAATGGGAAAAACCATGGTGGGAATTAACACCCACAAAATGTTTGCACTCTTTCGAAATGCACCCGGTTAAAGGCCTAGCCCGGTTAAGAACTTACAATATGCCCAGATAAGAGCATACCTTGTTAGGAGTCACCCGGTCAAGGGATTTTGCCTCAAACCCCCATTAGGAGCTCTACCCTATTAGGAGTAACCTTGTTAGAGGATTTTAAACTCAATTTAATGAGCCACCCGGTGAAGGGATTTACAAATAAGACTTGTTAGGATCTACCTGGTTAAGGGATTTCAAACTATTGTAATTGTTAGGGAACAATAGGGCAAATGATCTAATTACAACACTTCCTTCCTTGCTAGTACAAATCCTTTTCAACACAATCTCTGCTACACACATGCAGACACTTCAATCTAGTTCGGCAACACCTTCTCTCAAACTACTGACACAAAATCTCTTCTCCAACTAGCCCCAAATACACTTTTCAGTTAGGTCGGCTACATAACCCTAACTACATTCAAAATACAATGAATTTACATTTAGCACAGAAAAAAAAACAGCCAAAATACATTACAGATCATTACAAATTTTTTTTAGATAATTTCCACCGTTGAATGATCACCGCACATCGATTTGATAAGCAATCAAACCCTTGTCACATTCTACTAAGCACTTTGTTGTTTCCAAAGAAATCTGATCCTTGTACGCGCTCAAACACCATCTTATCATTACACATGGATTTTGACACGTCATCACTAAATTATGAACATGATAAGATCCACCACCAAACCTTAAATCATTACTGGTTAAAGATCTGTTATTGGTATACATTCTTCTTCACAGAGTTCACAACATTCAATCATAACTCACTCAATACACCGAATCTGTTGATGTGGTTTGGAAGATAAGTGCATGTTCCCGTCTTCAACACTCATGTAAAACCGCAACGTTTAACTCTTCACTGATCGTCTGTACCGGTCTCTTGATCATCACTCTGTTCCTGTTTACCAGTTTACAACAACTTAGTAGTTTCATTGTCTAACACATTCCTCTACTGATTAGGCTATACTGGTAGGTCTAGATGACTTATATGACTAAGAAAACATGGTTTCCATCAATGACAACACAAATAAAGTCATCAAACAACTTACAACTATATCATCATCATCTAGTCAACAATTTCCATCAACTTTACCGGTCATCTTCATCTAATCAGGGAAAAGTTTAAGAAACCCCCCCCTTGGACAAGGTGTAAAAACCTGGCGAAAGGTGTATAATTGCTGAGGCAAGTATTAATTTTACTCACAAAATTTTGCGGTTTATGGAGAAAAAATAATAATGTCCATTGGTGAATCATTCGTGATTGCTCAAACTTTGTGAAAAATCCTAGCGAATTGTAATGTTTTTAAAACCAAAAAGAATATTTGCATGGACGAATTGTAATGTTTTGAAAACAAAACAAAAAATGGGCGAATTGTAATGTTTTTAAAACCAAAAAAAAAATGTGCATTGGCGATTTCAACCTATTTTCAAACCATAAAAAAATTATATTGGTGATTAATATATTGGCGATTTCAACCTTTTTCCAAAACGTAAAAAAAATATATTGACGAATAAAAATAATTTTCAAAGTATTAAATTAATTCTGTGGATGAATTAAATCATACATTGATTTGGAATTTTTAAGGCTTTTCGAAATAGCAATAGGTAGTGTGGATGATACTCTAATGATTCCATACCCGGAAGATTATGGTGATAAGGGAGAAAATGTGCGAAAGAGGCCCATTCTAGAGGTTAAAGATGAAGTTAAATTTGCAGAAAGGCTTCCTATTATACACAGGAATGCAAAATTTCTATTAGTCTGGAATCATATTAAGGATGCACCTCACTGTAATTGGTGGGTGGATTACTTAAGGGAAGAGGGTTTTGAGGTCCCAGAAAACTTGCTGAACATACTAATGGATAAGATACAGGAAATCTTGAATGTTCACAGAGGAATATATATATATATATATATATATATATATATATATATATATATATATATATATATATATATATATATATATATATATATATATATATATATATATATACACACACACACACACACACATATAATGGCAGGGATACAAAGGCTGAGATACATGTTGATTATAGGTATGAGGAAATGCCAACTTTATGGAGGAGGAAAAACATGTACATGATAGAACACCTCCATATATATTACATAAACACTCATAGCATATAAAATCATAAGAGTATTAAGAATGAAAGGATCAAACACCACAATAGATAGGAATACAACATAATTAGTAAAACATGCATGCAACTCAATTAAAGGGAATATCTTTTGAGGATCCAATTCCATGATAGATGTTATAGACAAAGAAGTAAGAACACAGTCTAAGGCTGGGTAGGTGAGATCAAATATATACAACACAATGAAAGTCCAAACCCTAAACAAGATGTAATAATGAAACACAAATGAGGGTAGATCCAAACTCTAATAAAATCTAATATAAAAAGAATGCAATCATAAAATCAGATCTCAAAAAAATCACTTTCATAATCAAAGGCAAACAAGAAAACATATTCGCCCAAAATGAATCAACTATTATAATTGGAAGGTCACTTCTTTTGTGACATCTCTATATTGATGCAAGTATCATGGTATAATAGACTATATATGTTATCTCTTATTGAGGCAATGATCATATAAACAAGCAAACATTCTCATCCACAATGAATCAACTATTATATCAATTGAAGGATCACTTCTATTGTGACATCTCCCTATTTTTATTACTTATGGAGGTTGTACTTATTCACAACTCACAAATTTGACACAAAGGAGATAAATAAGCTGCAAATCATATTTGTGTTGATATTATATAATCACTTCCATCATACAATGTTTAGAGATTCAAAATTTGCAACTCAAAGACTCAAAGAACACTATTCAGACTTCTATATTGCTCTATAAAATTATAAATAGTTACAGAATACTCATGTTACCATGTATCTTTCCTATCAATGACTGAGACCTATGACTCAATAAAACTGGACTTTACAAAATTTCTTAGCCCCTTCTTAAGTGATCATGGTATTCCTTTTATAACCAAGGAATATAAACAAGCTATCGATCACTTAGGAAATTGGAAACTAGAGTAGCAACTGAAACTTTGACTTCGCACCTTTGTCTATGGGTATTCAGGATAGCGTCTTTAACTTAATGAAGGTCATCTGCAACTGTCACAACAAAATCAAGATTCCTTTTCAAACACTTATCCTCCCTATTAGCATCGCTCAGGTGCCAGGTCATTCTACTCCTCAGAACAGACAACAACAAAATAATCATTCAAATTTCAATTTGGACCCTTTTGCCCTTGTTCATAATTATTTCCCATCTAGCTAACTCCTTATCTGTAGGCCAAGCAAACTTCTTAACCTCCTCTAACTGTCCAATGGCCTCATTCCATTGAGCATCAACAACAAACTTAAAAAAATCCACCTTAGCCTTGTATAGTGCGTCCAACACTTCATTAAAACTAGGAATATCTATGTCATTGCCTGGGTGGAGTAAAGTCTTTGTATTTGCTACTATCATCTCCAATTCATATTTACAAACATCCAATTTCTTTAGATTTCCATCTTTGTCATATATGGTAGGAACAAAAACACTATAGCCATCAACAAATTTCTGCAGTTTTCCCTTTATTAGCTGGTCCTTGCCCTTGAAAAATGAAAACAAAGAGTTCACAGTGCCTACAATCTCCTTGGCGTCAGTTATTTTCTCTGGTAGGTCATCCCTGTAAACTATAACAACTTCCAATTTATCCATTAATATGTTCCTTCCTGACCACACATTGAATAATGGTTCCAAAAATGAAATGGTAGAAAAACACACATCACCAGCTTCCTTCAGAGAAATGTGAAAGTTATGAACATCTTTAATTTGACCTTTTAACATATCAATTATATGTTGGAGAACCTCCAATGGAGAAAACATCCCTTTCTCATTTCTGGTTTCCTCTAACATCTGTATCCTCCCAACATACTCCTCAAGCTGAATCTTCATCTGGTCAAGAAATGCAACCTCAGTAGAAACATGAACAAACTCCTCAGGTACATTGGTGGCATCATCCACCATCTCTGCAGTATGGCCATGGGATGTACTCTGCATATTGGCCAATTTTTTAGTTAGCTCCTTGATTTTCTCCTCCATCGTTGCACTCTTCATTATCTCTTCTTCATACTTCTTTTCAATTACAACTAGCTCCTTATATGTTTCGACATATCTTTTTTGCAAGTCCATTGTTTTAGTTTTATTCATATAGGAGACACGTGTCATTAAATATACAATTTCATTATCCCTAGTCTCTTGCAGATTTCAAATTAAACAGTCTCCCCTTCTCTCCCCTTGAATATTAATGAGATGGGGCTTCTGTGTGGAAGGGGCAAGTGACTAGATTGCGAGTCTCTTGGATTTGGGATCAAACCCTAATCCTCTTACAAAATATTTGAAGAGGGGAAAACAGATTGGAAGGTCAAATGATCAAAACATAACGAAATAAACATGCAGAATGCTAAAATATCATTAAAAGATCATTTCACCTTGCTATTTTACCTTCTCCTTCAGATTGAGCTTGATGAAGTGAAGGCATCCCTTGATGATACTCCACTTGATGTGCTCCTTTGATTGCAGGATGTGGATGGCTCACCAATGTTGTGCACAAATGAAATGGATTTGAAAAATGATGAGGATGAATGATCAAGTTGCCAAGATGATTTCCTGGGCTCAAAAGGGCAACATAAACTTACTGGGTTTCAAGATGTTTTGAATGAAGGGATGGAGCCCTATTTTATAGGAAGAGGAGAGGAAAACGAATGGCTAGGATGAATTCGAGATGAAGGGCTAAGATTTACTTGTGAGCTCACACAAAGTCCAAGAGAGGGTGTGGAGACCAAGAAATATGCCTTAAAGGCATTTCGTATCTCCCCACTCCACAAGATGCATTGGAGGAATTAAAAATTCTCCAAAAAAGGATATCATGGGGATTGGAGGAATAAAAAGGAATTAAAAATTCCTTGGGAGAGGGGATGCCTAGAAGAATGTGTGATTTCAAAAATCTTACATTCACCTAGGAAAAGAGCATTTAAAGCTAGTGGCTGGATGAAAAGGACAAAGAGTTGACTTTGTGGCTAATCATGTTGATTAGCCATTAACGACTCATTAGGAGGGGGATTAGAGGAAATGTTAGGTGGGATTAATATTTGTAGGAGAATTTGACTAGGAGAGAGAATGAGTGGAGGGAATAAAAAATTAGAAGAATAAGTTTAAGTGAGTTTAGGGAGTTTCTAGAAGAATTTATTAGGTTAATGATGAATTAAGAAGATGATTTGTAGGAATTATGTAGGTTAACTAATTAATTGAAATTAATTAGCTAAGAGGAAGATTTGTGAGGATTTGATGTTTTAGAAGAATAAAGAAAGGGATTGATTTATTAAATAAATCAATCACATGCTATAGTGACAATATTAATTATATTTAATTAATATTGAGAGGAATTTGAATTAACATAATTAATTAATTAATTATGCGAGGAATTAAAAATAATTAAAATAATTATTTTTAAGTGTCTACATTTTGCCCCTCTTTGAAGCGAGGTGTGATGACACATTGATTCAAAGAATAATCTTGTTTTGATGCTGATATCGGTTTGATAGGATGCCCCGACTCTTGATTGATAGATTATGGTATGCTAATGCCCCCTGGGGAGATCAATTGAGGTATTTGATCTTTGGAGTTTTTGCGAAATTGATATCCCGATAGATTTGATTTGATTCGATTGATAAGATCTAGATTCAGTTTGGTTTCAAGAAGAATTCATCCTGTATAAGACAAAGATGATCAAAGTGTCTGGTTTCAGGAAGGATTCATCCTGTATAAGACATGATTGATCACAATATCTGGTTTCAGGAAGGATTCATCCTGTATAAGACATGATCGGAGTGTCTGGTTTAAGGAAGGATACATCCTGTATAAGACATGACTAATCACAACGTCTGGTTTCAGGAAGGATTCATCCTGTATAAGACATGATCGGAGTGTCTGGTTTCAGGAAGGATACATCCTGTATAAGACATGACTGATCACAATATCTGGTTTCAGGAAGGATTCATCCTGTATAAGACATGATCAGATCACAACGTCTGGTTTCAGGAAGGATTCATCCTGTAAAAGACATGATTGATCACAATGTCTGGTTTCAGGAAGGATTCATCTTGTATAAGACATGATCAGATCACAACGTCTGGTTTCAGGAAGGATTCATCCTGTATAAGACATGATCAGAGTGTCTGGTTTCAAGAAGGATACATCCTATATAAGACATGAATAAGGATCAGAATTGATTATGTGAGGAAAAAAAAAATAGAGGAAGAAAAATTAAGGTGGAAGGGATAGATGAGGAACAAATATGAAGCAGTCGTGAGGTATTTGGAAAGAAGAATACGAGATGCAAGACCGTGGAGAAAAATGGGGGCAATTGAGAACTCCATGGGATTATTGAGTTTAGGATTTGATGGAATGATGGTGAGATTTTGTGCACAACAAATGTGGAGAGCCAACCTAGTTTGATGTTGCCTTGAGTGACTTGCACCATTGATTATAGAAATCGGGATGCCATGAGAAACGCAGGGCGTGGACTGACTCTGTAGACAAACATGAATTTCTTGCACACAACAATGCAAGTGTTAAGAAACACTAATACAGAGTTGTGGGTTCGTGCAAGGAAACCCTCAAACACACTGATACCTCTTGTACACGAGAAGGTAAGTGTTGATAAACACTAGTACCAGGTCGCCGATTTATACAAGAAGGATTAAAACATGCCATACTATGAAATATACCCCAGTATGCACTTATCATAACGTACCTGGATATGGAAGAACCCAGGCAGTCGTAAATAGTGGCAGTCGTAGGGCAAAAGATGCAAGCCTATATGAAAAGATCTAATCAAAATCTAACAAGTCTCTTCCTTGTGACCAAATGATACCTCTTGCCAAGAGTAGAACTAGGATGGACTTGGGACTGTTTCTCAAGACTTCTTGAAGCTTACACACAGAGGCATAAAATCTCAGTTTCAATGGGACATTCCTTGTTCATGACTCAGGTGAAGACTTCATCATCATACGCATGTTTTACTGGGAGGTGGAAAAGGAGGAATGTTGCACATGGGTGGGCTAGATGGCAGATGATTTGTAGTATTGACATGATAGACAGTGGATCCGGTTATTTACCTTGGCGCCTGCACAGAGGTTTTCACCAAGCTACTTGTCCATAGCGCCACCAAGTGGTTTTCACAAATGGACGAATTGTTTTTTTTTTTTTGTTTTCTGATTTTTTAATTTTTTGTGTCATAAGGTGCCTGTTTGCTAGGTTTTCACCAAAGTGACGATTTTTTCAGGATCTTTTTCTCATTTAAAAAAAAAAAAAAAAATTCTTGATTTTTTTTTTTTGACAATTTAAGACTTTCTGAGGACTAAGCATAAAATATTTTGAGGTGCATGATATTCATTGGATCATCCAAAGGATCGCCTTTAGGAGTAGCCAACTGATAAGCTCCTGATCCATATTTCGGTGTGATTACATATGGTCCAAGCCAATTAGGCTCGAACTTGCCTTTCTTTTCTCTTTCTTGTAGATTTTTCTGATTTTTCATGAGGACAAGATCACCAACTTGGAATTCTCGGGTTCTGACTTTTTTATGATAACTCATGCGCAAACGGTTTTGATATACCCATAGATGATACAAGGCCTTGAGGCACCTTTCATCTAACAATTCTAGCTCTTGTAAGCAGGCAATTCTGTATTCTTCCTCTGGTAGGATGTTTTGCAACGATACCCTTAGAGAGGGGATTTTGATCTCAAGGGGAAGGATGGCTTCGGAACCAAATACTAGGGAATAAGGAGTGGCACCTGTGGGGGTGCGGATGGAGGTGCGGTAGGCCCATAATGTAGGATGGATTTGGAGGTACCAATCACGACCCGCTTCATTGACTGTCTTTTTGAGGATTTTTATTAGGGTTTTATTAGAAGCCTCAGCTTGGCTATTGCCTTGGGGGTAATATGGAGTGGAGAAGCGGTGTTGGATGTTGAATTTTTGGCAGAGTTCTTTGATATCCTGGTTCTTAAATTGTTTACAATTATCTGTGATGATAACTTTTGGGATGCCATATCGGCAGGTTAGGTAGTTTAGGATGAATTTGGATATTTGCTTGCCGGTGGTGAAAGTAAGAGGGATAGCCTCTACCCACTTGGTGAAGTATTCGGTGGCAGTGATAATGAATTTATGTCCGTTGGAAGATGAAGGGTGGATTTTCCCAATGAGATTGAGCCCCCACTGCGAGAAGGGCCATGGTGTAATGAATGGCTGCAATTCTTGTGATGGTGCATGAATCTTGTCACCATGTTGCTGGCAAGGGATGAATTTCTTCACATAATTGTATGCATCCTCTTCCATTTTAGGCCAATAGTATCCCGTTCTCAAAATTTTTTTAGCCAATGTGAGTCCACTTGAGTGTGCCCCACAGATACCCTCGTGTACTTCGCGTAATGCCCATTCTATTTCTTGTTTATCTAAACACCTTAGGAGGGAACCATCAAAATGCTTTCTGAACAAGGTGTCTGCAAGGATGGTGTAACGGGCACATCTGCGGATGAAGGTTTGTTGTTGGGTTTTGGTGAGATGTGGGGGAATGGTGTTGTCTTTGAGGAAAGCGAAGGTTTCTTGGTACCAAGGGGACTCGGGACCAACGAGAACACACACCATTTCAAACTCTGGTAGGTCGTATGCCGGTATAAACAATTGCTCGACCAAGAACTCACACTTCTGACTATGTGCTGGCATTTGAAGGAGGGAGCCAATGGTGGCCATTGCATCTGCAACCCTATTGTTTGTTCATGGGATTTGGTCAAACTTGATTGCCGTGAAATGTTGCTTAAGATCTTCAACCATGGTACAGTAGGGAAAGAGTTAATCATCTTTTGTCTGGTATTCATCATTCACTTGTTTTATGATGAGTTGGGAATCACCATAGACTTGTAATTCCTTTATTTTCCAGTGGATAGCCAAGCGTAAACCTGTGATAAGGGCCTCGTATTCTGCTATGTTGTTGGTACATGCAAAGGCTATCTTGTATGATTTTGGGATGCCATCTCCTTGAGGTGTGACCAATAATATTCCTGCCCCTGATCCATTTTGAGTGTAGGAGCCATCAAAATACAATTTCCATGTGGAGGATGTGGTAACAGTCATAATAAACTCATCTGGTAATTCTATGAGAAGAGGATGATCGCCTGGAAGTGGAGCTTCAGCCAACTGATCTGCAATGACTTGTCCCTTGATTGCCTTTCTGTCCACATATTCAATGTCAAACTCGCTTAAGAGCATGACCCATTTGGCGGTTCTTCCAGTGAGAGAAACTTTGGACAAGAGATATTTAAGTGGATCAATTTTTGCAATTAATTTTGTCTTATTATTTAGCATATAGTGTCGTAGTTTCTATGTGTTGAACACTAATGCCAAACATGCTCTTTCAATGGGGGTGTAATTGAGTTCATATCCTACCAACGTCCGACTGATGTAGTGAATGGCGTGTTCCTTCCCTTGATCATCTGTTTGTGCCAATAATGCCCCCAATGCCACTGCAGTAGCACATATATACAAAATAAGGGGTTTTCCTAGAGCAAGAGGCATCAATACGGGAGGTGATGCTAGATATTCTTTTAAGTTCTCAAAGGCCTTTTGACATAGGCAATCCCATTTAAATTTTGCGTCTTTACGCAATAGGTGTGCAAATGGATGGCACTTGTCTGCTAGCTGTGAAATGAAACGCCTGACAGACTGGAGTTTTCCCTGGAGACTGCGCAGTTGTCTGAGAGTTTTTGGCGGAGGCATTTCCATAATAGCTTTTACCTTTGCGGGATCAACCTCGATGCCTCTGCGGGAAACAATGAATCCTAGTAGTTTTCCCGATGTGACACCAAACACACACTTTTTGGGATTTAGGCGCAGCTTGTATTTTTCCAATTTTTTGAAGATCTATTTTAGAATAGGGATGTGCTCTTGTCTTGTCTTGGATTTTCCTAGCAGATCATCCACGTAGTCCTCCATAATTTTGTGCAAGAGGTCATGAAAAATTGTTGTCATTTCCCGTTGATACATAGCTCCAACATTTTTAAGGCCAAAAGGTATGACCCGGTAACAAAAAGTACCCCATGGTGTTGTGAATGCAGTTTTATGCTGATCCTCATTTGCTATCCTGATTTGGTTGTATCCAGAAAACCCATCCATTAACAATAACATTTCATGTCCTACTGTAAGGTCCACAATCATGTCTATATTGGGGAGCGAGAAATCATCTTTAGGACAAGCTATATTTAGATCTCGAAAATCTGTGCAGATGCGGATGCCCCCAGCAGGTTTGCCGACAGGTACAATGTTGTAGACCCATTCAACATAATCTATTGGTTTGATAAATTCTGCTTCTAACAACTTTTGGAGTTTCGCCTTGACCAGGAGTGCAATATGTGGGTGCATTTTGCACAATTTTTGTTTTACAGGTTTTGCATCTGGGCGGACGACGAGATTGTGAACCACCAAGGCAGGATCCAACCCTGGCATATCGGAATAGGACCATGCAAAATTGTTTTTTACCTCTGTAAGGAAGTTGATGAAGTCTTGTTTCTAGATTTCTATGAGGGATTTGGCAATGAGCACATTTTTTGGAATGACTTCGGTGCCCATGTTGATGCTGTCTGTTTCTTCTATCAACAAATTTGATTTGTCTTGTGGAAGGTAACCAATGGTAGGGAGGTCAAATCCCTCATCGTCAAGTGCCTTTTCTAGGTTTTCACTTTCAAATACGCCCTTTGTTTTTATTTCTTGTTCATCCAAAGGTGCCTCAGGGAGGTTTTCACCTAGGGAATCATATCTTTTTCTTTTATTATCTTTTTTGTGGCTAAGGGCATTGACTTGACTACCAAAGTATCCCTTTTCGTGTAGTTGAATACCCTCGATTATGCTACAATCTTCCATATTTTACGCTGTTAGGAGAGAAATGAGAGCATTATCATCGATGCAGATATCTACAGTGGGTTTGTCTTGTTAGCCCTAGTCAATGAGTTCAGGATGGACAAGATGTAGCTCATGTGAAGTGGGAGGGGTTGCGGGGGTGATGGTATTGATGTAAGGGTCCAAGAAGATATCTTTCTCATATTCATAAGGCATTTCATGGAATTCCTCTTCGTCAGTGCTTTTGATATCCGAAGAAGGACTAGAAGGGGCACCAATGATAGTAATCTTAGGCATCGGGGTGTACCCCAAGCCTCTGTTGTATCTGTAGGAGATAGGATTTATGGGTGTTTTTCTTCCTTTCTCCTCTGGTCCCAGGCTGTGTCCTTTGTAACCCATTTTTTCAACTATGGCAGATGCTTTTGGGTACATTTCTTTGGATATTCTTGCTGGCTCTTCATCCTCTTCCCTGTACAGCCATGAAGAGATATCTACTTCGAGGCTCTCACTATCAAGTGGGCCCCATTGCTGGAAGGTGGTGTTTTGGCATTGCATGACTGGTTTTGGGTCCTTTTTGAGCTCTTTTGGTTTGCCAAATGACTTAGGAGAGAGAGGGAGGTTGCCTATTAATAAGAAATCCTCCAATTTGTATTCTCCACAGCCATTGTCCAAGATCTTGATTTGATTATCTGGTTGGGATTATGTGAAGGCAAAATTTGATGTGTCAGATGGAGGCGTTGGCCAGGGTCTATTTAGTGGGCAATGATACAGATGCTTCCCCTCTAATAGTTTGCAATATTGAAAAGGTTGGGGATCACCTTTGATAGTGATCTCTCTTCCGTTATAGGGGAATTTGATGCATTGGTGATAGGTGGAGGGTATGACCTACAAGGAATGAATCCATGGCCTCCCCAGGAGAACGTTGTAGGGGAGATCAAGATCTAGTACTTGGCAAGGGGTTTCAATTGTAATGGGGCCCACTTGAAGAGGTAAGGTGATCACGCCCTTTGAAATTCTTTCTACATCATCATATGCCTTTATTGTGATCCTTCCTGATGTGTCTATCAGATCCTCAGAAAGTCCCAATTGTTTTATTAATTTGTAGGTACACAGATTGAGCCCGGACCCACCATCTATCATGATACGTTTGACCTTGTGCTTGTGGGTAAGAGCTTCGATGTGTAAAGGTTTGTTATGGTCTTCATCTGCGGGAGCATCTTTGGAGTTAAATACAATGTGCTGCTGGGCAACAAGGTTTCCAATGAGGGCTTGGAATTGGGTGGCGTTGATGTTATCTGGAACGCGTGATTGGAGAAGGGCTTGTTCCAAAATTTCTTTATGGACTGGGGAGATCTTGAGAAGTTCCAAAATGGAGATTTGCGTGGGTATCTTCCCAAGTTGATCAAGGAGGTCATATCGGCAGGTGGAAGACATGGGTGGGGGGTTTGTGTTAGGCCCAATATGGAAAGCTAATGTACTGAGAGGGGAGGGGTGAATCAGTACGTCAAATCCTTTTCTCAACAATATCTTTACTTTTATGCATAAACCAAAAACTACTGTAACATAACATAAAGCTAAAACAAATGAGTAACAATCATACATGATTCATTCCATAACACATATATTTTGGTTACGCAGAAACTCTTGGTTAGAGAGAAAAACTGCGGTGGGGATGGCACCCACAACTTCACTACTGCAATAATAAAGAGTGCTCGGTTAGAGCTACATATTTAGCTATTTCTGATAGCTTACCCTATTAGGAGTAACAAGATCTGTTAGATCTACCTTGCTAAAGGATTTTACAACACTATACATATGCTGCACCTGGTTAGAGGATTTACAATTTATAGACTTGATTAGAGTCTTTTACCCTGTTAAAGGTTTCTCTTACAACTTCAAAATATTACAATAAGACTTTACAAATATCTGCAACTTTACATCTGAAATGCTGTAGCAGATTCTATGTGCTCAAAATAAGATTACCTTGCCTATAGCATACCTCAGTAACTCATAAAGTAACTCAGTAAACCCTTCTGTTTACTCTGTTCCTTGACTGTTCGCTGATAACCTTCTCGGTGACCTCTGTGTCTCTGTAACAGTCATAATACTATGTGATTTCTCATGTATCACATAAGTCTTGCTTCATACACATATGCACACACATTTCTCACATTCACATATATTTCTAACCCTAAATTCATGTTGTATAAATAGACTTCTTATGTCAGTGATCTGATTCATTGCTTCGATCTTACAAACATGATTTCTCGAATAAATAACCATCCAAAATATTTCATTGGCTAGATGACCTCAAAATTATACAAAATCTGTATGTGTAATTTCCAATGTGATAACGGTTCTGTGTGCCTCGATCTTGTAACACATTTTCATATGTGTGTCCAGGTTCAATGAATCTGGTAACACATTTCACTCGGTGTATATCAACTCGGTGTATTATCTTTACTGCTTGGTAGACATGAAATAACAATCAGTAGACAACTCGGTGTATACTGGGCTTTGTGACTGTTTTCCTTGTGTAACTGACTAGGTTGTTCATACCGACTAAATATTTCGATAGTGGTAACCGACTAGAGTATATAGAATGACTTTGTATATAAAACTAATGGCAATTTGATAAGTAGTAACAATCTCCCCTTTTGACACTAGTTGAGATGTTTGACAGAACTACTTTCAAAGTCATTACTCAAAAATCTGTATACTCTACAAAATTTGACTAAACATGCAGTATATACATTAGTCATTGAAATAGTATAATCAAATATACTCCCCTTATCAATATGTTGTACAAAACTTTGTAATCACTGTTCTTTCCTCTGTTCATTGCTCGGTTCACTGCTCTTGGATACTCTGCATATTCTACTCATTCTCTGCTCGGTATACTCCCCCTGTATACTACACTCCGGTTGTTTGATACTTTGAATACTATACACTCCCCCTGTGTACTTTGATGCTATATATACTCTTGATGATATACTCTGATATACTCCCCCTTTTTGACAAACATCTAAATTTAGTTACCATTGGGAGGTGGCAATTGATCAAAAATGGATTTGTACTTTGTCTTGGCTTCGGTGAGAGCGACAGAGAGTGCATCCTTTACACTGTCCATTAAAGAATTCTGTGCATTAATATCAACCAATAATGAAATTAAGACATCTAAAGTGCTTCCCTCTTGTGTAGTAGAGAGATAAGTGGCTCGGTTTAGCTGTTCTTGAACGGATGAAAGATGAGGAAGGAATAATGTTTGAAGTGTCATTATGTCCATCCTGATCTTGTGTTCTTCATTCCTCAGTTCCAATTGTTGAGCCATGAGCTATTGTAACTTAGTATAAAAATTCCGAACTGAATTAGGCTCAGGGGTCAACTTATTTGAGAGATCGGTGATCTCTTTCTCAATTGTTTTTGTTTTATTATTAATGTCCTTAAGAAACAAAGAAAATGTGCAGAGTTTCTGAAATAATGAAAGAATGTGCTTGAGTTGAGGGGACAACTCAATAATAAATTTGACAAGTTTTACCTTGCCAACAACAATGGATTTCTATACTTCCTCTATCATTTTAGTAGTTAGCTCCTTGTCTTTTAGTTTGCTCAAGTATTTGGATGCATCTACTCCAGATGTCTCAATCTAATTTAGGAGTTCATCCAATTGAATATGGATGGCTGCATCAGTTGATACTGTAGCTGAAGGTAGCATATCTGATAGTAAGGTCTTTACCTTTTGAAGTACTTTATTCTTCTTTTGTATGGCTAGTTGCTTCTCCTATTCGGCCTTTGCTTTGCACAGTTCATCGAATTTAGTGAGTGCTTGCCCTTTCAATTTGGAGATGTCTACATTGGGCAACACTATCAGTTTTGATAAATCAATTTTGAAACTATGCTTTTTCAACTTCTTTTCTTTACCTTTCACCGGGTGAACCACTACAATAGCTTGAGAGGCTTGAGAACCCTTGGTAGGTTGCTCGGTAGAGACAACACTTTTGTCGGTTTCTTTAGCCTCGGTAGTGTCCTTCTGTGTCTCGGTGCTTGGTGTCTCAGCTATAACATTTTATGTGATAGAAGGTGCTTGAGAGGTTTGTTCTTGTGAAGTACCTTTTGCTGTAGACTTTTGACCTTCGGTGCCTTCACTTGTAGATTGAGGAGCTTCGGTTGTAGCAGGTTGAATGATTGGTGGGTAAGGCTGAACTTGTTCCAAAACAGATTCATTGGAGACAAGTTTTGCATAAGCATTGCCTTCTATCATTTCTTGTTCAGGTGCCTCTGCATCCATGATATCTTCATCTATTTGAATGGTGTCAGCAGGGTCTTGCTCGGTGACACCAGGCTCTTGGTCGGCGACATCAACTATTTCCACTGTAGATTGTTCACCAGCATGCGTTCTTCAAAAGATGGTCTTCCATTCCTCTTTTGTTTCCTTCTCCACTTCTATATACAGGTCATGCATCAATTTCAAGGCCTTTTGTTTTACTGTAAATTGAGTTTGGCTGTTTGTCAGATGTTCTTTTATTTCATCAACTGACATATTAGGAAAGAGATGCACCAAACTTCTTTCTCTGATTTGTTTCTCCGAGTCTAGGGCATATTACCATCTGGTTTCAATATGCGCATATAATTCCTTAGGAATAGAATTACATACTTCTAATGGGACCACTCAGAATTTGAGAAGTGTGCAAATGACAGCTTCTTCAATTTGCCTCTTTTCATCATCAGATCTGGATTCATATTTGACAAATCTGAATCCACCAAATCCACCATATTCCTTTAGATTATTACAAAAAATTTCTACACTATGTACATCCACCTTCTTGCTTTTCACAATCTGAAATTTATTTGCATCTTCAGATTCGGTATCACTCGACTCTTTTGGCAAAATGAGTCTCCGAGTAGATTTCTTGTAAGTTCTAGTTACCTTAGGAATGACAACAGTCTTTTGTTTCTTACTCGGTGATGCAGCAGATGCCCTTGTGTTAGGTCTCTTTGTTGGAGGGGTCGGTAGGGCCATTGAAGTGTCCTGTTTCTTTCTCTTCAACACTTTTCCCTTAGGCAATTCGGTGCTAAGTGTTATGGCTGCTTCTTGGGCTTCTGTCTCCTCTTCGGTGATGGCTAGAACTCCTTTGACAGGTGTGGAGGAAGAATCTTCTCCAAATTTCTCAGTTAATGCCTTAATCATCTTTGTAGTTTTTCTTGTAGCCTTAGGTACTACAATGTTCATTTTTACTTTTTCCTTCACCTCTTCATAGGTTCCATACCTCACCTCGGTAGTATGCCTTGGCAATGATAGATAGGCATCAATTTGCTATTGTGTGATATCAAAATCAATCTCGTAACCCATAAGTGACAAAGATTGAGTCCTCGTTTCCACAACATTCACATAACAGTAATCGGTGTCAACCTCAAAACATATTTCATCTTTGTATTTTTCTACCAGCTGTGGTGGAATCTGGTACCTGTTATGCATTTCTCTTGGAACTTGCTAAAGTAATCATCCATTATATCATTAAAGTTATCACCTAACTTCTTGATGAAGTCATTGATCTGATGGGTGATTGGTCGGTGTAGTTCCCAAACAACTTTACCGACTATTGGAAAAAACTTCTCAAAGAAAAACATACATACAAGTAGTGATCCAAATTTTAGAGTATTTGTCATGTTGTTCTTCTTCGGCTTCTTGATTGTGTTCAGATTTTCAAACAAGTTCTTCAGCAATACTTCACACAAGTCAATTTTCATGCCTTAACAATTTTGTATGCTAAGTCCATTGCTGCACAAGGTACACTGTTTTCCCTTTCCGATTGGAAGAAACAGTAACCAATTACTCTAATGGCAAATTTGAGTTCAGGATCAGTGACATTGTTCAACTTCAGACCTTTGCAATCTGATTCAACTCCAGTCAAACTGATCAATTCCGTCTGTGATATCATTTTCTGTGCTCGGGCATGATCATAGATAGGATAACCGGTGATCAGATGAATGATTTCTTTAGTGATCTTAAACGGTTGCTCTTGTAGCCACATGAAATCATCATGCACTCGGCTTAGTACAAACTTGACCCACTGGGGTTTGAACACACGGGGATAGGTTAGGGCTTCAGTCAATCCCTTGATTTTGATATGCTCATACTTGCTATCCATTTTACCATCTGTGCACAATTCATCATATGCATCTTTGATCTCAACATGATCGAGTTCTTCAACACGACATTTTGTGAAGAATCTCACATCCTCGACTAACAAGACTCGATCCGGGATGAGTGAAAAAGCAGTTTTGTCATCCGATTCAGATGCAATTTTGGGAGTCAAAGAGTATTTTAGTGAGGGCTTTTCTACATTTGTGACAACAATGGGGTCTTGGATCTTAGATGCCATTTTGATTTTAGATAAAAATTGACACAGGAACCTTAGGGTTTGAGAACTTAACAAACGACAGACACTTCACACTCAACAGATAATAACAACTTAATGAGTTCGGTAAACCAGCTTAGCAATGCGATGAGATTCGATGTAAATACCTTAGATTTTGCTTTGAAGATGGTTTGATCACCTTGATTCGCTCTGCTCTGCTTCTCGAAAACTTAGTGAATGAAAATGACCGCGAAAAACCTTTTAAGTACTCAAAAATACCTTATCGGGCTCCTTGCAAGTTAGGTCAAAGACATTAAATGCACTCGGTTCACTTAACTTTCTTTCCCTTTTTTTGTGCTTTAACCAAGTAACCAGATTTCCTTCATATACCAACTTGACAGGCTTCCCGAATTCACCGACTTAACAGTTTTCCTGTAAAGTGCTCCAAAAGATTTTGATAGAATTTCAAACTTACTACTACATCTTACTATGCGGATTTTGAATTCAGTACATACTAAAATAGGAACTATTTAAGATTTAACCTTGTGAGAATGCAGTCCCTTCATACCTTTACCGATTAATTTGGAGTGGGAGCACCTAACTCGGTAGGTAAGGTGCTTTCTTTATTTGACACAATTTCCTTCTTTCTCCAAATCATCTTTAATTTCTCTTTTATTTCCTCAGTGTCTTCTCTAGGTTGATCTCTGCAATCTCTAGCCAAGTGTCCAACTTTGTGACAATGAAAACATGCCATACCAGGATTTCTCCATGATCTTCAGTTATTCATTCCAAACCTTATAAAGCAGTTGGCACTTATATGTCCATATCTTCCACAACATTCACACCATATCCTTGTATTGTAATCCCATGGTACTGCAGAATATTGTCGGTAAGGATCTGTGTGAGTTCAGTAACCTCTAGTATTTGCTCGGTGTGCAGACCACATGTGGTTCTTTTGCTTAAACCAACACTTCTCGGTACTATGTCCATATCGATTGCACTTTTTACAAAACCCTTTGAATTTTGCCTTCTGATAATTGTTAACAGACTTTGTCCTACATTGATTAGATGTGTGACCATATTTATTGCAATTGTAACAATAACCATTGGTCTTAGTGGTATTCGGTTGCTTACCTTTTCTGATTTGACACATGTTGGCAGTATGACCTTGATTTCCACAGTAGTAGCAAATAGGCTTCCTCCTTTTGATGTTATTCCTTTTTCCAGCTTGTTTTGATGATTCTCCTCTCTCGGTAGTGCAGATTCCCTTCTCGGTAGAGTCTTTTCCTTTATGACCAAGTCCTCCTTCTTTGTAGGGTCGTCTTGTGTTCAGTTGCTCATCCAACATCTTTGATGCTTCATAACTCTTCTTCAATGTTTCCTTGGATTTCTTCTCTGTTTCAAGTTCATTGCTCAACCTTGATACTTCAAGTTTCAATGCTTGATTCTCATCATCTTTCAGATTTGCTTCATGATGTGTATAACCTAGTTGATCTGTCAGATTTTGTTGAATACCAGTTAGCCTTATGATTTCATCATTCTTATCAGATACTAAGACTTCAAGTTGTTGTTTCTCTCTTTGTAGATCTCTTGATTTATCCTCGGCTATCCTTAATGCATCTAGATTTTCAGTCATCTGTGTACTGAAATGTTCATGTTCTCTTTTCATTGCTTTTAGTTGATCAGCCAATGCTTTGTTCTTTTCTTTCAACATTCCAATCATTTATTCAGTTTCTTCAGATATACTGTTCTCAGATGATGTCTCGATTTGTTCCACTAACTCTTGAGAATCCTGCAAGTCATTAGATAATCTTCTCCTTACTTTCAGAGATTTTTGCATTTGCCTTTGCATGTCTGCAATCACTTGATTTTTATTATTCAGCTCTTCTTGTAGATACACAATCCTTCAAGATTTTTTATAGCCTTCCATTGATAAGATCTTTCTCTTTAGGTAGTTAAACCCTTTTCCAAGATTCAAGCTCTGATACCAATTGTTAGGCCCAATATGGAAAGCTAATGTACTGAGAGGGGAGGGGTGAATCAGTACTTCAAATCCTTTTCTCAACAATATCTTTACTATTATGCATAAACCAAAAACTACTGTAACATAACATAAAGCTAAAACAAATGAGTAACAATCATACATGATTCATTCCATAACACATATATTTTGGTTACGCAGAAACTCTTGGTTAGAGAGAAAAACTGCGGTGGGGATGGCACCCACAACTTCACTACTACAATAATAAAAAGTGCTCGGTTAGAGCTACATATTTAGCTATTTCTGATAGCTTACCCTGTTAGGAGTAACAAGATCTGTTAGATCTACCTTGCTAAAGGATTTTACAACACTATACATATGCTGCACCTGGTTAGAGGATTTACAATTTATAGACTTGATTAGAGTCTTTTACCCTGTTAAAGGTTTCTCTTACAACTTCAAAATATTACAATAAGACTTTACAAATATCTGCAACTTTACATCTGAAATGCTATAGAAGATTCTATGTGCTCAAAATAAGATTACCTTGCCTATAGCATACCTTGGTAACTCATAAAGTAACTCGGTAAACCCTTTTTGTTTACTTTGTTCCTTGACTGTTCGCTGATAACCTTCTCGGTGACCTTTGTGTCTCTGTAACAGTCATAATACTATGTGATTTCTCATGTATCACATAAGTCTTTCTTCATACACATATGCACACACATTTCTCACATTCACATATATTTCTAACCCTAAATTCATGCTGTATAAATAGACTTCTTATGTCGGTGATCTGATTCATTGCTTCGATTTTACAAACATGATTTCTCGAATAAATAACCATGCAAAATATTTCGTTGGTTAGATGACCTCAAAATTCTACAAAATTTGTATGTGCAATTTCCAATGTGATAACGGTTCTGTGTGGCTCGATCTTGTAACACGTTTTCATATGTGTGTCCAGGTTCAATGAATCTGGTAACACGTTTCACTCAGTGTATATCAACTCGATGTATTATCTTTACTACTCGGTAGACATGAAATAACACTCAGTAGACAACGCGGTGTATATTGGGCTTTGTGACTGTTTTCCTTGTGTAATCGACTAGGCTGTTCATACCGACTAAATATTTCAGTAGTGGTAACCAACTAGAGTATATAGAATGACTTTGTATATAAAACTAATGGCAATTTGATAAGTAGTAACAGTTTGGTGGGGGAGGAACTCCTTGGATGGTGACTCTTCCTCAGCGTGTTGTTGCATTGTAGTCATTCTGGAAATGGGAGGTGGAAGGCATGGTGCCTTGAATGACTATCCGAGCAGGATTTGGTCTGCTTTGGGAAGAAGGAGAATTGACTCCTTGGATGGTTATGATGTTGACATGATTGTCTGCAGGTTCAATGTGACCTAATAAAATATCAAAACCGGTTATGTGATTAGCATAGTCATAACCCATTGTGTTAGATGATGAGCCTTTTCGTTTGTCATGCTTCGAGAAGGGTTCCGGTTACATTTTGAGTTTGTCATTGTTATTACCAAGTTTTGCATTTGCTACCTCAATCTCACCTCTATCAATGAGATCTTGTATGTAGATCTTCAGTTTCATACACTTTCATGTTTCATGTCCCTTGATACGATGGTATTCACAATACTCATTTTCATTATACCATCTTGGTTTAGGTTGATTGGGGTCAAACGGGCGAGTGATTGGAAAAACCACTATACCTGCTTGGACAAGTTTTTGAAACACCACTTCAATAGGCTCAGCCAGAGGAGTGAAATCTCTTGGAGTCCTTTTATTCGATCGGGGTGGTCGTCCCTGGATTGAGACATTGTTGTGAGGTTTTTTGGATTGATTTGGATTGTCTCGATTATTGAATTGATGATTATTGGTGGTGGATTTTGGGGGAGCGGCCACGGTTTGGACCCGCTTTGCATCAGTTACACCATCATTGACCACATTTTTGTTTTTGGACCAGAATTTTGGCTTGTTGTTATAATAAGAGGAAGAACTTTGTGTTGATTTTTGGTAATGTTTCAAGGTTCCTTCCTCTAACAAGACACGTTCGAGGGCGAGGCCCTTATCTGTCAATTTTTGGAAGGATTTGATACATTGAGATATTAAAGGTCTTGAAAGATCAGGCACCAAGTTCTTTTGGAATAGCTCAATTTGATGTTGTTCTGGCATGTCCCACTGGAATTTATTGATAAGATGTCACCATCTTTGTAGGAAATTGGCAAAGGTTTCTTCGGGCCTTTGTTTTGTATTACATAAGTCCATCATAGGAACATCATTACCCATGTTGTATGAATAGTGGGCCACAAATTTTTCTGCCAAGTCTAGAAAAGAGACAATGGAACCTCGTGGTAAAGATGAGAACCATGCCAAGGCATCTCTCGTGAGACTCTTGGGAAAGAGTCTGCGAAGATAAAGGTCACTATAGGAGACTTCTTGGCATAAGATGTGGAATTCTCGGACATGGTCGCGGGGATCTCCTTTGCCTTCATACTTGGTGAATTTAGGCATCTCAAATCTCGGGGGATATGGTGCAACTGATATAGACGGGTCGTAAGGATGAGGGCAAAACTCTTCGAATGAGTAAGCTTTCCTTTTATTAGTCCTTTCTTTCACGTTCTTGATGATATTCTTGATGTCCTTAATTTCCTTGATAAGGTCTTGTTGTGGACTTTGATATTGATGAATTGTATTTGCCCCAAGAATTGGATGAACCAAAGAAGGTGCACCACCACCAATATATTGATATGATGAGGAGGTGGGAACGTGGGATGTGATGACCGATGTCGCTGGGGTTTGAGGGACAGTTGGTTGCGGTCCGCCAATTGTTGTGACGGGATTGAATACGGCCCGGATAAAATTTGTGACATTGTTGGGAGGAAGGGAAGTTTGTGGAATAGAAATTTGTGGTTGAATAGAAGGAGGTGGTATAGAAGTTTGTTGGAGAATGGATGAGATCGGATTTGATAGTGGTATGGATGGTAAGGAGGAAGAAGGCGGGATGGAGACCACAGTGGGAGGTACCGCGGGTGGAATTGATTGAGCTTGGATGATTGATGGGGCTACAATTGATTGAGTTTGAATAGTAGGTGCAACATTTTGTGTGGGAGTGAGGTCTCCTTGTGGTTGTTGGGTGAGAGCGGATCTATTAAATTCAGGCAGAAGTTGAGCTCCATGTTCAAGGAGAGTTTTCAGAAGTGCAGTAGGATTGTGTTTAATAAAATTTCCATCATCTCTTGGTTATAAGAATCCGCTAGGAAAGTTTGCACTTCCAGATAAAGTTCATCTTGGTTAACCATGTCAAGATTTTGACTTTGATCTTGATCGCTAGGTTGCCCACTTTGTGTATGATCTTGCGTGGGATCTTCATATAGGACACCCATGTCTGGCATGCCATATTGTTGTTCAGCCATCTTTTTCTTTTGGGATCGAGTTGCGACCATACATGATATTTGTGATGAAAAGACTTAGGAAATTTGTGATGAAAGGACTTAAGAAATTTGTGATGAAAGGACTTAAGAAATTTGGGATGAAAGGATTTAAGAAATTTGTGATGAAAGGACTTAAGAAATTTTTGATGAAAGGATTTAAGAAATTTGTGATGAAAGGACTTGAGAAATTTGTGATGAAAGGATTTGAGAAATTTGTGATGAAAGGACTTGAGAAATTTGTGATGAAAGGATTTAATAAATTTGAGGATGATTGATGAAGAAGGTATGGTAGTGATGGTTTAGAAGAAACTTGATAACTAGGTTGTCTTTGACATGAATACGACTTAATGGAGGATTGATTTGAATGACAAGTTGTATGAAGGGATATGACCACCTTGATTTGGACGATAGCTGGTGTTTCAAAGGACAAACTTGAATGTTGATGGAGATTACGGACTCTTAGCTTCTCTCTTGGGCTTATGAAAAATGGGACGGACAAAGTTTTGACGCAATTTTGGACTTTGTGTGGGTAATGACTTGGACGATTGTTTGTGTCTTGGCAAATGTTTTTGCAAAGTGTTTGGGGATAGTGATGTGTTTTTAGTCTACTCTTGGCAAGTATGTATCAAACAAAGCAAACACAGTGATCAAATGCATATTATATCAAAGACACTCATGCTCATATACAACATTCTTAAGGCTGGCAAGGACAATAGTCATTGAATCCCAATTGGTTTCCCATCTATGCTTACCTAGAGTGGACACTTAGATGCTTGACCCCACTGGCTCCCCTCCACGGCACTCACTTCTCGGGGCAGCCAAGCATCAATTCCCATGAAAACTCCTCATGGAAAACTTTGTGTCTCTACTAAGGGCCGTAAGAATATGGGCTGCTTTAGAGGTCCGACCTCCTGCACCAATGACTATAAGGTTTCTGGCCACTATGAACAAGGTATTTAGTAAGTCTTCCCATTAGGAGCTACCCTTCAAAGTTGCGCAAGTGCAATTGAGGCCTATAGCCCAATGAAGCACCAAGAACTTAGTAGTCACGCAAGCATGATTGAGATCTCTAGGATCCTACTAAGCACCCAATGTGAGAGTGAACTCTCATATAGCCCCAACCATTAACCCTTTCATAGTCAATGGCCTATTTATTATAGTGAGTTGGGAACCCCAGGTCCAGGTGTACTCACTTGGGTCATTCCCCTCTTACCTTCTCAAAGAGCAAGTTGGGAGGGCAGGCCCGCTAGAGGTAAACACACAATCAAACAAGAAAAGGTTGGAGGGTCTGGATTTCTGATCGTCTAGTAAGACAAGAGCATACTTTCCTACCTTTACGCTTTTCTCAAAGACACATAAGACAATGGTTCATTCCATTAGGTGCCTAATTTAAATAAATGCACAATATTTGGTTGAATCAGCTAGGCAACCTGCAAAACCACTTGATTAGTAGTTTGAAAAATGGAGTCTTCAAAAAGCGTCCTACAAAACAACCTGATTAGTAGTTTGGAAAAATAGAGTCTTCAAAAAGCATCCTGCAAAACAACTTGATTAGTAGTTTGGAAAAATAGAGTCTTCAACAAGCGTCCTTCTCCTTCGGATTAAGCTTGATGAAGTGAAGGCGCCCCTTGATAATACTCCACTTGATGTGCTCCTTTGATTGCAGGATGTGGATGGCTCTCCAATGTTGTGCACAAATGAAATAGATCTAAAAAATGATAAGGATGAGATGATCAAGTTGCCAAGATGATTTCCTGGGCTCAAAAGGGCAGCATAAACTTACTGGGTTTCAAGATGTTTTGAATGAAGGGATGGAGCCCTATTTTATAGGAAGAGGAGAGGAAAATGAATGGCTAGGATGAATTCGAGATGAAGGGCTAAGATTTACTTGTGAGCTCACACAAGGTCCAAGAGAGGGTGTGGAAACCAAGAAATATGCCTTAAAGGCATTTCGTATCTCCACACTCCACAAGATGCATTGGAGGAATTAAAAATTCTCCAAAAAAGGATATCATGGGGATTGGAGGAATAAAAAGGGATTAAAAATTCCTTGGGAGAGGGGATGCCTAGAGGAATGTGTGATTTTGAAAATCTTACATTCACCTAGGAAAAGAGCATTTAAAGCTAGTGGCTGGATGAAAAGGACAAAGAGTTGACTTTGTGGCTAATCATGCTGATTAGCCATTAATGACTCATTAGGAGGGGGATTAGAGGAAATGTTAGGTAGGATTAATATTTGTAGGAGAATTTGACTAGGAGAGAGAATGAGTGGAGGGAATAAAAAATTAGAAGAATAATGTTAAGTGAGTTTAGGGAGTTTCTAGAAGAATTTATTAGGTTAATGATGAATTAAGAAGATGATTTGTAGGAATTATGTAGGTTAACTAATTAATTGAAATTAATTAGCTAAGAGGAAGATTTGTGAGGATTTGATTTTTTAGAAGAACAAAGAAAGGGATTGATTTATTAAATAAATCAATCACATGCTATAGTGACAATATTAATTATATTTAATTAATATTGAGAGGAATTTGAATTAACATAATTAATTAATTAATTATGCGAGGAATTAAAAATAATTAAAATAATTATTTTTAAGTGTCTATAATATTCTACATCAACCTCTGATCTGAAAAGAGGATCCGATTGCCTTCTGATTTGATCAATAATGAAGGTGGAGTGAATGTCCCACCCAGGCAACAACAACATTCCACTATTTTCTACAAGGAATCTTGCTTGTTCCACCGTTAAATCCTCACTATCAGGATCATACTACTGGAGGGCTTGAATAATTTGTTCATTTTTCTCTTTACCTCCCTCTCCCAAATCCAATTCTTTTGTCAATTCATTCTGCTTAAGTTTGATTAGGAAAATTTTGAACTCATCTATTTTTATGAAAGAACCATCTTCCATAAAAGACTTTGATAGCATAATCCTTTCATCCATATGAGTAGCCAAAGGTAAATCCACTTCTCCCACTTCTTCTTCAGCTGGCTTCTCCCTAAACCTTTGTCTGATAGCTTGAAAGTATTTAGCTTTCTCAACAACCATTGCCTTAGCAGGGTCCTTCCTTACCAATTCTCCTCGTTGCTCAACCTTCCATCTTTTCATAGGTGGTTCCCTCACAAATTCTACCTCATCACCACTCTCAACATCCATTAATCCTTTCATTCTTGTGGCTACTTTTGTCCTGGAATTTGAGTCGCTAAGTCCTCATAAGCATTGAGCATCTTCTCCATTCTTTCAAAATAACCCTCTTGATGATAAAAACCAACAAACGTGGGGTCACTCTCTTTGAATTATTGTTCTAACCTCATCAAATTACCCCATTTCCTTCTTCTCTCTTGGACAACAATCCTTTCCATCAAAATCTTGACTACATCCTCTTCATCAAGAGGCTCATGATGTTTCACTTGTACCCAAGGTGTCATTCTCTTTAGTGCAAGTTTTATAAACTGCTCAGGGTCACAAAACCTAGAATAAGCAGTTACCATTATGTATTGTTTTAACCAATTATTAATTTCATCTAAGGTTTTTTTGCCAATGTTAAAGTCATGAACTACCCACAACCTAGGCAGAAAAGTGCCCTTTCTGTGAGGTAATAAATATTCTTTATCAACAAAAGTGAGCTGCCAAATGAATTCAATTATGACTAATCTCATTGGAATAAATTTTGGTAAAATGTGTGGGGGTTGAGGACACCCATATACCCTCATGATAGTAAAATTATCAAATAAATAAAAATCCCCCCCGTTATGAGTAATGGGCCAAATTAGGGACAAACTGTTATGGCCTCAAAAGCCTCCTCACACCTAGGATAAGTCTTTCTTTCTTTGTTCCTAACATATCTGTGATAGGTAAAACAATCCAATTTTGAAAATAAAGAAAAGAGGAATCGTAAGTGCTACTGTTCCACACCTGTGTCCACTTTTGTACCGGCATAGGCATGTCGAACTCTCTAGTACCAATTCTTTATCCATCTTGTCCGCATTGTAGTACAAAATCAGGTGCATCAATATGGAATAATGTCTGAAATTAATGATAGAAGGGTGAACTCACAATAATGGTTCCCACTTTTTTGCCACTTTTGACACTGAGATGAACAATTTTAAAATAATCTTCAACTTCCGACAACTATAAATTTTAAACTATTAAGAATTTGAAGATGATGTAAATTAGTGATTTGTAGCACTTTGTCTGCAGATTCTACATATATATTTTTCAATTTTTTTTGAAGGATTTTTTTTTTAATTTTTCCATCTCCCTCGAAAAGTAGTTTTTTACAACAAACTACATTTTTTAAGAGTGATGTGCCTCCCAAAATGCATAAATTTTTTTCTATAAATGATAAAAACTCAATTCTTTCGAATTTTGGTTTGTAACATCAATATCCAAGGCTTGCAGTTGGTTTGATAGTGATATGTTCAATATTTTTCATTTTATTAAGTTTTGAAGTCTGACTAGTCATAATTCAGACATAGGTTTAAGTTTGAACACATAACTTGTTCTATATATATTGAAATTCAATTTTTTTTTTTGTTAGAAAGAAGACATCAATACTCGGGGCTTAGATATTTTTCAGAATTTTTTTGAATTAGTTTCCTATTTTTCCCAATGCGTTGAACAAAGAAGTTCATGTTCGGTGAAAAACCTATGTTTGGTAAAATTAAAAAAACAAGTTCATAATAAACTCAATATGTAATAAAATTATAGTCATTGGAAAGCTTGCTTTGAGGACTACAATAGTACATTTTGGGTTGTCAAGATCATTCCATTTGAGCCTTCAAGCAGAGGTTTCAAGGCCAAAAATCTGCAAAAAAATGTAGAAATCTTCAGAGAAGTGTTAAAAAAGGGGTTTGAACGAAGGGGGGTTCGAGCAAACCCCCCATTTTTAGGGGGGTTCGAATGAAGGGGAGTTCGATTGAACCCCCACGCTATAATTGAAAAATGACATAAACAAGCATTAAAGGTGCTTTGCTCGAAAGAGGGGGTTCGAGCAAAGTGGGGGCTTCGCTCGAACCCCAAAGGGTATTCCGTTTGAACACCCCTACTTCGCTCGAACCCCCCATAAACAAAATTCTCCACTTTCGCCAATTTCCTTCATTGGCAAAAGTGGGAACCATAAGTGTGGGATAACCCATAAGCATTCTTCTGGATGTCCACCAAGGTGTCATGGATGTGTTGCACCAAATATCCCACATAATCATAATTTGTATTGACTTCTGGGTGTTGGATGTTCATTACCATCATCATAAGCTCAACTGTCACCGTACTGCTCCCATCCATCCCCAACACCTTACATAATCCATAAACTGTGCACTTCATATAGAAATGGAAAGTACTCAAATCAAACAGCTCCACCACATTGTCAGGAATTGGAATAAGAGATCGGCTGCCAGACCTAGGCATGTATCGAGGAATTGCGTGCTTCTTCAGAACATTCTTATGATTCTCATAATCCTGCTTTTCTCTATCTAGGTCTATATCCATGCAAGTTGCACCAGATATCTGGAAAGATTCAACAAAACTGGCCCTAATAATGATAACTAGGGCAGATTTATCCTTTTTTCAAATTACCCTAGTTATAGGGCAATATGCCTTCGCCAGCTCTCTAACTAGGTCCACATCCATGTATACATCAGGCACAACCAGTTTAGCCATGTTCAAGTCCCAAGGATTAGACATGGGAACTCCCTTTACCCTGTTGTTCCAGAAGTACGAAAACAAATAAGCGCCATAAATATCAGGGGTCTCCGGGTTTCTACACTGGCTGCATGTGTCTTTCTAGGCATACTCATTCATGGACAACCCATTAGATGTCCTTGGTAGCAATTCAATAAATTCTTCTTAATACTTCATCTCTTTGGTTGATTTCCTCTCCAACGCCTGAGAACTGCTGCTACTTGTCACTCTACTCATCTTCTTAAAGAACACAACTTCAAATTCTTCACAATTACGGCTATACCAGAGAACTTGACACCTTCACAACCCTAGGGCCTACAACTTGCAGTTACAAAGAGAAAGCTACTACTCATGCCGTCAACACTTGGACTAAGGCTCATAAATCATTGCGAGTGTGCAAAATCTTTAACACAATCCTCCCTTTATAATTTTTTGGCCTTGAAAGAACTGGTCGCCATCTCGGCCATTAATGCTCATGTATTCGGCCATTAAAAATTTAAAACTGCAAACTAGCCATAAAATTAATAACATCATAATGAGTTGTATGCAAAATTTAGAAACTATTTTAGAATGAAAGTTTACTTTAGTATTTACTCAGTAAAAGGTGCCAAAATAATCCACACGTCAATTCGTCATTTGTCCCAACCCTTTGTTTCCATACACCTCAACAGTCCCCGTCAAGTCATTAAAACACATGGCACACAGTCGTGAGTCCTTTGCCTGAAAGACTGCCCGTTAGAAAATCCCACGACCTAGTGACAAGCCCTTACGACTCTATCTCCAGCTTGCAAGATAAAAATGCTAAGCCTTCATAACCTCGAGAGCTAGCGACTGAGGGCAAGTGAACCACCACTTGCCAATTCTCGACCTCAAAATGTTAAGTCCTCATCACCGCAACAACTTGGAGATAGTGGTAACTCTAACCCTTGTCGCGTAATCACCAACATAAAACTGTTTATCTCTTAACCACTAGCACTTCACTCGCAAGCTCGCAACTTGATCACGTCTTCAGACATTTAACCTCACGAGTTGGCGATAACCATAAAACTTAACAACAAATTGTCTAATCGCTTGTTCGCGACCTAAAAAATTCTAACATTAAACAAACATGAGAGCTAACGACAACTGTATGAAATGACTTACTCGCTAACTCTCACGACTATAATGCATGACCTCATACCAACTCGAGACCTCGCGACCAAAGCAATTTCATTAACAATCTCCAGCTCGCTAACATAAAATGCTAACACCCAAAAAGCTAGAGACCTCGCGATGTAAACCCAAACCAACTTGTCGCTAGCTCGCGACTTGATCACCTCTTCAGACATTTAACCTCGCGAGCTGGTGATAACCATAAAACTTAACCACAAACTGTCTAGTCGCTAGCTCGCGACCTACAAATGCTAACATTAAACAAACATAAGAGCTAGTGACAACTGTATGAAATGACTTACTTGCTAACTCTCGCGGCAATAATGCATGACATCAGACCAACTCGAGACCTCGCGACCAAAGCAATTTCATTAACAATATCCAACTCGCTAACATAAAACACTAACACTTAAAAAACTAGAGACCTCGAGATTTAAACCCAAACCAACTTGTCGCCAGCTCGCGGCTTGATCATGTCTTCAAACATTTAACCTCGCGAGTTGGCGATAACCATAAAACTTAACCACAAAATGTCTAGTCGCTAGCTCGCGACCTAAAAATGCTAACATTAAACAAACATGAGAGCTAGCGATAACTGTATGAAATGACTTACTTGCTAACTCTCGCAACAATAATGCATGACATCAGACCAACTTGAGACCTCGCGACAAAAGCGATTTCATTAACAATCTCCATCTCGCTAACATAAAATGCTAACACCCAAAAAGCTAGAGACCTTGCGATTCGAACCCAAACCAACACTCGCTAACTCACCACTTAAAATGTTAAACATAAAATTGATCCACGAGTTAGAGATGAAACATTAAACATGTTTGACCGATCGTTTGACCACATTTGACGCTAACATGGACAAATAAAGAGAGGACAACTTAGATTTTCAACGCACGACAACTAGCCAACAAACGCAAAAAACAAACACAAAAACCTAATCGCCATGAACATGACTAGAACTCGGGAAAAGATACTTCCATAAAACCAGAGGATAAACCCACGACATGAATCGAAGCTCGACATGACTTAGCCAAAAAAATTGCAGTCCTAACAGGTGTGACCCTTGAAGTCAGACAAACTTTGTCTGGTCTTCCCGATATGAACGGTATTGGGGATTTTTGAATTTGGACAATTTGAAGAATCATATTTTAAGACGAAGATTATGATCACAGAGGACATTTTGAGCCCCGGAGTTGGCATTTGGAAAAAATGGAAAAAATGGTGTTCTAACATCATGTTAAGCATTTAATGTAGAAAGGTTCTAACAATTATGCAATATAAATAATTTTATAGATCTTGTGACACAAATTGTTGCATTTCATGTTAAGCATAATGTGGAACCAATTTACCAAAGATAATATATATTCAAACTTCATGCAGAACTAAATATATTCTCTTAGCTCTAAGAGTCAAGACTCTAAATTTCTAAAACTAGAACTAAAATATATAGTAACAATCAACATGCAGTTACAAACAACTATCAAAAACTAAATTCTCATTGTTTACTAATAATTCAAATTCACAATCAAAAATATGAAATAAGTCTCCGTTCTGATTGACAATTTCAAGGAATACAATATAAAAAGTCATCAACAACAACTATAGTTTTGTTACTTGTAAATTGTAATAACTAATATGACTCAAGAAGTGCAGTATAAATACCTAAAAACTGACTGCTAATTCACTTCATTGGCTCAGTCTCGACTCTAAGGCTTCTACATCCTAAATGGACTCAAGATCTTGAGCTTGACTAGTACTAATAGGTCCATCTTCTTTCTAAGTCGGGTATTCAAAAATTTCTTTGTCTTCAATTTCATGCTAACTCTGAGATCCATCGTTTGTCTCAGCACTAGCAGTAGCACCACCAGCTTTTGAAGTGTTGTACAACCCTCATCTTTTGCACATGGAATGCCAGATTTGATGTGCCCTATCATAAGGAAAATCTCTGATATTATACCGAGTTACAAACAACCTCAAGCAAGTTTCCAAATTTTTGTCTAGTTTGTTTCTGACCTTTGATTTCAAAAGCCCCAATGCACTGAAAACTCTCTCATCTTCCATCGACCCCAATATCATTGTTTGACATAAATCAACAAATTTGAAATATTCTGGTATTGAAGTATGCAATACTTTACTCTAATCTATCCTTTTCCAAAGCCTTGTTATTGATCCAGGTTCAAATGGATTCTCGAAGTTTTCCAACTACTATTTCATACACAATGCAAAGCGTTTACATTGTTTTTAAGATGATCTGGATTTAAAATTCCTTCTATTGGTTGTCCATTGCAATCTGCATCTTTTGAAAATGTCAATATCAATTCCTCTAGTTTTTTATGAAACACCTTTGCATAATTTGGATTATCTCCAAATGAATGCCAAAATTGAGGATACACACAACCCATGGCTTCAAGTATTTCTTCTTGAGGGAATCTTTCATGAATCTCAGTTGAAAGTTCGTATGCAATAGACAATTATCACTAACAAATTTAACAATCCTATCAAAATCTTCCTTTTTAACTGGTAGTGCTTTCCCTCACTTGCTCGTCTTAGATTGGTGCATTGGTATCTGAAATCTTTTTACAAAGACACATAACTCATTTTTTGCATTGAAATGTAAAACAATTTCAGCATGATTCCAATCTGTAATTATCTGCCACCTAAAAAAATTTGGGCTTCACCCTATTAGATCTGAATATAGACCATCCAAGGCCAAGCATGTTATAGGAAACCCTCTGAACAAAATATAAAAAATAATACTCATTTGAATAGTCTTTGCCAAATTTGCATCTTTCGTTGCATGTTCAAGCCCAACCTTGATTCTATTTCCACTATTACCAATCAATGTCATTTTGTGGTTATGCTCTTCATATTCTGTGACATACTTAACATGAAGACATTCTTCCTTTGGTTTCCATCTTACTACTAGTGTTTCCTTTCCGTCGATGATCTGTTTTTCATAAACCTTACCAATATGTTGTTACTACTTATCAAGTTGTCATTAGTTTTACATCCAAAGTCATTCTCTATACTCTAGTTGGTTACTACTACCAAAATATTCAGTCAGTATGAACAGAACAGTCGGTTAAAAAAAAGAAAGTATTCACAAAGCCCAGTATGCACCGAGTTGTCTATCGAGTATCATTCCATGTCTACCAAGCAGAAATAATGATACACCGAGTGAAACGTGTTACCAGATTCATTGAACCTGGACACACATATGAAAACGTGTTACAAGATCGAGGAACATAGAACCGTTATCACATTGGAAATTGCACTTAAAGATTGTGTATGATTTTGAGGTCATTTATCCAATGAAATATTTTGTATAGTTATTCATTCGATAAATCATGTTTGTAAGATCGAAGCAATGCATCAGATCACCGACATAAGATATCTATTTATACAACATGGATTAAGGATAGAAGTGTGAGAGACAGAGATATACAGAGGTGTATGAAGCAAGACATGTGTGATACATGAGAAAGCACTAAGTGTTATGACTGTTACAGAGACACAGAGGTCACCAAGAAGGATTTCAGAGAATAGTCAAAGAACAGAGTAAACAGAAGGGTTTATCGAGTTACTTTATGGGTTACCGAGGTATGCTATAAGCAAGGTAATCTTATTTTGAGCACATAGAATCTGCTATAACATTCCAGATCTAAAGTTGCAGATATTTGTAAAGATTTTATTGAAATATTTTGAAGTTGTAAGAGAAACCTTTAACAGTGTAAAAGACTCTAACCAAGTCTATAAATTGTAAAGCCTCTAACCAGGTACAACATTTAGTTTAAGTGTTGTAAAATCCTTTAGCAAGGTAGATCTAACAGATCTTGATACTCCTAACAGGGTAAGCTATCAGAAATAGCTAAACATGTAGCTCTAACCAAGCACTCTTTATTATTGCAATAGTGAAGTTGTGGGTGCCATCCCCACCACAGTTTTTCTCTCTAACCAAGAGTTTCTACGTAACCAAAATATATGTGTTATGGAGTGAATCATGTATGATTGTTATTTATTTGATTTAGCTTTATGTTATGTTGCAACAGGTTTTGGTTTATGCATAATAGTAAAGATATTGTTGTTAAAATGATTTGAAGTACTGATTCACCCCTCCCCTCTTAGTACATTAGCTTTCCATATTGGGCCTAACAATTGGTATCAGAGCTTGAATCCTAGAAAAAGGTTTAACAACCTAAAGAGAAGGATCTTATCAATGGAAGGTCATAAACAATCTTGGAAAATTGTGTATCTGCAAGAAGAGCTGGATCATGCTAATCAAGTGATTGCAGACATGCAAAGACAAATGCAAAAATCATTGAAAGTGAGAAGAAGATTATCTGATGATTTGCAGGACTCTCAAGAGTTAGTGGAACAAATTGAGACATCATCTGAGAACAGTATATCTGAAGAGACTGAAGAAATGATTGGAGTATTGAAAGAAAAGAACAAAGCACTGGCTGATCAACTAAAAGCAATGAAAAGAGGACATGAACATTTTAGCACACAGATGACTGAGAATCTTGATGCATTGAGGACAGTTGAGGATAAAGTAAGAGATCTAGAAAGAGAAAAACAACAGCTTGAAGCATTAGTATCTGAAAAGAATGATGAAATCATAAGGTTGATTGGGATTCAACAAAATCTGTCAGATCAATTAGGTTATGCACATCATGAAGCAAATTTGAAAGATGATGAGAATCAAGCATTGAAACTTGAAATATCAAGGTTGACCAATGAACTTGAAACAGAAAAGAAATCCAAGGAAACACTAAAGAAGAGCTATGAAGCATCAAAGATGTTGGATGACCAGATGAATACAAGAACACCCAACAAAGAAGCTGGACTCGATTACAAAGGAAAAGACTCTATCGAGAAGGGAATTCATACAACAGAAAGAGGAGAATCATCAAAGCAAGCTGGAAACAAGAAGCACATCAAAAGAAAGAATCCTATTTGCAACTACTGTGGAAATCAAGGTCATACTACTAAAATGTGCCAAATCAGAAAAGGTAAGCAACCGAATGTCACTAAGTCTAATGGTTATTGTTACAATTGCAATAAATATGGTCACACATTTAACCAATGTAGGACAAAGTCTGTTAAGAATTATTTGAAGGCAAAATTCAAAGGGTTTTGTAAAAACTGCAATAGATATGGACATAGTACCGAGAAGTGTTGGCTTAAGCAAAAGAACTAAATGTGGTCTGCACACCGAGCAAATACTGGAGGTTACCGAACTCACACAGATCCTTACCGATAATATTCTGCAGTACCATGGGATTACAATACAAGGATATGGTGTGAATGTTGTGGAAGATATGGACATATAAGTGCCAACTGCTTTATAAGGTTTAGAATGAACAACCAAAGATCATGGAGAAATCCTGGTATGGCATGTTTTCATTGTCACAAAGTTGGACACTTGGTTAGAGATTGTAGAGATCAACCTAGAGGAGACACTGAGGAAATAAAAGAAAAATTACAGATGATTTGGAAAAAGAAAGAAATTGTGTCAAATGAAGAAAGCACCTTACCTACCGAGTTAGGTGCACCTATTCCAAATTAATTGGTAAAGGTATGAAGGGATTGCATTCTCTAAAAGGTCAAATCTTAACAGTTCCTATTTTATTATGTACTGAAGTCAAAATATGCATAGTTAAAGATGTATTAGTAAGTTTGAAATTCTATCAAAGTCTTTTGGAGCACTATACAGGAAGACTGTCAAGTCGGTGAATACAGGAAGCCTGCCAAGTCGGTAAATGAAGGAAGTCTGGTTACTCGGTTAAAGCGCAAAAAGGAAAGAAAGTTTAGTGGAATCGAGTGCATTTAATGTTTTTAACCTAACCTGCATGGAGCCCGATAAGGTATATTGTGTACTTAAAGCATTTACGCGGTCATTTTTCACTCACCAAGTATTCAAGAAAGTAGAGCAAAGCGAATCAAAGGCGATCAAACCACCTCCAAAGAAAAATTCAAGGTATTTACATCAATCTCAACGCATTGTTAAGCTGGTTTACCGATCATATCAAGTTGTTATTATCTGCTAAGTGTGAAGCGTCTGTCGTTTGAAAATCTTCAAACCCTGAGGATCTTTTGTTAATTCTTATCTGAAATCTACAATGGCACCTAAGATCCAGAATCCCGTTGTTGTTGAGAACATCGAAAAGCCCTCACTGAAATACTCTTTAACTCCCAAAATTGCATCTGAACCGGATGACAAAACCGCATTTTCACTCATCCCGGATAGAGTTTTATTAGTTGAGGATGTGAGATTCTTCACCAAATGTCAAGTTGAAGAACTAGGTCACGTTGAAATCAAAGACACATATGATGAATTGTGCACCGATGGTAAAATGGATAGCAAGTATGAGCATATTAAGATCAAGAGATTGACTGAAGCCCTAACCTATCCCCATGTATTCAAACCCCAGTGGGTCAAGTTTGTTTTGAGTAGAGTTCATGATGACTTTATGTGGCTAGAAGAGCAACCGTTTAAGATCACCAAGGAAATCATTCATTTGATCACCGGTTACCCTATTTATGATCATGCCCGAGCTCAGAAAATGACATCACAGAAGGAATTGATCAGTTTAACCAGAGTAGAATCAGATTGCAGAGGACTGAAATTGAACAATGTCACTGATGCAGAACTAAAGTTTGCCATTAGAGTAATAGGTTACTGTTTCTTCCAATTAGCAAGGGAAAACAATGTACCCTGTGCATCAATAGACAACATATAAAATTGTGAAGAAAGGCATGAAAATTGATTTATGTGAGGTGTTGCTGAAAAACCTATTTGAGAATTTGAACACCATAAGGAAGCCAAAGAAGAACAATTCGGCCAATACACTAAAGTTTGGATCACTGTTAATATGCATGTTTTTCTATTTTGAAAAATTCTTTCCATCAGTCGGTAAAGTTGTTTGGGAGCTACACCGACCAATCACTCATCAGGTCAATGACTTCATCAAGAAGCTAGGTGATAATTTTAATGATATTATGGATGATTATTTCAGCAAGTTTCAAGAAAGGATGCATAACAGGTACCGGATTCCACCTAAGCTAGTGGAGAAATACAAAGATGACATATGTTTTGAAGTGGACATTGATTACTGTTATGTGAATGCTGTGGAACGAAGAACTCAATCTTTGCCACCTATGGGTTACGAGATTGATTTTGACATCACACAACAAAAAATTGATGCATTTCTTACATTACCAAGGCATGCTACCGAGCTGAGGTATGGAACATATGAAGAAGTGAAGGAAAAAGTAAAAATGATCATTGTAGTACCCAAAGCTACAAGGAAGGCAAAAAAGATGATAAAGGCATTAACAGAGAAATTTGGAGAAGATTCTTCCTCCACACTTGTCAAAGGCATTAACAGAGAAATTTGGAGAAGATTCTTCCTCCACACCTGTCAAAGGCACTATAGCCATTACCGAAGAGGAATCTGAAGCCCAAGAGGAAGCTATAACACTGAGCACCGAATTGCCTAAGGGAAAAGTGCTGAAAAGAAAGAAATAGGATACATCAAAGGCCTCACCAACTCCTCCAGCAAAGCGACCTAACACACGAGCATCTGCAGCATCACTGAGTAAGAAAACAAAGAGTGTTGCCCCACCCAAGGTAACAAAAACTTACAAGAAATCTACTCGAAGACTCATTTTGGCAAAAGAGTCTAGTGACACTGAATCTGAAGATGCAAGCAAATTTCAGATTGTCAAGAGCAAGAAGGTAAATGTACATAGTGTTGAAAATTTTTGTGCTAATCTGAAGCAATATGGTGTATTTGGATCATTCAGATATGTTAAGTATGAATCCAGAAATGATGCCGAAAGAGACAAATAGAAGAAGTTGTCATCTGCACACTTCTGAAATTCCGATTGGTCCCATTGGAAGTATCTAATTCTCTTCCAAAAGAATTGTATGTACATATTGATAACAGGTGGAAATATGCAATGGACTCGGAAAAATAGATTAGAGAAAGAAGTCTGGTACATCTCTTTCCAGACATGTCGGTAGATGAAATCAAAGAAAATCTGACAAACTACCACAAAAACTTCCTAGTCAAGCAAAAAGCTTTAAAATTGATGATTGGGCTTTATCTGGAAGTAGAGAAAGAGACCAAGGAAAAATGACGGGAAATCTTTAGAATCAAGGATGCTGGTGAGCAAGCTACAGTTGAAATAGTTGATGTCACTGAGCAAGATCCTGATGTCACCGAGAAAGTCCCTACTGACACCATACAAGTAGATGAAGATATCATGGATACAGAGGCACCAGAACATGAAATGATAGAAGGGAATGCTTATGCCCAACTTGTATCTAGTGAGTTAGTTTTGGAACAAGTTCAGTCCTATCCTCTGGTCAATCAACTTGTCTCAATCAAGGCCCCTTAGGATATAGAACAAGGCACCGAAGGTCACAAGTCTACAACAGGAGAAGGTACTTCTCAAGAACAGACCTCACAAGCACCTTCTAACACTGAAAATGTTGCAACCGAGACACCAAAGGACACTACAGAGGCTAAAGAAACCGACCAAAGTGTTGCCTCTACTGAGCAACCTACCGAGGGTCATCAAGCCTCACAAGCCATTATCTTAGTTCAATCGGTGAAAGGTAAAGAAAAGAAGATGAAAAAGCATAGTTTCAAAGTAGATTTGTCAAAACCAATAGTGTTGCCCAATGTTGATATATCCAAATTAAAGGGGCAAGCACTCATTGATTTCAGTGAACTATGCAAAGCCAAAGTCGAACAAGAGAAGCAAATGGCTATTCAAAAGAAAAAGAAAGTACTTTAGAAGGTGAAATCACTCTTAACCGACATGCTACCTAAAGCTACAGTGACAACAGATGCAGCCATCCATATACAACTGGATGAACTCCTAACTAAGATAGAGACATCTGGAGTAGATGCATCGGAATATTTGAGCAAATTAAAGGACAAGGAGCTCACTGCAAAAATGATTGAAGAAGTACAGAAAGCTATTGCCATTGGCAAAGTTAAACTTGTCAAATTTATTGTTGAGTTGACCCCTCAACTCAAACACATTCTTTATTTATTTTAGAAACTCTGTACATTCTCTTTATTTATTAAAGATATCAAGAATAAAACTGAAGTGATTGAGAAAGAGATCACCGATCTCTTTAATAAGTTGACCATTGAGCCTAATTCCATTCAGAATTTTTATACCAAGCTACAACAACTCATGGCTCAACAATTGGAACTAAGGAATGAAGAACACAAGATAACGATGGACACAATGACACTTCAAACATTATTCCTTCCTCATCTTTCCTCCGTCCAAGAGCAGATTAACAAGGCTACATCCCTATCCACTCAACAAGAGGGAAGCACATTAGATGGACTCAATTCACTGTTAGCTGACATTACAGCTCAGAATTCACTCATGGACAGTGTTAAGGATGCCCTCTCTGTCGCTCTCACTGATGCAAGGACAAAGTATAAATCCATTTTTGACCAGTTGCCACCACCGAATGGTAACTAAATTTTGATGTTTGTCAAAAAGGGGGAGTGATATAGTATCAAAGCATCAAAGTATCAAACAAAAGGAGTGTAGTATACATGGGGAGTATATACCGAGCAAAATAGAGTATTCAAAACAGAGTCAATTTTGACAGAGCAGTGAAATGAGCAGTTATCACAGAACATTGATCACCGAGCATGCAAAATCAGAATTTTGTACAGTATATTGATAAGGGGAGTATATCTGAATATACTATTTCATTGACTAATGTATAGACTATTTGTTTAGTCAAATTTTGTAAGTATATAGATTTTTGAGTTATGACTTTGAAAGTAGTTTTGTCAAACATCTCAACTAATGTCAAAAGGGGAGATTGTTACTACTTATCAAGTTGTCATTAGTTTTACATCCAAAGTCATTCTATATACTCTAGTCGGTTACTACTACCGAAATATTCAGTCGGTATGAACAAAACAGTCGGTTAAAAAAAAGAAAGTATTCACAAAGCCCAGTATGCACCGAGCTGTCTACCGAGTATCATTCCATGTCTACCGAGCAGAAATAATGATACATCGAGTGAAACGTGTTACCAGATTCATTGAACCTGGACACACATATGAAAATGTGTTACAAGATCGAGGAACATAGAACCGTTATCACATTGGAAATTGCACTTAAAGATTGTGTATGATTTTGAGGTCATTTATCCAATGAAATATTTTGTATAGTTATTCATTCGATAAATCATGTTTGTAAGATCGAAGCAATGCATCAGATCACCGACATAAGAGATCTATTTATACAGCATGGATTAAGGATAGAAGTGTGAGAGACAGAGATATACAGAGGTGTATGAAGCAAGACATGTGTGATACATGAGAAAGCACTAAGTGTTATGACTGTTACAAAGACACAGAGGTCACCGAGAAGGATTTCAGAGAACAGTCAAAGAACAGAGTAAACAAAAGGGTTTATCGAGTTACTTTATGGGTTACCGAGGTATGCTATAAGCAAGGTAATCTTATTTTGAGCACATAGAATCTGCTATAACATTCCAGATGTAAAGTTGCAGATATTTGTAAAGATTTTATTGAAATATTTTGAAGTTGTAAGAGAAACCTTTAACAGGGTAAAAGACTCTAACCAAGTCTATAAATTGTAAAGCCTCTAACCAGGTACAACATTTAGTTTAAGTGTTGTAAAATCCTTTAGCAAGGTAGATCTAACAGATCTTGATACTCCCAACAGGGTAAGCTATCAGAAATAGCTAAACATGTAGCTTTAACCAAGCACTCTTTATTATTGCAGTAGTGAAGTTGTGGGTGCCATCCCCACCACAGTTTTTCTCTCTAACCAAGAGTTTCTGCGTAACCAAAATATATGTGTTATGGAGTGAATCATGTATGATTGTTATTTATTTGTTTTAGCTTTATGTTATGTTGCAACAGGTTTTGGTTTATGCATAACAGTAAAGATACTGTTTTTAAAATGATTTGAAGTATTGATTCACCCCTCCCCTCTCAGTACATTAGCTTTCCATATTGGGCTTAACATATGTTTTTCTATGGTGTCAAGCTTTAGTTGCAACTTCTTCTCTCTTTTAGTTTTCTAGCTACAAATCTTACACCTGCAATATGTTGGTTGTTCATCATTGTTTGGGACTGGTTCAAGGAATGGGTACTTTTCTACCCAATCAAGCTTAAAGCTCCTTGTCATTTCCCACTCCCGCCCCATTTTTACTTTTCTTTTTCTTTTCTTCCTAGAAACATCATCTTCAGTGCTAGCATTTTCATCCAAGTGAATTATCTCATTGTGGGTATCCCTTACAACATCTTCTCTCGTGTCGGTATGGTCCTCCCTAATTGGGCCCTATTTTGGCCCCAAGGCCCTATCTCAAATTTAAGCGAGAAATAAATCCCCCATGTTGGCATATGTCAGAAAATTAAATATTTGACAACATACAGGTATATAAGGAGATTTTCCCATCTCATTTGCCCCCTGCCAATCATACATAAGAGAAAATGATAGCGATCATAAGGCATGGAGACTACATCAAGCATTCAAGCATTCTTCATCCAACATTTCTCAAGGCTACATATTCTTCATCTATCTGTTGGAGCAACATTACATCATTCATTTGCAAGTATGTGTGTGGGTTAGGGTTTTGTCATGTTCATGCCATTTCATACAAAATATGTGATTACATTCTAAGAAGCAAAGCATCATCATCATCTATTGCAGATCTGAAGGTATACCTTTCCATCATTTATTTCAAGCATTTGCAGTATTTCATTCAAGGTTGATTCCAAACCAGGGTTTGACTTAGGCAAACCCCTATTCCCAACCCCTATCCTCTTCTTTCTGTGTGCAGGAAGCAGGTGCGCAACCATACTTCTGAAATTAAGCTTTATTTGCAGAGATGGAAAAACCCTTTTTGACATGCGGAAAGTTCAGAGGACCAATAGGAGGGCGACTTGGTTTGGATACACGATCCCTACAACTTTTGATAGATTTCGCAGAGTAGCTCCAAATCATCTCAAACTTCTCAAATTGAGGTGCACGACGAAATCCCAAATCTCTAGCTCACTATTTCCGCTCATTTTGTCTTCAACTTCAACACTTTACTTATTGAACTTACAAAAGAGGGTCATACACATACCTAACACAATGAATCTACTTAGTATTCAGTCCTTGTGTCATTGAGGATTGGATCTAGTGGATTTATCCCGTCTTTTGAATGTAAAGTCCTCCAAGCGAAAATTGACTTAGTGAATTCTCCTTTTCAAGTGGTGAATTTGCTAAGCCTCCAGTTTTCCACTTTACAACAAGATAGCAATAGATAAGAGAGAAGAAGAGTGTTACACAATCGTGACCCCTCTCTTGAGATAATAACATGATCGTGTCTTGAGAGAAGACCAAGTTATTGTGATATTAAGTGTGCATTTTGGTAGAGCTTTGCTTAAATTGTGAGAGCAAGAGAGCCAAGAGTGAGTTCTTGCAAAAATAAGGAAGAACAAAGTGTTTTGTTGCTCAGCATGGGTGGGAGCCGCCGTTTTGGATGCACACAAGCCAAGGGACATGCGTTAGCAAAGGTTTGATGCAGAATATGCTTGTTTAAATTCAAGATATTATCGGAACATTTGCGCATCATGTAGATGTCTGTGCATCGCACTATCAACCTACCAAATTAACCCCAAATCTAGCTCAAGGGTGATTAGTGCTACTTCATTTTAGGATTCCTGATATCAGAGTGGTAAAATTCTATACTGGACTTAATGCAGAAGTGCACTAGGTGCAATTTGTGACACTACATTAGAGATTTTGTTTTAGTTGTGCTTGGATCCTATAAGTGGATGCATAGTTGATTTGAAGCTATCACTTCTTCATTCAGACCTTTCTTGCACAAACAACATTATTTGTCAAACGGCCTACCAATTGACCTCATGTATCGCACAAACGTATGTAAAAAATAAACCAAAATTTTCCTTAATTCACCTTTCACACGTAATTGGCATGCCTATTGCACACCAAGGTGCAATTACTAGTAGATAAAGATCTACATGTCAACTCTTTGAAAAAAAATCGCTAAAATAGGGATTGATATAGAAACTTGATTGTGAGATGAACATAGACAAGAAAAGCATGCTTTTTAACTATTTCAAAATGAGGACTTCTAGCATGCACGTTTATAGGTAAAAAGAGACACTAGAAGGATTGAGTGAAAATTTATTATTTAATATTTAATTTTTTTTTTTTAAGGATATATTTATCCATATTATTCTTATGATTATTAAATATAACATAATTTTTTAATATTGATAAAATAACATAACATAAGTTTTATAATTTGATAAAATATTTATAATTAAAAAAAAAAATTAAATTTAAAATAAATAGATGACTAAGATAATTTATTTATAAAAAACAACAGACACAAATCTGATAAAATTTTATTGATGAAGTATAATATTCTGAATATAACTAATTTATTTTATTTTACTTTAAAATTAATTAAAAGTTTATTTTATTTTATTTTATTTACATTAGTTTCTTCTATTTATATAATTAATTTAATTTTTATTTATTTATAAAAAATGTGTTACGCCATTTCACTCCAACACTTTCTTCGCTGTAAGTACGTCTCTCCAGGTGGATAGGAGCATAGCTGAATGAATGAACCCAAATCCAAGCATAACATTTTATTTTATTATAGCAGCCACAGTTGTTTTGTTCCATCAAAACGAGTAATCCATCAACTCACATTTCAATGTGGGCGAGGGAAAACGCAGTAACCGATTCAAAAAATAAAATCGCGATCGTCATGCTAAATGGTTCTTAGCAATGCTGTTTCAAGAAAAGTTCCCACAAGGTTTTTATTGTTGCCCTGCCCATTTCGTTCTTTCGCAAGCTTCACAAACAATTTTTCTTCAGTTTCTCAGGTAGTTTTGGAACAAAACCCAGAATCATTAAACTATGCTTTTCAGTCTAAAGACAATGGCATTGCATTTAAAAACCAGATATCTGGGGATGTCATTGCTACTTACGCTTCTTTAGCAGAAGAGTGCACAAATATCACATCACTGAACCAATTAAATGCTCTCATTCATGTCAGTGGGCTTGGACAAAATGTCTCTTTAGGTACCAAACTGGTGCACATGTATGCTAGGTATAGCAGTATGGACAATGGTCGCCAAGTGTTTGACAAAATGCAGAAACGAGATGCTTTCCTCTGGAATTCGATCCTTAGAGGATATGCATGGAATGGACCCTATGAAGAAGCCTTGTCATTGTATTCTCAAATGCAACATGCAGGCATATGGGCAGACAACTATACTTACGCCTTTGTGCTCAAGGCATCTGCCGGGTTATCATCTTTGAAAGTGGGAAGGAAGATTCACTGTCAGATAATTAGAAGTGGATTTGAATCCCACGTTTTTGTGAGAACTTCCCTCGTAGACATGTATTCAAAGTCTTCGAGTATAGATGATGCACGCCAAGTGTTTGATGAAGTGCCACTGAGAAATGTTGTCTCCTGGAATGCCATGATTGCTGGATACAGCCGAAATGGACACGCCAAAGAGGCCTTGGCACTCTTTTATCAAATGCGATGGGAACATGTAGTGGCTGACTCAGTTACGATGGTGAATGTTCTGCCTGCGTGTGCAGAATTGCGAGATCTCAAACAAGGTAAGTGCATGCATGATTTTGTACTTAGAAATGGATTTGATTTGGATCCCTTCGTGGGGAATTCCCTGATAGATATGTATGCTAAGTGTGGAAGTTTAGAAATCGCATGCCAATTGTTTGACAAAATGCTGTGGAAAGATGTTGTCTCATGGACTGCAATGATTGCTGGGTATGCTCAAAATGGATGTGCCAGAAAGGCCTTACAACTTTTTCATCAAATGCTACAGGAAAATGTCACACCAGACTCAATTGCCATTGCTAGTGTGATCTCAGCTTGTACCCATTTGGGAGCTCTCGAACATGGCAAGTGGATTCATGATTACATAAGCAAATTTTTTTTTAAGTTGGATGTGTTTGTGACAAACTCCCTTATAGACATGTATGCCAGGTGTGGTAACTTAGAGGTGGCAAGACAGCTTTTCAATAAAATGCCTGAAAAAGATTTGATTTCATGGAATATTATGCTCGCTGGCTATGGACTACATGGACTTGGCAAGCAGACATTGGAGCTTTTTGCACAAATGCAAGATATTGGAGTGGAGCCAAACAACATCACCTTTGTGCATATTTTGTCTGCATGTAGTCACGCTGGTCTTGTAAGTGAGGGCTGGCAATATTATGATTGCATGACTCAAATCTATCAAATTGAACCCAACATGGAGCACTATTCGTGCATGGTTGATCTTCTTGGCCGTTCAGGGCATCTAGATGAAGCTGAAAGATTCATCGAAACTATGCCTGTTAAACCTGATGCTGATGTATGGGGTGCCTTGCTTGGTGCCTGTCGAATTCACAAATGCATCGAGCTTGGAGAACGTGCTGCGGAGCATCTTTTCATCTTAGAGCCCACATATCCTGGATACTATGTCCTGCTGTCAAACATGTATGCTGAGGTTGGCTTGTGGGACAAGGTAACAAAGGTGCAAAGAATGATGAAAGAAAAAAGTTTGAAGAAGACACCAGCATGCAGCATAATTGTTTTGCATGGCAAGGTTCATACATTTTATGCTGGAGACAAATCACATCCTCAATTTGATCAAATAATTGCTGCAATGGAAACGCTCGCTTAGTGAATGGAAAAGTAAAGGAAAGTCCTATCGTTTGTGCTCCCCATTGTGGAGAGGAAGAGAACGAAGACATGCTTACCAGTCAAAGTGAGTTGTTGACCATTGCCGTTGTACAATAAGTTATAAGCACAAGTCTAAAGACCTCTATTTGGGGTTCTACGAACCTCAAATAATGGGGTTATCGCCACACTACCACTAAATTCATGTGGTAAACCAAGAGGAGAGAACTAGTGTGAGAGATGTACATCACTTTCATGGTTTCAGCAATAGATTGTGTTCTTGCAGAGATTGGCGGTGCTGCTAATAAAAAAAAAAGCAACAAATTGAGTTCCAGCCTAAAGGCGTATGCATCTTTCTTCCCTTCATTGGGCGTCATGAGTCTTGGTGTTATTTTGATTTCATCTTGAACCTTTTTTCTATTTTCCTTAACCTATCATGAATTAATCATTTTTCTTTAAAAAATATAATGGCTTGAACTAGCAACTATGGAGGAACCGTGGGCTTTCTCAATGTTAAAAAAATAGTGATATCATGACAATAATGTTTTAGGTTGTAATGGCAAAAATTGCATGCACCATACTTTCCCTCTTCATTTTGAACCCATGTTGGTTGGGTTGTTCCTTATGCAATGACTAGTGCAAGTGGCATATTACATTGTGGAATAGCTCTAGTGATCCCTAATCATGTTCCCTGCTATTGACAAGACCTTTTGAGAATCCTAGACTATATCGTCTCCTCCTAGGTGCTCCTAGCATCACAACTAATACACCCTATCAAACTATATATATTGCACCATACTTTCTAGTTTGTGCTCTTGGCACTCAACTCCAAGCTTATAATCTTCCTTGTAGTTTGGTAGCTTGCCCTTGCATCACAACCAAAAGACTAGCACCAACCCAATTGTGGCCTTTCTTTACTTTGAGCACCAAGTACTCGTACCTCTCAACCACTTTTGTCTCCAACTTCCAAGTTTGCATCCTTCACCTTCAACTCATTAATAACCTTTTGCCATGCATACTATGATTGCATACCACCCCATCAACAAGCACTCCTTGAGCCTAGTCCAATGTGACACCACAAACCTAGTGGCAACATTCCTTTGTCAAATCACCTCCTTTTGACTAATGCACCACTTGGCACATCTATGACTCACCACCATTGGTCATCATCGAAACTTCTTGAGTCTTGCAATGCCCTTCCCTAAAGCTATACTTCCTTTTCAAGTTCTTGACTCGCCAACTTTGACCTTGATCTCATAACCTAAATGTTTAATGAGTCCCATGGACTCTAAACCAGCCAACTACCCATTCGTCTTAGATATGTCTCCTTGACACTCTTTCTAAGTAGACTACATCCTACCCAAGTGAGGTATTCTACTTACTCATGTAGATCTATCAAATTATCTTGCTATATAGCCCAACCATACAAGCTTAGCTCTCATGATCACATCATGTACATTTGCCTAATTGTCTTACCATGTGGTTCTATTATGTGGTCCTACCATGTCCCTCGACCTTGCCATGCATTCAATCATGAAGCCAATGGCCCTGTCATTGTAGAAACTCAGAGCTACAAGAAACAATTCCCTGCAACACTCATGGATTCAAACCTAACCATATTTTGAGAATGGCCTAGTTTTTATTTCGTCATTAAGCTTTTATACATCAAAAAATAAGTGATTTTGAGCTACAATTCACAATAATTATTAAGATTATTTACCAATTGGCAAAATCAACTAAATAATTTCACTTCTTTGATTTCAAATTTTCTAAATTTTGTCACACGATTTGTTAGAACTATAAATTAGGTTAAATTTATTTTATTGCTTGTTATTAATTAAAACCATTGTTTCTTTGATCTTTAACTTTTATATTTATAAATCCTAGTATTCGACTTGATTGGTGTTTGGATTCACCTTGATTCATGATTCATTGATTTTAATTGATTAGGGTTTGGGTTATAATTGTTTGTTATATCTTTGATCTTCAACCATCCATCCACACTCCACTATGCGCATTCATTACTTGATATTTATTATGGATGTATTTTCCCCCTTTCTAACCAAGCTCATATGTTGTTATGTTTTATGATGATGCCTCTTTTTTGGCCTATGATAGTGACTTAGTTGCTACTTTAACCAAATATGCATTTGATTCATCTAGGGATTTGATTGATGTGATGTACCTAGGGATCATATTACTTGTATTTCTTATAATAGCTTTTCTTTTACATCTACAGGTTTTCCTACATGTTTCTCTTGCTCATCTTTTCATGATGAGCCTATTGATAAAGATACACTTGTCCCTCCTTAATACGAGGTTGCCAGTCCTCTATATCTTCACTTTTGGTCTACTAATCATGTACTTAGTGAGGAGTGTAGTAATAATTCTTCCCCTCCCAAGATGAGGTTGATGAATCTGTGTTTCATGATAATTTTGTTTACGATGCACTTCATTTTTAAAAGCTAATGATAATTTGATTGATCTATTTAGCATAAATGAAGATGCATTGTCTCACATTAAATCATTTTTATTTTCATGTTCTGCACATATACTTGATGATGTCACTTTGATGCATGCATTTGGGGATACATTGACTGATAGAGCTTAACAATGGTTTGATTCATGGCATGCTTATTATATATAATTACATACTTTGTCATGTACTCTTGTAGATATTGTGTCTCTACGATATATGTTATTCACGATTCTTCTTCCCCTTTTGGTGGCCCGCTCTTAGTGGATCCCATAGATTTTTCTACGCACCATGATGGTACATAACTATTTTTTATGTCCATGGGAACTCTTGATTGGACCCTCTTCTACTTCCTATGATATATATTGAGTTATTGTGGAGTACATTATTATATGCCTTCTATTAAACAAAATGTATGACTTCAACATGCATAAGGGAGATGAACAACATGATTATCTTTTACAATTTTTACTTAATATGTGTGAGGACAAAGTGTCACGAGTTGATGATACACCTTCTCCATTGCCTCTACTAATACACATAATATGCATACACATATGAATAGGGACATATTGAGAGTGATCTTTCACATTATTGAAGTTCCATGGTAGAATTCCCCAACTAGAAATTTTTGTTGACACTTTTGAATAAGCATTTAAAAAGGAAAATTATGTGAGTGAGACATCACATAATCCTTTGACATATGATATTTTGATTTATCCTTCAATAAATGGATTTATGACACCTTTTTTAACAAATTATGATAGTAATGATGATCCATTGGTTCATCTAAGGATTTTCCAAACAAAATTCTTAAGTTATTTTCATGTAGATAAGTTGCATGATATTTATGTGATTTTATTCATTACCTCATTAACCTATCACTTCTTTTGTGGATTTGGCTAATGCTTTCATGAAACATCTTTGGTATAACACTGAGCTTGGGGCAACTTTCCAATTGATTGTGCCCATGAGGAAAGCTTGAAGATAGCTCTCTCATCAATTGGAAAGCATGGAATCACTTCTAAGTTGTGGGTTACCTAATGTTGAAGTGAATCTCCAAATGAGGGTTGGTTCCCTTGTTACTACCACCTAAAACTAACATATGCTATTGTTGTTGTTACGAAAGGGGGTGTAGAAAACATGGCAGTGAAACCTACAACTAATAAGGTGGTGCACCAAACTGATTTCAAAACCTATACTATTGTTTTGGACACACAATATGATCAACTTAAACCATAACATACACAACTCAAAATGTCATGTCTTTGCAAAAATCGTTTCATAACTGTTCAATATTTCAAGGATATTATTTACAAGGAATTAGAAATGTTGTTTGTTATCCTCGATTTTAGTGTTAACAAAAATGAGGGTACCCCACAAAATTTTACTCGTTTGTGGTTTTTCCTACTCTATGGTTTGCTTTTTGAGATGTTTTGTGTAATCGAAAGCGTTCTTTTCCTTGTCTTACCCCTTTTTCGTTAATTGTGAAAGTTTCAAAATTTAGGTGTAATTCGGGTTCGTAGACCCGATTTACACCTCTTTTGGCTAATTTCACCTTTTAGGTGTAATTTGGGTCTATAGATCCGAATTTCACTTCATAGGTGCAAATCAGGTTCATAAACCCAAATTGCACTTATTTAATACACTTTGAGTTATTTGTGGAATTTTTGAAGTGTTGGATTAGGAGTCTATTTATCTTTTTTTTTTTTAAAGGCTAAATTTTCTCTTTAATCTTCATTTTAATCTCTCTGAGATCGAATTTGTGACTAGAAGGAGAAGGATTCTCAACTTCCATTTTTGGGTATGAATTTCTTCCCTTCTATTTAGGGTTTTTATATAACCCTTTTCGTTTTACTTTTTTCATGAATTTATATGTTATCAAATCGTTCTTCATAGCTTTTCACTCGGTCCGATCTTTGATCCATATCGAGTTTTATTTGATTTATTGATTTAATTGATAGTGGTGTCGTGATAGGGTTGTAGGCTCGCCACGCACCATTGATTGGTTCATGGTGGGTCTGCGACCTCACCACGACACTAAGTATTATCTGCACATTATATTTATAACACAGTGGGGTTGTGGAGGGCCGACAGCCCGACACACAACAGTGTGGTGTGTGGCGGGTTGTTGACCCACCACATTGTTTCTACCTCCCAGTTTTATTGTGGTTTTGGCAAGGCCTTCAGCCTGCCATACACTACGGCATGGTGTATGATAGGTTGGAGACCCTACCAACACCTTGTCATGCCCTAGTTTAATTGCAATACCAAAGTGGTGTTTGGTGGGGCCATAGGCCCACCATACACTACAAAATGGTGTATGTCGGGTCCACGACCCCGCCAGACACCATTTCGAAATATTTTAAAGTGTAATGCAGGTTTATAAACCTACCCTGTATTATATGGGTTTCATGCAATTTTTAAGTGTATGGCGGGGCAAGTCTATAGACCCGACCAACACTTTGGTGCTTTTTCTTTAATATATGTATTTCAGATTTATGAGCCCGAATTACACTTGCTTATTGGATTTTTCATTCTACACTTTTATAAATGGATTTTTTCAAATGTTTTTGTTTGAAATTCAATTATTTTGCACACACGTAAATGGTAATTTTTCATTCCATCTACTTTGGAAATATCAAATTATCAAAAATAGGTTTTTGGAAAACCTAATTATCTCAAATGTACTATTGTCAAAATTTGCTCAAATTATATGAACAAAAATAAATTGACCAAGTGTATCATGTTGATACTATTGAATTTATTTTTTTTGTCAGTATTGTTATCATAATAATGACAAAGGTATCTCCAAACAAAAGAGGGATGAAATTCAAGAAGTGAGACCTAAATCCGTTTTTTCCTTCTTCTTCAATTATTTCTAATATTGATCATATTAGAGACACGAAGATAGGTCATGTTGACCTAGAGGAATTTCTCAAAAGAATCAAGAAAGCACCTTCATATCGGGATATGGAAGCAATTATCAATAGTGGTATACACTTAGTTGCAACTTTTCCCATGTTAGCCCAGGATCTTGAATTTGTGATGGCGGTGGTGAAGCATTTTGATCCTGAAAGCAAAAGCATAAAAGATGAATCTGGAAAGAAATCAGGCTTGACGAAGAGTTCTTTGATTCAATGTTCAAATGTCCGAGTATTGAGAGATATTCAAATATCACTATGCTATTAGTCGTAGCTTACTTTGACAAAAATTATGACAAGTGTAGGCATAATATTAATGACAATTGGCTTAATACTCCAAGGCCAACTATTGCCAGATGGTCGGAAACTCTTCCCAGATGTGACTTCATTGAAGAAGTCAATGACTTGAAACTCTTTTGAGTAGAGTTAAAGGACTTCCCACTTCTAATACTCTCTATAAGTGGATGTATCAATACATCCGTGTGATCAGACAGAACAAGGAGAAGATATTTTGGGGAAAGCAAATTAGTGATGCCATCTGTGAGCAACTCACCAAGGTTCCTATTACTGTTAAGTTCTATATGACTTCTTACTTGGTGTATGATGCGGCTTCAATGAGACACTTTCCTGGCTTAACTACTACTAGTGACAGAAGGCAAGTTGAGGTACATGAATACTATACCTAGTTGGTCTTGAAAGAAAGTCATAGTCATTTCCGAAGAGTCAATGATGCCTTCTTTGGTTATTATATGGTTATGATGGATAAAAACCTATATAATAAGATGGTGCCTCATCACGCATGGGAAGTTGTTAATCAATATGGATGTATGTTTCTTTAGTTTCCAACTTTTACCTATATTAGGGTTGGATGTTTCAATGGTGAGCCCTTCATTCTCCCTAGACATCCTTCCAACAAGATTGTGCTAATGGAGCTTGCTCGTCAGATGAATGCAGTACATGAGTCCCAATCTGGTTCTCATAAGATAGGTTTGAAATTCTCTATCTGCATTGGAAGATATTCTATCAATTCTATTTTCAAGGCCAGAGCCATGGAGGATGAGATGAGAAGAGTCACTATGAGATTTTTCAAAGCCAAGAAGGATTTTGACTATAGTGGTATGAGAAAAAAATTGAAGAAGGCCTATGTGCATGTTCATCGGATCGAAGATGTTTGGGTTGATTGTAGATTCGAGCATGATGTCAGGAAACTTGATTATTGTCGCTTAACAGTTGAGCAAATTGAGAACTTTGGTATTGCTAATGTTCTTGATGATTTGGAAGAGGATGGTGATATCTTGGATCATTTATATGAAAAGAATAGGGTTTCTTCTACTCCTTCGCCTCTTATTCAATGGTCGCAAAAGGAGTGCATTTCCATTAGAGCACGTTTTCAAAGTATTCTCACAAATACTAATATTTGGTTATCTTTGCATGGTGTTCCACTAAAACCTTTCTCCTTTGGTTTTGATGATGCCATTGTTGGCCCAATGGGAAAGAGATCTGAGATTAGAACCAAGAACAAATAGGATGTTGTGGTCCCAACAAAAGATCCTAAATTGAAATTCACAGTTGGATCCAAGAAAGGTAAATCTCAAGGAGAGCCTTCAAGTTCTAATGTTCAAGAGATATCAAGATTGGGTGCACCAAATGATCAAGACGAGGGTGAACTTCCTTATAAGAATTAGTTCATGAAGAGGAGGGTGATTAGGAACAAGATGAGTTGAATGTAGAAGAGTTACCACAAATAGATGAACCTTTACTCTAGGTATCTTCTCCTACATCTACATTGCAAGTTCATGTCTCTACTTCCGATCCCGAGCCTCCAATATTTGCAAGTGTTGTTTCATCAAGTATTATTCATGTATCTTCCACAAGTGCTAGTGAGTCAGCCCTAGACACACCCTGTGATAATATTGAGAACATTTTCTTATCTTTTCCCACGTTGTTTGGAGTGTCTACGTCTATAATAGATGATTTTGATAAGTTCATCAATGAGTCGGCTCCTAGGTCAAATGAATCTTCATTAGAAAATCCTACCAATGTGATCACCATAGCCTCTCCTTTTGTGACTACAATTATTCAGGACTCTATCAATCCTTCCCAGGATGTGGTGGTTGGTGGGGAAGATGATTCTACCTTGCCACCTTCATTGTTTTCTAATGCCCCGAAAAGGAAGAAGCAAGTTCTTTCCACTGAAGATTTTGATTTCAATCAACTTGTTCCTATCAAATCCAAAACTACCAAGAAAGCTAAGACTTTGTCAAGAATTAAGGTGGATAAGGATAAGAACAAGTATGTTGAGGTTCTTGTTCCTCCCCAAGATGCAATTATTGGTCAAGTACATGATACTGATTATACTATTTAGAGGGTTGAGTTGGGAAAACAAACTCATGATTTTGCTTTGGGTGATGCAATATCAGATTTGGAAGCTCTTGTTGCCAGATATGGTGAAGACAAGGTTAAGAAAGATCAACTCAAAGCAAGGATCAAGCAACTCACTTTGATCTTGATCAAGGTAAATAAGTCGTCTGAGACTGTTGAACCAATAACTTCTTCCTTGGATGAGCAGGTTGTTAAAAGAGTTGAGCAAGCGACATCTCATAGTAAAGTTGTGGCAAAATAGATGGATCGTATTTTGAGTCAAGGCAAACGACCCATAAGTTCAGCTAGTACCATTATCAATAACCTTGATACCGTCAGGACAGAGATAGATAGGACTATAGAGGTCTTCTCTCAGGAGCTCGAAATGAAAGAAAGAGAGTTTGAGGCTTGGTTGAAATTTGAAGATTATGATCCTGATGAACTCATACAGAATAGTGTTATTCCTCCACGACGCATGTATGTGGAGCAGAGAGAAGCCTTAGAACACAAAATGAACATTCTTGACAGTCAAGGATATGAGGAAGCATTTAAAGGAATGTGTTGACAAGAAGGAAGAGATTGTTACAAGGTTTTTAAAAATTCCATGTGTGTTCCTTGTGTTAGATATTGTTGCTACTAGGATATGTTGTTGTCATTGATGTCAACATATTCCTATGTTTTGGTGTTGTAGAGAGTTGTTTGGTGATCTGTTGTTTGCATTGAGTTGATTTGGTTGGTTTATTTGTTGGGATGTTGAATCAACTAAAGATATATCATTTTTTATTGATTTCATGATGCTATGTGGTGATTTGGTCGAGTTATGGATTCTGGTATGAAGACTGTTTTTCTGTAATTAGTATTGTAGGGTTTTGATATTTGATCCATTGTGTTCCAGTATGATCATATATTTGGCTGAGGATTTGGGAGAATGTTTTGGATGTTCATGTGTATCTTCATTTCATATAGTTCATGATTTAGTGCTCTGCAAGTTATCTTTCTAGTCTAAATTGTTGTTGTTGAGTGTTCTTGAGTGTTAGCTTGTTGATCGATGAAGATTTGAATAAGTGGTGTTGGTGCAACTATTGTGAATGGTTCTAATGTTCTTGTTGGTGTTTCCAGATCATGTCCTATTTATTTTTGATGGTCTGCATTGATCCTTGTGCTTGTTTTTGGTGATTTTGTTGATTCGATGATATTCTTCGTGTTATGCGGTATTTTTGGTGGTGTAATGTGTTGCAGTTGATCTTGGTGAGATTTTCGATGGTGATGCATATTTGGAGATTTGATTTAGGTCCATGCTATGTCGTCTATGTCATTATATTGGTCTGATGGACGATCTATGTATCGTGTGATGTAATTTTGTAATTAAGGGTTGAGGGTTTGGCCGACCTTGTAGTCAAGGTTGATGATTTGTATAAATAGGTGGTATAGTCATGTAATTTGGGTGTCGATGTTGTGTTTGCATTATTAGAGAGTGGTGTATGTGTGCATAAGCGAAATTATCCTTCGGTGTGGTGTATTGAGCAGAGATTGTTAAAGGGCAAACAAATGTGCTTAACTAGAACTGTCATCAGGCATTAGCAGATGCTATATTTGCAGTTCATGTAATCTGGATTGTATTCCGATCATTATTGTAAGGTAGTGAACCTTCCCCAATGGTTGGAGCCTTATGGGTCATCTTACTTTGAGTAGTGAGCTCTAGGCAGTGTCATGAATGCATGTGCATTCCCCATTGTAATATTTGCACATACTACTGCAGAGTATCATCTTATTGTGGGTAGGTTCCCACCATGTTTTTTTCATTAACTGGGTTTTCCACATCAAAATCTTGGTGTTGTGTGTGTTGTTGTTATTGTATTTATCTTTCTTCTTGGTGCAGTTGATTAATCTGAGATTGTGCTTAATTTATTTAATCCAGTGAAAACTGATTCACCCCCACTTCTCAGTTTTCCTTCATTGTTGCTGCCAACAATTGGTATCAGAGCTAGATCCTCTGGAAGAAGCTTGACCGCTTGAGGAGATCCGAGATGGCAGCTTATGTGTTCAAGAAGGAGAGTTCTAGATTTGATGGAAGTGATATACCATTTGGAAGGACTGGATGGAAGTTCATTTGAAATGTCTTGGAGATAAGTATTCGAAGATTACAAAGAATCTCTATAATGTTCCTCAAAATGGACCAGTTACTATTGTTGAGATCAAGGATGTTGAACATAATATAAGAGCTAAGGAAGCATTTTCGAGTGCCTTGATTGATTTAGAGATGACAAATGTGATGGGTTTGCAGAGTGCACATGAGATTTGGAAGAAGGTAGAGACCTTGTATGAAGAAGATGTGCAAGTTAAAGCTGCTAAGTTACAGATTTTGAAAGGAAAGTATGAAGCATTGAATATGGGAGATGATGAGAACATAACATCCTTTATGGATAAGGTGAATGAGCTTGTCATGAATATCAGATGTGTCAGTGGAACCCTTGAAGAAGATGAGATTGTTGCTAAGGTGCTGAGATCATTGCCTCCTGCTTACAAACATAAAGTAGTTGCTATTGATGAGATCTGAATTGTGACTACTGTAACAAGAGATATGTTGGTTGGGAAGCTTGTTGCATTTGAGTTGAGCGAATCTGGAGAATCACATGGTAAATCCGAGGCTACATTCAAAGCCTCTGTATCTGGGAAGCATAAGTATGATCCGGAAGAAAGTTCATGTTGGGTATTCAAATATGAAAGAAAAAAGAGAGAGATGGAAGAGAAAGAAAGAGAATTGGATGAGTTTGAAGCCCTTATTGCTCGGATATTTCCTAAAGGAGCTGGTAAGTATGATGGAAAGTTACCCTTAAAATGTTTCTCTTGTAAGAAGATAGGACATTTTGCTTCTAGGTGCCCTGAGAGAATGTATAGATATGATAAGAATGGAAAACATGATAGATCGGATAAGTATGATAGATATGAGAAGAATGATAAGAATGATAAGCCCTACTGGAAGTACAGATTTCAGAGAGATGCTACTATGTTGCTGATGAAGGTGTGATAGATGAAGACTTTGTATTTATTGCTATCCAAGAAGATGATCCGGTACCAATGAATTCTACAAGCTGCATTGTTGAGGAGAAAGTTTTGGCTGCTAAGATTGAAGAGAAAAATGAATAGGTGATAGACATCGGTTGTTCACGTCATATGATAAATGATAAAAGCAAATTTGTGAGTATGGAAAGGTATGATGGTGGTATAGTGAGATTTGGAGATGACAAAGGTTCTATGATCCGTGGTAGAGGCTTTATATCCTTCAATGGTAAGCATAATATTGATGATGTCTTGTATATTGAAGATTTGAAGCATAATCTTTTGAGTGTTGGACATATGGTTGACAAAGGATATGATTTGCAATTCGAGAATGGTAAATGTAAGATCCTAAATGCCTCCGGTGTAATGGTAATGGTAATATCTTTCACTTGAATGCTGGTGAGAAAAGTTGTTTGATTGTTCATATTGATGAAAGTTGGTTGTGGCATAGGAGAATGTGTCATTTTAATTTTGACTACATGATAAGGATAAGTTCTACTCAAGTTTTTAGAGATTTTCCTAAGACTATAAATCCTGCTAATCCGGTATGTAAGGAATGTCAAATGGGAAAGCAAACAATAAATTAATTTAAGAGTAAGTTGTATTAATCTAATGGATTTCGAGATCTAGTGCATACTAACTTATGTGGTCCTACTAGAGTGAGAAGCATGCAGGGTGACAAATATTTCATGTTGTTGATTGATGATTATTCTAGGATGATGTGGGTTACTTTTCTCAGGGAGAAATCAGAAGCATTGGAGAAATTCAAGACATTCAAAGCCAAAGTGGATACTGAGACAGGATTGAAGCTGAAGTGTTTGAGATCTAACAGAGGAGGAGAATTTGATACATTTTGTGAGAGAGATGGAATCAGAAGACAGTTATCTGCTCCTATAACCCCTCAGCAGAATGGAGTTGTTGAAAGGAAGAACAAAACTATCTTGGATGTTGCAAGGACTATGTCGATAGAAGGAAATGTTGCATAGACCTTTTGGAGAGAAGTTGTTAGCACTGATGTTTATACATTCAATCAGGTGCTTATTAAAGGTGATTCTAGTAAGACTCCTTATGAGCTATGGTTTGGTCATGTTCCTACAGTTAGATATTTTAGATTTTTTGGAAGTAAATGTTATATTAAGAGAGATGAGGATATAGGAAAATTTGATGCAAGATGTGATGAAAGAATATTCTTGGGATAATCTACTAAGAGAAAGGCCTACCGATGCTATAATAAGAGACTGAAGAAGATAGTGGAGAGTGCAAATGTGACGATAGATGAATGTCTTGGGAAACAGATCAGAGCATGCGGATATGATTTTGATGATGAAGATGTTATTTCAAAACATGTGCAGACTGAGATCTTGAAGCAGAATGATCCAGTGGAGACAACTAATCCGTACAATGTTGTCGTTAGTGAAGAAGTGCACGAGCCTGACAATCAGAACAACCAGAAGAATCTGAGGTATGTAAGATTGAATCATTCAGAAAATTAGATTATTGGTGATAAGAATAAAGGTGTGATGACTAGGAGAAGGATTGTTGCTTAAGAGATATGCTTGATTTCAAATATTGAACCTAAAGATGTTGCAGAAGCATGTAAAGATGAAATTTGGATAAAGGCAATGGAAGAAGAGTTGAATCAGATTGAAAAGAATAACACATGAGAGCTTGTTTTGAGACCTAAAGACAATAATGTAATTGGCACTAAATGGGTGTTCCAAAATAAATTGAATGAAGCTGGTGAGGTGGCCAGAAACAAAACAAGATTGGTATGTAAAGGGTGTTTACAGATGGAAGGTATTGATAATGAGGAGACTTTTGCCCCTATATTTAGAATTGAAGTTGTTAGATTGTTGCTTGCATATGCTGCTTATAAGAATTTTAAGGTATATCAGATGGATGTCAAGTCAACCTTTTTGAATGGTGATCTTGAAGAGGAAGTCTACATTGAGCAACCAGATGAATTTTCTTTATCAGATGAAGGAGATATGGTATGTGATGCTATGCAAAAATAGGGCAAAGGTTAGACTAAAACCTATGGTCGTATAACACACAAAACAAAGAAACAAAGGAAAACGTTAGTGTTAATCAACCAAAAACTAGTCTAAGCAGGCATACCAAAAGAGACACTAAAAATAAAGTAAAACATTTAACTATGAATATAAATGCAAGAAGACATCTCCAAATGCCTTCTATCATGCTCTTAGCTCCTTCTCCCTTGTTCCTCTCGTCTCCAAATTCCAAATTAGTGTAGCTCTCAGCAGCTTTTTGCACTATGGATGCTTATGGAGATTCAAGATTGTAGATGATTATGAAAAGTATGCAAATGCAAGCTTAATAACCAAATAAGGATGAATTATTTAAATGTTATTTGTTAATTTCAACCAAAATAGTGAATATGAGTAAGATATGCTAAATGCTCTCTAAAATTCCCTATAACTTAGATGCATACAAGTTTTCAGGATCTGGATTATGAAGAAATGGACTCTATTTATAGGAAAAATAGAGCAATGGATGGTTGAGATTGAGTAATCTCAACAATGGTCGGGATTGAATGATATTCAATCCATGTGATGGCTTTCAATCGAATCCCGAGATGACAAGTGTCAATATGAGATAGGTTGAGAGGAGAGGGAATAAGCATTAAATGCTTGACATGACTTGGAGGTTAACTTGGGAGTTGAGGTCAAGGTTGGGTTGAGTGAATAAATTCTTTATTTCAAAGAATAAAGCTTTTATCCAATGGATAAACTCTTGTGCAAAGGTAAAAGGGATAACCATGGTCAAAGCAATAAATGCTTGAGGAGACACATGAGTCATATGAGGGTTGAGTTAGGGGCTAACCATAAATGGTCATGTAAGAGTCATAAGTGGTTTAGAAGACTTTAGAGGTTAAATTGTTAAACACACAAAGCATTAAATGTTTTTCAAAGACTTTGAAGTCTTTGAGAAGTTACTCCAAGTTGCTTAGGAATGTGACAATAATTAGGGGATGTATTAGGCTAATTGATTAGGATTAGATAGGTTCTAGAAGAATTTAGGAAGGGGATTTAGGAGGCAAGTGGGAGATGTAGGAAAATGCAAGTGGGGGGAATAAATGATTTAAATAAATGTTTTATTTAATTTATTTAAAAGAAGAAAGGGGATTAAATTGAATAAATAGAATTTATTCATTTAATTGATTGTGAATTTGGTTTAATGAATAAATTAAAATAAATTGAATAATTTATTTAATTAATAGGAGAATGTTTGAAGATGAATTAATTAAATATTTATTTAATTAACTGATGGCTAATGGATTTTTAATCAAATAAATATCAAATATTCATTTAATTAAACTGGGCAGATTTATGTGACTACATTTGCCCCTCTTTGTGACGGTGCGGTTTATCGTGTCGTTTCAAAGAAAGAAAAATAGGTGTGAAGAAATGCCCCATAAAATATTAATTTTTTGAGACGGTGCGGTTTATCGCATCATTTCAAAGAAAGAAAAATAGGTGTGAAGAAATGCACCATAAAATATTAATTTAATGGGTGGTGTGCCCCCTCGAGAGATGCGCCAAAAAATTTCAAAAAATCAGGCGATCTCTCGAAAAAGAATGAAAATTAGCAGGGTGGTAGAAGAGAAGATTTTAGCAACGCTGGTAAAAAATAGAAGAAATCGGAGATAAAATGAAGAAATGGGAGGCTTGGGAAGTTCATGGGGACCACGGCAGTCAGCGGGGGAAAATTAGGGTTACGACGAAGGGTATATATGGGGAGGAAGGGGTGAAAACAAGGTCATTTGCATTCGCGTCCATAGTGAAATTTGAGCTCTGATAGTGACCTTTTGGAAGAGCAAGCAATAGTCAGGATGTCATTTCCCATAGCAAAGCACCGATTAGAGAGAGTTTGACGATTCCAGCGGCCAGACGACTATGGACTAGCGGTATGTGAATTTGAATTTTTTATTTTTGTGCATTTTTTATATGTTTTTTGCTTAGTCCAAGTTGAGTCAACACAATAGCACTAAAACTGTGTTTTGGCGCTGTTGTCAACTTAATTAGCGCTATTGCATAGTGGTTTTAGCATTGTCGTCTAAAGTTAAGCTATTGTATCGCTGATTTAGCATTGTTGTCTTTGTAGCACTATTGGGTAGTTGATTAAGTGCTATTGATGTGAGGTAGCGCTATGGTATAGTCAAAGTAGTGCTATTGTTAGTTTAGCGCCATTGCCTAGTTGATTGAGTGCTTTTGTAAGCATATTAGCACTGATGTATTCAAAATAGTGCTGATGTGTAGGAAGATAGATGCCCCAATATGTTTGGACAAAAATCTCCTGATGCCAATGATGGATGGATGGAGAGATGAGGTGAAAGTTGTTTTGAACCATAGCAGCCCTGATGAAACTTAGGTCATTAGGATAAATGTCTGTTGAAGTCTAGGTGTGCCATGATTGCTTACCTGTTGAGACCCGAAGATACTTTATCAAAGTATCTATTGATAGTCTAGGTTTAAACTTAAGAAAGTTTGAAACAAAACAACTGATGATGATGGTTGATGCATGTGTGCAGGAGGATCTACGCGTCTTACAGTTGCGCGAGAGGCATCCCGCCACATAGGTGCTGCGTGATCGTTTGACAGAGGCCGAGGTGGATTGTATTGTAGTGACAAGCCTGTACGATGTGATGTATATGGCCGTGATTCAGATGAATCATGGTTTGATTACATCATTGGCATAGCGATGGCATAGTGAGACATGTATGTTTCACTTAGCGCAGGGGGAGATGACAGTTACATTGGAGGATGTATGGCACATCCTGGACATTCCCATTCGAGGAGAGCTGGTGACATATGACCGATCTTGGAGTATAGCAGCTATACAATGGTTTTTTTGAGGAGGATGTGTATATTGATAATGGGTCGATAGCCTGGGAGGACATAGCAGCCTTGTATGAGCCATTACTAGCAGTGTTATCAGGGATTGTTGGGGGACTGTTGTGTCCAGATAGACAATCGCATGGACTTGTCGTTGGTTGGGGTCAGGTGATCGAGCAGATGATTACAGAGGGGACCCGGTTTACATGGGGACTGTGCATGCTATCGCACTTATATCAGGATCTACATGAGGTAGCATACCAAGGGAGGGGCTCATTAGGAGTGGGCATCACGTTGCTGCATATCTGGGCATGGGAGCATCTACCAGTGACTCGACCAGTCAGTCTGAGATTTCGAGTAGTGGATCAGCCCTATGTATACATGTATGGAGGGATGATGAGTCAGTCCCACCTGGGGAAGTTAGAGTGGTGGCGGCGGGCACTGGATGACTTGGATACAGTGATCTGGAGGTCGTATATTGAGTGTGAGTCGTGGGAGGATGATGCGGGGGCATTGCCATATGTGTTCATGACATGGTACGTCATTGGTAGGACAACATACAATGTGGAGACATAGTTACCGGGCAGGGTGTTGAGACAGTTTGGGCAGAGGCAGGGATTGCCTAGTGGTTCGGGAGAGTATGCACGGGTAGTCCGAGAGAGGTACCTATGGGGGCCAGTGCTACCATATGATCAGGCATTGACAGAGTTCCACACCTTACAGGCAAGACCATGGCAGATGAGGTCGAGGGTAGTAGATGGTGGGGTATGAGAGGAGTATATGCAGTATATTATGGCACATCCGATTCTGCGGATATCAGATCCGACAAAGCCGATTCCAGATTTTGAGGAGGAGAGGGGACGGGGACAAAGGAGGAGAGGAGGTTGCAAAGTAGTAGGTGGATGAGGGAGAGGGGATGGTGGTGGTGGGGATGGAGGAGGAGGAGGAGGAGGAGGGGGTGGTGGGTTTGGAGGAGGTGGCGGATTCAGAGGTGGAGGTGGGGGTGGTGGTCGATTACAGTGGAGTGGGAGAGGTGGGCAACCATTGCAGCTATCTTAGGGACCTTTGATGTAGGGAGGCATGAGATTAGGTGGCAGGGATACAGGTGAGGGATAGGCACCTATGGATACAGAGGAGGGAGCCACTGGAGAGGGAGCCACTGGGGAGGCACCCATGGATATGGGGGAGGGAGCTATAGGTGGAAATCTGCGGGATCATATGATAGGATATTTGCAGACTCGCGTAGATGATTTGGAGGTAGAGGTAGCAGCTAGAGATGTGTAGTTGTTTGCACGAGAGTCAGAGTTGACTGTAGTGCTGTGGGAGAGAGATCAGGCCATGGACAGGGTGATCCAATTGCAAGAGAGAGTGAGGGTTTTGGAGGGAGTACAGGGATAGGGGCCATCTATGGAGGCATTGGCTAGGGAGGTACAGAGAGCAGGTAGACAGGTTGATTACTGGTGGGGCTTATATGAGCAGGAGATGCCATCTAGTCGATAGGCACAGAGTTATTCACAAATACATCGGGAGAGATCAGAGCGGTCTCAGAGGATGCAGAGTAGTGGTGGTATGATGGGTCCTCCCCAAAGAGATAGATCAGGTGGTGCAAGGGCTAGTGGGGGAGCAGGTGGAGATGGTGATGCAACATCTGGTCAGAGTGGCATCTGAGAGAGCATTTTGTATGCATTTATTTTATCATTTAGACTGTACCTTGGATGGCTCTTGGTAGCCAATTTTTTGGACTTCATTGTACTCCAATACATGTATATTTGTGGCGATATGATATGATATATGAGGAGATCCCATATTTTGTGTTGATATGCATGTTGATGATATGTATGGATGTTTATGCAGGATGATGATTTTATGATTTTATGCTTAGATGGATACTTTGTACTTGCTATATGTATGTGTTTTTATGAGATGATTCCTATATGCATGTTTTTATGATGATTTATTCTTACATGATGTCTATATGCATTTTTGTGTATGAATGAGAGGCTAACATGTGGATGCAGGTTGATATATGTGTTCATGATGTGTTTGGTGACGTAATGTCTTATGTATGTAATGCCATGATGGTTATGTGTGCATAATGCAATGATGATTCAGATGGTACTTTGGTTTTTTTTTTGATGAGATAATGCAATAATGTTAATGTAATGTGTGGAATGAATGATGTATATATGTAAATGCATCTAGATGGTTTGCTAGATGAATGTAATATGGATAAACAAATGTAAAGTACAAATGTTTAAATGATGATTTCTAAATGGATGCATATGGATAATGTATGAACCAATGTTGAGGCAAATGATTTTGTTTGATGATTCTAAATGTCGGAAATTATGATGTAGTGAAATGATAATGCAACTCATGAATAACTGCACCTTAATGCAATTAAAAAGTAGACTAAATGCATGTTTGTAATGAATCCTAAATGAAATGAATTAAATGAGTATAAAAGTATACTAAATGGATAAATGAATTCACTTAACTAATGGATAGATAAATAGACGTATGCAACGATAAATGATGATAAATGATGATTGGTAACTAACACTAAATAAATGCATAGTAATGGCTAATACAATCAAGGACAATTTTATCATATGAATGAATCTAAATGTCATGATTATGCAATGATGAAATGATATAATAAGACTAATGTCAATAAATGATAATGAACTATATGTAATTTTATGCAACTAAATGATATGAAACGCACTCGATGCAAATGCAGCTAAATGTAATGATGATGATAAGATCATAATAGATGAATGCAAGGTTGTTTAGACTTTGCATGATGCACTGATGATGTATCAGAGTACTCTGTCGCGATTGTATCCAAGACCAACTCAATTTTCACATAACTTCTCACATTAACTCTTTGTTCACACTTGCATACAAAACCATGCATATGAATAATGAATGAGTAAATAGATGGGCGATATGGAACGAAATGCAATATAAACAGATGAGATGGAATGACGATCCATAGTGCTTTATTTTTATCATTGAACTTTTAAAATGTTGTAAGAAAATACAAGCAACTTGACATAATGATTCAAGATGACCTGAGTATTCCTTACATGGATTTTGATATAGCAAGTTAATACAAGCAACTTGATATAATGGATCAAGTTGACTTGAGTATTGCTTGTGGAACAGACAAGGATTATCTCCTTTCATACATGACTTGGAACGTCCTCCTTGAACTTTTGCCGATCAAATCCCGAGACAAGCTCATACCATAGTAAGAGATAAACCATTATCGAGTTTGGATGAGGGAGTTAGGAACCAAAGATGGAGCATTGTATCTGTAGGAAAAAAACATATATAAAGAATAAAGAATATGGACCCTCAATAATGGTTCATGCTCATATGGTTGAGGTATGCGTTGTAGTCAGCAAGCCGTAGTGATCTATGACTATATTTTGCTTAAGATCACGTAGTTTAGTGAACTTCCCACGTAGACACCTTTAGGACATGCCCCAGTACTTCATCGAAATAATTCGCAGAAGACATACAAACAATGCTTGTAGGAACCATCTCGGCCACTCTAATCATTTGTGGATATCCTGGAGTAGCATAGAAACCTGATATATAAATGAATAAATAACCCACAAATCAACTAAGTAATTCATAGCTTAAACAAAAAAAATTTGTCAAAGAAAAATGTCATCTTGTCTTTGTTTTTGGTAAGGAAGGATTGCATCCTTGTTAAGACAGTTTGCGTGCATTGATGTTGATTGTTTGGTTGATCCGATAAGTGGTCATTTGTTTGATTATTTCACAATGTTTGTTTGGTATCTACTTTGAAAAATGTATGTACAAGGTGTTGCCATGTTTTTGTTTGTTTGATGTTTTATGATGTTTTGGGATTTTGTGAGATAGTTTTGAATGAAGAACTCAATGAATCACAAAATAATGTAGAATCCACTTCCATCAACTAGATTTAGGGCATTGCCCCCAGTTTAGATATGACTATAAAAAAGTGGGATGTGAGACGCATGAAGTACTATCCTTGATTGCAAATCAATAACAAGCCATGGTTTTGGACTGATGGATGAGTGAATGTAGTGAATGTGATTGCAACAAGTCTGAAAGATAATGGAGCCATAGTCTTTACGAGTGGTGTCTGTTTGCCAGGTTTTCACCATCATACTTACCCAAGGTGCCACCGGAGTGGTTGTTCACCGTTTCGATGCATGATTTTTCTTTACTATTTTGATTTTTTTGTATTTTCTTCAGGATATTTATCTGAATCTTTTTGGTGTTTTCGCCAGTATGTATGGGAGCTTGATGCTCTGTGCAGCTCATGTATAAAACTTTTTAAGGTGCATGTTGTTGATTGGATCTGCTAGTGGTTCTCCTTCTGAAGTAGCCAACTGATATGCCCCGGACCCAAATACAACAGTGATAACATATGGACCCAGCCAGTTTGATTCAAAATTTCCTTGATGTTCTTGGTTTGGTTGGTTATGAGGATTCTCTCGAAGAACAAGATCACCTACCTCAAATTTATGAGGTCTAACTCGATGATTATAGCTTCTACTCATGCGCTGCTGATAGGCCTTGAGGTGATTGTATGCAGCTTGTCGTTTCTCATCAAGTAGCTCTAAGTCTTGAAGACGTGATACTCTATATGCTTCATCATCGATGAGATTATGCAAGGAAACCTGTAGAGATGGTATCTCGACCTTGATAGTTAAGATAGCTTCTGCGCCATAGACTAGTGAGTAGGGAGTTGCGCCTATAGGGGTTTGAATGCTAGTTCGATATGCCCATAGTGTTGGATTTAATTGAACATGCCAATCATGACTGACATCATTGAATTTCTTCTTGAGGATTCTTAATATGTTCTTGTTTGATTCTTCAGCCTGACCATTGCCTTGTGGGTAATAGGGAGTGGAAAAGCGGTGTTGGATGTGAAATTTCTCACAGAGCTCACAAACATCCTGATTTTTGAATGGAAGTCTATTATCTGTGATGATGGACATGGGTATAATATATTGACAGATGATGTAATTAAGGATGAATGAGGCAATCTGCTTGCCGGTGACTTGGGTAAGTGGAACAACTTCGATCCACTTTGTGAAGTACTCGGTGGTGGTAATAATGAATTTGTGGCCGTTGGATGAAGATGGATGGATTTTACCCACAAGGTCAAGGCCCCATTGACAAAAAGGCCATGGTGTTGTGATTGGTTGCAATTTTTGTGCTGGTGCATGTATCAGGTCTCCATGAACTTGGCATTTCTTACACTTTCTGACAAAGTAGTAGGAGTTTTTTTCCATGGATGGCCAATAGTATCCAGTGTGCAGGAGTTTCTTGGCTAGTGATGGACCGCTTGCATGAGTTCCACAAATTCCTTCATATACCTCTTCCAAGGCCTTTTTTTATCTCATCATGTTCCAGACATCAAAGGAGAGTACCATCAAGATTGCGTCGGTATAGGGTTTCAGCGATAATGGTATATCGAGCGGTTTGGTGAATGAAGGTTTTACGTTGGTTATTCGATTGGTTAGGAGGAAGTATGTGAGCATGGAGGTAGGTGTAGAACTCACCCTACCATGAGGATTCAGAACCGATAAGGTGACATATCATCTCAGATTCAGGGATATCATAAGCGGGAATCCAAAGTTGTTCGACCAAGAACTCGTAGCATGTTGAATTCTGTGGAAGATCTAGGAGAGATGCAATGGTAGCCATAGCGTCAGCAGCTCGATTCTGATCTCTAGGTATCTTCTCAAAGGTGATAGTAGTGAATGATGTTTTAAATTTGTCCACCATTTGTTTGTATGGCATGATTTTGTCATCCTTGGTATGATATTCATATGTTGCTTGTCAAATGACCAGTTGGGAGTCGCCATATACTTGTAGTTCTTGTAACTTCCATTGTATGGCTAGCCTGAGTCCTGTGATCAAGGCCTCATATTCAGCTATGTTGTTTGTACATGGAAATGTGAGCCTGTAAGAATTCAGGATGCTATCACCTTGACGTGTGATAAACAGAATGTTTGCCCCCGAGCCATGCCTAGTGTATGAACCATCAAAGTATAGTTTCCATGGTTGTGTTGCTGTGATCATGAATATCTCTTCATCTAGAAAATTGTAAATGAGAGGATGATCGCTTATGAGGGGAGCATCGACCAACTGATCTACAATAACTTGACCCTTAATAGCCTTACGGTCCACATACTCGATGTCAAATTCACTTAGAATCATCACTTATTTGGCCAAGAGGCCTGTCAATGCTGCTTTGCTGAGTAAGTACTTTAGTGGATCAATATTTGCAATGAGTTGTACTTTATGTATCAATAGATAGTGCCTCGATTTAGTGGTTGCCAAGATTACTGCTAGGAAAGCTCGCTCAATAGGTGTGTAATTGAGTTCATAGCCAACCAATGTGCGAGAGATGTAGTAAACAACACACTCTTTCCTGTCTGCATTGTGTTGTGCCAATAGTACACCCAATGTTGTACTTGTTGCTGAGATATAGAGTAATAGAGGCTTACTCGGATCTGGTGGAATCAACAATGGTGTATTCATGAGATAGTCTTTAAGCATTTGAAATGGTTGCTGGCATCTGGTATCCCATTGAAAGCGGATGTTTTTGTGTAGCAGGTGTGTAAATGGGTGACACTTATCTGCTAGTTGTGCAATGAATCTTCGGATGGATTATAGGCGCCCTTGTAATGTCCTTAGCTGACTGATTTTTTTGCATGGTGGCATGTCCAAGATTGCTTTGACCTTTGTTGGGTTGACCTCAATGTCTTTGCTTGAGACAATGTATCCTAGAAGCTTCCCTGAGGTTACTCCAAAGACACATTTCTTTGGGTTGAGTCGAACATGATATTGTTCCAGTCTGTTAAAGATTGTCTCTAATATTTCTAGATGACCTTCTCTTGTTAGTGATTTTGCCAGTAAGTCATCAACATAATCTTCCATTATAGTATGCATCATGTTATGGAAGATGGTGGTCATTGCTCGTTGATAGGTCGCTCCTGCATTCTTTAGACCAAAAGGCATTACATTCCAATAGTATGTTCCCCATGGACATGTGAAGGTCGTCTTATGTTGATCCTCTGGTGCGATTTTTATCTGATTGTACCCTGAAAAGCCATCCATGAGTGAAAGCATGGCATGTCCTGCCGTTAGGTCCACTATTATGTCGATGTTTGGTAGGGAGAAGTCATCTTTAGGACATGCTTTGTTCAGATCTCTGAAGTTAGTACAGATACAAATGCCCCCATTTGGTTTGCTGATAGGCACAATATTGGATATCCAATCCGCATAATCAATTGGTCTAATAAAACCAACATCTAGGAGTTTCTTAAGTTCTGCTTTGACTAGTACTGCAATCTGAGGATGCATCTTGCGAAGCTTCTGCTTGATAGGTTTGGCTCCTTCTGCTACGATGAGGTGATGCATGACTAAATTAGGATCAAGACCAGGCATGTCTGCTATGACCATGCAAAGTTGATCTGGCACTTCTGGAAGAACTCTACAAACTTAGGTTGTTCCTCTGGAGTTAAAAGAGATGCCAGATGTATGTGGTGAGGTGTTTCAGGAGTCCCCACATTGTATTCTTTTGTCTCTTCAATGAGAATTGTTGATCGTTCCTACTGTGTACTAGAAGGGAGAATGTCAAACCTTTCATCCTCAGGTGCCTCAGAGAGGTTTTCACCATTGGATACGCTCTTTCTTTTTACTTTTGTGGGATCAAACAGTGCCACAGTGTGGTTTTCACTGGAAGATCCATGTTTTATTGTTATATTTTTGTAGCTGAAAGGTTTGGCATCTGCCCAAAAGTATGTTGCACTGTTAAGTTTGATGGTGAATCCAGCTTTGTGATCCCCGCTTGGTATGTTATCCTGTAGTTCCAAAAAGTCAATGATCGCCTCATCATTTTGGAAATGGTCAAGACATGGGGGATTAGGTTGGTTCCATTAGATGAGTTCAGGATGGATAATAGGTATTACCTCATTGATTAGGTTAAGTTTGTTAGATGTATCAGTGGGGGTAAAGACATTGTGGTGAAGGTCATTGATGGTACTCTCCCTTTTAGAATCAGGCGTAGGATGTGACGTAGGTTTTGTGGAAGAAGTTTCTAGTTCAGGAAACCAAGAGATTTTTATATGTGCTTCTCCGTAAACAGGGATGTCTTTGCAGGGTGGAGGTGGTGATGTGTCTTCCTCATCTGAAGTATTAAGCTATATGGAATCAAATTCCCACTCATGCGAGTCAGTCTTTGAGTCACTTTCCAGTAGCCGATTACTGTACCATATGGGGATATCCTTTGATTTAAACACTACAGGTGTGATCGGTTGATGTACCTTTGGAGGTGAAATGATTGGTGCTACAGGAAGGATTATGGGGATCAATGAATCTGATACGGGGAGTATTGGTAGTGTTGACTTTGTTGCTTCTATTGGAACTGTTGGTGTCGTAGATGTTGTTGTGGGTTCAGATACAGTTGATGCTAATGGTGCTATGGATGTTATTGCTGCTGCTGATGGGGTTACTAGTTTGATTGGTGGGATGATGGGTGTTGTAGATGGTTTTGCTAGGATTTTTAGCCTCAATGGAGCAGTTGTTATGGTGTTTGACGTTGCTTTTATAACCAACGGTGACCTCTTTGTAATAGGCTGATATAGTGGTTTGTTGGGTTTCCCTTTGAATCTTAGTTTAGGAAATATCTCCTTTTGAAAGCCTAGGCCAGTGTTATCTTTGGCCTTTAATTCCGGCTGCAGTGGTTCATGATGTCCTTGTTTGCAAGGTCCTAGAGCACTCTGACCATCATAACCCATTCTTTGCATAATAAGAAGACCTTTGCCATACTGATCTTTGGGAAGCTTAGCGTGCGGAATATTGGTGGTGATGGGATCTTTATAGATCCATTATGCTAAATCCTCATCTCTAGTCTCTTCTTCTTGACTCTTTCCAAGGATGAATGGCGTAAAAGTACATGCTGGCTTAACCAGTGGCGTTTGAAGTAACCATTGAGGTTTTCCATGTGTCCTAGGAGAAGTAGGCATTTGTCCAACACAAAAGAGTTGGCTCAAATTGTACTCCCCATGACCTTCTCTGCTATTTTCATTTTGAGTTTTTCTTGCTTGGGTATAGTGGTGTTTGAACTAGAAAGAGAGGCTAGACTTACGTATGATGTGGAGGAGATGGCTTCTCTTTTGTTGGGAATGATAATCTCTGGTTGATGACTTATATTATGAAAATATGCAAAGGGGTTTTCATCACCCAAGATTGTAATTTCTACACCATTATGCGGGAACTTGATACATTGATGGGAGTTGGATGGAACGGCTTGCATGGTATGTATCCAAGGTCTTCCTAACAATAAATTGTATGGCAGAAGAAGGTCCAAAACTTGACAAATGATGTGTTTCACCACAGGGCCCACTCGGATTGGTAGCACAACAGCTCCTTTGGATGAATGCTCTGCATCGTCATAGGCTATGATTGTGATCTTCTTGTGGGGATCCACTGATTCAATTGCATATCCCAAACTTGTGACTAATTGTAGAGTACAGATATTCAGGCCTGCTCCATTATCGATTAAGACTCGCTTGATCCTATGTTGGTTGATAAACCCTTCAATGTGTAGTGAGGCATTGTGAGGTTGCTGGAAGGATGAGTTGTCACTTTTAGAGAAAGTGAGACAAGGTGATGACCTTAGGTTTCCAACCATGGCTTGGAACTGATCTGTATTTAGGTTTGCAGGGATTGACGCCTCTTGGAGAGCTTGATCCAAAATTGTTTTATGGGATGGAGATAGGCGCAATAGCTCTAAGATAGATATCAGTGCAGGGGTTTTGTCTAACTGTTCCACAAGGTTATACTGCTTTGGGATAGATGGGGTGCCTTGTGGAGCTGCTTTTATGGTAATCTTGCTGCGACGTGTAACAACATTGCAAGTGGAGCTGGAATTATTTGATGGTAATAGTTGCAATCCGTTCACTGGCATCATATAAGTGATTCCCAGTGTAATTATGCGCAGCTAGCGTATAATCAGTAGTATCTGTGTTTCTCCCTGAAGTGGAAGGACCCCTTTGATCTTGTGATGGAAGTGGATTTTTAAACATGAGATGATCATTGTTTGTTGTCTTTGGGTCATGTCCTTCAATTTTGATTTCACCTTGGTCAATAAGATCCTGAATAAGATCTTTCAATCTGTGACAATTGCTTGTCTTATGTCCTTTCCCATGATGGAAATCGCAATGTTCAGTATCCCTCCACCATGAAGGTTTGACTTGAAGTTCATAATTTGATGTTTCGGGTAAGGTAACCAGATTTTGAGAAACCAACTAATGTAACACTGTTTCGATGGGTTCCCCTAAGGGAGTGTATGCTCATTTTGGTTTAAAATTTTGTTGATGTTGTTTGGGTTTCTCTTGAGATGTGTTGCGTCCTTGATTTGGAGGAGCAATTGTGTTATTCTTGGGTGGGGGGTTCTGTCCTGCAAATTAAACCACAAGTTGTGCACTTTTGATAGTTCTTGCATCCACAACCCGGTCATTGATTACATTTTTGTTTTTGATCCAGAAGTTAGGCTTGTCACTATTGAAGCATGGGCGAGGGCCATCCTTTGGTTCATTATATATCTTGATAAGCCCTTTTTTTATGAGAGCCCTCTCACATTTTAAGCCTTTGGTGATCATGTCATTGAAAGAGTCTGTGTCTTTTACGTCTAGGTGAAATTCCATTTCGTCACTTAAGTTGGAAATAAATATTTCCACTAGTTCTTGTTCAGGTAACTAAAGAGAACGTCTACTAGACATTTGACGTCATCGTTGCAGAAAGACTGAAAATAGCTCACTTGGGTTTTGTTTAGTGTTACATAGATCAGCCATTGTGATATCACGTTCAATGTTGTGTGAGTAATGTGCCAAGAATTTCTGGATGAGTTCTTCAAATGTCCTAATGTCACCTGGTTATCGGGAAAACCATGATGTGGTTGTTCCTCCCAAGCTTTGGGGAAAAATTTGCATTAGGTAAGTATCCTCGTATGCCACTTCGAGGAAAGCTGAATGGAATTCTCTAGCATGATCACAAGGATCTCCTTTTTCTCTATACTTTTCAAACTTGGGTGTTTCAAACCCTCGCGGAAAAGGTGGCATATGAAGATTCCTATCAAAGGGATAGGGACAAATGTCATTAAGTGAAAATTGATTGGTTTTTACACCACTATGAAGTTGTTGGGCGAGCTTCTCGACTTGTTGCCGCAACATGTCTATTTCATTTGGAGGAGGAGGAGGGGGATTACCTTGATGAAGGTTATATTTGGTGTGATCTCGACCTCTTTCATCCTCATTACGACTTTGGAATTCTGATGCTTGTCTTAGTTGTGCAACATCAAAGTCAGAGGGTAGTTTAGTACCCTCTTGAGCAAGTCTTAAAAAGTGAGCATCCTCATTGCTCCTAAGTATTTCGTCAAAAAGTCTATTAAAGAGAGGGTTGTGTTGTGCCCTTTCTATTGTTGCAGGAGTAGGAGTACTTGGATTTTCATCATTTGCATTTCCTCCAAGGGCTTCTTGGAATTCATTAAGATTTTTCTCTTCTTCCTCTTCAATTTCTTGTTGTCTAGACCTGGATCTGGTATGAGCCATTTTGTTTACAAGTTTCTGTTGAAATTTGATGAAAATGATGATGAGTTGGTGATGAAATAAAAGATTTATGTTTGGTGAAGTGCTCTGCATATGGATCCCTAGCACTAAAGGTAGATGTTACCAAAGTTCTTTCTTGAATTGCTTGTTGTGTTTGATTGACAAAGTTTGATGTGATAAGGTTTAGAGAGATCTGAGATGTGTTACAGACTCAACTACCTAGTAATGAGAGGATTCACTCATAGACTAGTTTTAACCTACGTAGAAATGTCTCTTATGATGAGTTTATCCTAAATGTAGAGACACTCTAAAAAGGTGATGTGTTTGTGTTTGATTCAAGCAATATCAAAAATAGAACTTAGGACAAAAACCTTTTGATGTTTTGAGAGTTGGAATGGATTTGATGAGATATGAATGTGATAATGGATGAAATGTGAACTTCAATAGAAACTCTGTGTTACAAAAGGAACAAACTCTTCCTCTTCTCTTTCAGGGGTTGGTGGTTCTTCCCTAGCTAAGTTATATGTGATGCAAGTGTCAGGAAATAAATCAAGATTGATTTTGCTTCCTTTGTTTTTGTAATAACTCAAAGCTCGATATTGTGTAAAAGCTCTGCGGTTTAATAACTCTTGATCAAATTCGTTTGATTTCCCTTGAAGATATAGACGCATGCGACGTAGGAAGGTTCTATGAGAGACAAAAATTTGTCTATTAAGATAGAATAATTTCCTCCTTTTGATAAAAGCCTTTGAACTTAATGGTCTTTCCTTCAAGTTGATGTTTTGATGAAGATTCTTCTTTCTCAAGATGTGAAGAATGGTCATATAGTTTGATACTTTTTGTTGTTGCTCTTTGTTTTTTTATCTTTGGTGTTTTTGAAAATGTTTGTGTTGGATGAATACTTGTTTTGGATTTTGGTTTATGATGTTTCTTTGACAAGAAAACAAAGCAAGCACACAAACACAAGAATGTTGCCTCAAAAGGCACAAGTAAGTATGGGTCTAGATCAACCCAATATTTTGAACTTTTTATGACCCTTTCCTTCAAATGTTCTTCTTTTTAGGTGTTTTCAAAGCCTGAAGTCGGCTCAATTTGCACTAGTCTTGACTCAAAAATGAAAATACTTCAAACACTTTTTATCCCTAAGGTCAAATGGACAGTTGCGATAATTTCAGCCCACATCTTGATATTTCTTCGACTTTGGTACTACACACCTTATGAATCCTGTCGTGGAAGGTAAGGATGTGATATACTAAGTCTTGCGTGAGTATAACAAATAGATGATCCCTATGATGGGGGAGTCACCACTTTTATCGGGCTACAAGTAACCTTTCAAAAATCTATGTTTCTACTCAAGGAAATATGTATGGTGAGTATCTTGGGAGCAAAACCATCTATGCTCTTGCACTGAATTTATCACAAATATCTTCAATCAATAGAATGGGTGGGCTAATACTTAAAAGTGCTTAGTAATTTTTGATGTTTTTGGACATAAGTTCATTTTGCAGTGACTCATTTAAGAGCCTTGTAACTTGTGGTGGGGCCCATTTGTTCTTTCGGAAAGTTACACTGTAGGAACAATTATACCCAAGGCTACAACTTTCGCTCTCACCTGATTTCTATAGCGGCTCAAAGGATTTACTGCGCGAGGTCATTCCCAAGAGTGATGTGTCTCTTGGCAGACCTTTCTTAAAAAGATAAAACTTGAGTGTTACTAACACTTTTCTCTTGCACCTAGGACCCCGAAAGCCAAGGGAGAGGATAGTGTGTGTTAGAAGTAGGACCACTCGACCAACCCTTTTGCACAAGTGTGCCAAACACAAAATACACTTGTTCTTTTTAACTTGTCATTGCAATGATGTTCTATCTAATTGGATATGTTGCTCCAACAACCATGATGTTCTTTTTAACTTCAAATGCAATACATTTGAGTAAACTAGAATTTGAAATCCTGGTCAACTTAATGAAAAACACGTTTGTATGAAGTAAAATTGTTTTGCAAAATTGAGACAAGTTGATTGTTCTTTTTACTTGCACAAAATCGAAATGTTGATTGTGAATTTTTCTTAAATTTGATGCAAGAAATGAGATTTGTCTTGTCTTGTTTTAAGCACCAAATAAAAGTTAATCCTAACTTGCAAGAAATAAAGTTTGTTTTGTGATTTTTAGAGCACCAAAGATGAAGTTTGAATCCTAACTTGCAAAGAAATGAAATTTGTTTTGTGATTTTTAGAGCACCAAAGATGAAGTTTGAATCCTAACTTGCAAAGAAATGAAAATTGTTTTGTGATTTTTAGAGCACCAAAGATGAAGTTTGAATCCTAACTTGCAAAGAAATGAAATTTGTTTTGTGATTTTTAGAGCACCAAAATGAAGTGTTTTTTATTTTTAAGCCAAAAAAAGAGTTAGTTTAAAACCTGCACATGAAGCGAAAAGTTAGTGAAATCTGAAAATATGGTGGGCTTCCACAAGCCTAAAAAATTTTATTGTATCAGTTACATGGCCTTTTTTACAACGTTTTGTTACAATAGCGCTAATCTGTGTGAAAAAAGAAGCACTACTTAACACAAACACGCTACAATATAGACAAAAGCGCTAAAAGAAAATATTTTTACAACAATACAAAAGCGCTACTACAGAAACACAAGTGCTAACTAATGAACAAAAGCGCCACACTACTAGCAAAAGTGCTAATTCTTGGACAATAGCGCTATTGTAAGAACAAAAGTGCTAGAATACCAAAAACAATAGCGCTAAAGCGCGAACAAAAGCGCCAAAGCGCGATCTGTGTGTCAAGCTAAACAGTCAAAAAGTTAGTTTTGTAAACAAAAAATGTTGTTGGGTGCTTGATTCACGTCGGATTCACCAAATGATGTTCAGCAAAAATGGGGCAAGGGTTAGACTAAAACCTGTGGTCGTATAACACACAAAACAAAGAAACAAAGGCAAACGTTAGTGTTAATCAACCAAAAACTAGTCTAAGCAGACATACCAAAAGAGACACTAAAAACAAAATAAAGCATTTAACTATGAATATAAATGCAAGAAGACATCTCCAAATGCCTTCTACCATGCTCTTAGCTCTTTCTCCCTTGTTCCTCTCCTCTCCAAGTTCCAAATTAGTGTAGCTCTCAACAGCTTTTTGCACTATGGATGCTTATGGAGATTCAAGATTGTAGATGATTATGAAAAATATGCAAATGCAAGCTTAATAACCAAATAAGGATGAATTATTTAAATGTTATTTGTTAATTTTAACCAAAAGAGTGAATATGAGTAAGATATGCTAAATGCTTTCTAAAATTCTCTATAACTTAGATGCATACAAGTTTTTAGGATCTAGATTATGAAGAAATGGGCTCTATTTATAGGAAAAATGGAGCAATGGATGGTTGAGATTGAGTAATCTCAACAATGGTCGGGATTGAATGATATTCAATCCATGTGATGGCTTTCAACCCAATCCCAGGATGACAAGTGTCAATATGAGATAGGTTGAGAGGAGAGGAAATAAGCATTAAATGCTTGACATGACCTAAATGTTAACTTGGGAGTTAAGGTCAAGGTTGGGTTGAGTGAATAAATTATTTATTTCAAACAATAAAGCTTTTATCCAATGGATAAACTCATGTGCAAAGGTAAAAGTGATAACCATGGTCAAAGCAATAAATGCTTGAGGAGACACATGAGTCATATGAGGGTTGAGTTAGGGGTTAACCATAAATGGTCATGTAAGAGCCATAAGTGGTTTAGAAGACTTTATAGGTTAAATTGTTGAACACACAAAGCATTAAATGCTTTTCAAAGACTTTGAAGTCTTTGAGAAGTGACTCCAAGTTGCTTAGGAATGTGACAATAATTAGGGGATGGATTAGGCTAATTGATTAGGATTAGATAGGTTCTAGAAGAATTTAGGAAGGGGATTTAGGAGGCAAGTGGGAGATGTAGGAAAATGCAAGTGGGGGGAATAAATGATTTAAATAAATGTTTTATTTAATTTATTTAAAAGAAGAAAGAGGATTAAATTGAATAAATAAAATTTATTCATTTAATTGATTGTGAATTTGGTTTAATGAATTAATTAAAATAAATTGAATAATTTATTTAATTAATAGGAGAATGTTTGAAGATGAATTAATTAAATATTAATTTAATTAACTGATGGCTAGTGGGTTTTTAATCAAATAAATATCAAATATTCATTTAATTAAACTGGACAGATTTATGTGACTACATTATGCAAATTGAAAAAGGCATTATACGGACTGAAACAAGCCCCTAGAGCCTGGTATGCTAGATTGGATAAGTATTTGTTGAAGTTGGGATCCTGTAAAGGTACTGCTAATAGTAATTTATGCTTTAAAGTTGATTATGATAACATTTTGATTGTGGAAGTCTTTGTTGATGATATCATTTTTGGAGGAGATGATGATTTGAGTATGAAATTTTTAAAGATATGCAAAAGGAATTTGAGATGTCTATGATAGGTGAGATGAAATTATTCTTAGGATTGCAGATTACATAGACCGGTAAATGTGTTTTCATTTTTCAATCTAATTATGTGAAGGAATTGTTGAAAAAGTTTGGATTAGCTTATTCTAAACCTGTTGGAACTCCTATGGTGATTAGATGCAAGTTGTCTAAGAATGATGAATCTCATAAAGTTAATTAAACTTTGTATAGATCTATGGTTGGTGGATTGTTATACTTAACTCATACTAGACCAAATATTATGAATGTTATTTGTCTTTGTGCCAGATTCCAAGCTGATCCTAAAGAAACTCATGTTATTGTTGTGAAGAGGATTTTCAGATCCTTGAAGGGAATTGTTGACTATGGCTTATGGTATCCAAAGAATGATAATTTATTGCTATGTGCCTATATTGATGTTGATTGGGCAGGTGATGTTGATGACCGGAAGAGCACTATCGGTGGAGCGTTCTTTTTAGGAAAGAAGTTGATTTCATGGTCTAGTGAGAAACAAGATGTTGTATCTTTATCTATTGTTGAAGTTGAGTACATTGTTGCTGCTAGTAACCGTACTCAGGGAGTTTGGATGAAGCAAATGTTGAAGGATATTAGAGTTGTGTATGATAAGTTTGCTGTTAGATATTGTGACAATTCAAGTGCTATCAATATTTCAAAGAATTTGGTGATGCATTCTAAAACAAAGCATGTGTCTATAAAGTAACATTTCTTGAGAGAGAAAGTCAGTGATGAAGAAGTCAGATTGGAATATGTATCTACACGAGATCAGATTGCATATATCTTCACTAATCCTTTGCTTGTAGATATATTTGTCTATTTGAAAGACAAGTTAGGGGTCTCTGCCCCTCCTATTGAGAACTAGATGCATGGAGTTGCATCGATCCGGTGGATTTCAGAGTCTTATCTTCTTATCTGGGTTGATGATTTGGTGTTGCTACTCAACCGAAGTAGTTAGTGTGTGATCCAGTTGTCAGATGACTTTTAGGGAGAGATTATCTTGTATGAGGGAGAGGAGCATAATTTGTATTTTGTCTGTGACATTGTTGTCAATGGGGGAGAGAAGCATGTGAAAAAATACTTTATCTTTGGAGCTTTGTGTGCATGATCTTAGGGGGAGTTTGCTGGTGTTGATCTATTTCCTTTGCATTAATTTTTTTTCACATTCAGATGTTTCCATCAATGCCAAAGGGGGAGATTGTTGGATATTGTTGTTGCTAGGATATGTTGTTGTCATTGATGTCAACATATTCTTGTGTTTTGGTGTTGTAGAGAGTTGTTTGGTGATCCGGTGTTTGCATTGAGTTGATATGGTTGGTTTATCTGTTTGGGATGGTGAATCAACTAGAGATATATCATTCTTTATTGATTTCATGATGTTATGTCGTGATTTGATCGAGTTATGGATTTCAGTATGAAGATTGTTCTTTTGTAATCAGTATTGCAGTGTTTTGGTATTTGATCCATTGTACTCTGGTATGATCATATCTTTGGTTACAAATTTGGGAGAATGTTTTGGATGTTCATGTGTATCTTCATTTTAGATGGTTCATGATTTGGTGCTCTACAAACTATCTTTCTAGTCTAAATTGTTATTCACTAATACATTTGGACTAGATTTTTGACTGAGGTTTCCGATGGAGAAGGTATATTGTGGCCAAATTTGATTTTTTTTGAAAAAATGCCCACATTCGTCGTAATTCCGATGGAAATTTCCCATTTGGTTTCGACAAAGAAGGCATTAGCAATGAGAATTTTCTTTTTTTCAAAAAAGTGCTCGAGTTCATTGTAATTCCGACGACGATGGCCATTACAAAATAAGAAAAGAGGCGGGGAATTCATTTGTGAATTGCAATCCTACGTAGGCATCCATGGCAAATTCAACCCCCAAGAACATCAAACCCGCGTCGAAGGCAATCCCGCGCATGAGGTAGATTCAAATTGCCCTAGTTTTTAGTTTCATGTTGCAAAAAATATACATGTGGTGGTTAATTGTCCTAGTTTAATCTCATAAAACCATAGAAGTGTGATTGAGGAGTGAGCGTTTAATTTTGTAGCAGCAATCCCTTCCTCCCGCATACGCGCATGTTGATTGTTCACATGAGATCACATCTCTTTGTGGCATCGTATCAAACAATTCATGAGCCTTGTCCATGTTTCCACATTTTGCATTCATTGAAAGCGAGGCATTTGCAAGTACAACACCTAACAAAATTCCTCTATTCATTATGCTTTGATGGATGTCCATACCCTGTTCCAAAGCTCCCATTTTTACATAGGCAGGGAGGATGCTGGCAAAGGTTGTGGAATTTGGCTTTATGCCTTCCAATTTCATTTGCTTGAAAGTGTCTAAAGCCTTTTCGACAAATCCATTTTGTGTATATCCAACAGTTGTTGCAGTCCATGAGACAACATTTCTTTCAGGCATTCTATCAAACAGTTCACGTGCCTTGTCTATGCTTCCACATTTTGCATACATGTCTACCAGGGCAGTTACAACTACAACATCTGACAAAATTTCTCTATCCTTTATGCTTCGATGAATGTCCATACCCTATTCCAAATCTCCCATTTTGGCATAGGCAGGGAGGATAATAGCAATGGTCATGGAATTTGGCTTTACACCTGCCGATTGCATTTGCTTGAAAGTTTCTAAAGCCTTCTCAACAAATCCATTTTGTGCAGTTGCAACTACATCTGACAAAATTCCTCTATCTTTTATGCTTTGATGGATGTCCATACCCTGTTCCAAAGCTCCCATTTTGGCACAGACTGGGAGTACGCTGGCAAACGTAGCTAAAGAAATGCAATGATCAGCTCCAAAGACATCAAACCACTACTAACAAAACCGAGAGTCTAAAATATGATAGGGAATAGTGTAAGTTGTCCTGAAATAAAATATTTTATTTTCAATTTCAACTAAAACATAATTACTCAGCCATTTAATGTTATTAATAAGTGTTTAATTTATGAAAGAGATAAATGGTTGGCCACAAGTACATGAGTTAGTAAATGCACACAAATAAGTGAATTTCATATTCAAAAATATCTACAATGAATTCAATTCTTGTCCATTAGTCATTTATGTTTGCAATAAGCATCTTTCTTTGTTTTTCTTAATCTTTATTCATAGTTGTGTGCATATTTCACATTCTATAATTAGGATATCAATTGCTATGGTTGAACACTAGCATGATGTTTGTGTTGTGGTATAGATGCGTGGAAACATAATTATGGGATTGTTATATTATAGAGATCATAAATCTAGATATCGCATATTAGTTCTAGCTCTTCTTGGATTGAGTCTAAAGTTGACATACAGTCATAAAGCCATTATTAGCAGATCTATCCATTTCTAGTAAAGACAATTGAGAAAGTCATTTTGATATTGAGAGTTTCTTATATGTTTACCTATTGATCATTATTAAGCCATAATATTTAGGTCTATTTATCTCTCTTGCAAAACCTCTGTAAGTGTCCTAGATTGTCCCTACTACTCACTCTTCAATGAAATAGTGGAGTTCTAAAGATTTGTTGCACAAGATGGTGTTGAACGTATCAACAAGGCTAGCTTGGAAGGCATGTTCAAGCTTCTGCTTGTACAACTTACAACAAATGATTTGTTGATAGAAGAAATTCTTGAAATAGGAATACAATCGAAAGACAAGTAAGTACATACAAACGTCCTCAGTTGAAAGTAAAATCTATGTATAAAAAGAGTACATTGAATCCCAATCCATAAACACAATAGAGATACCGATGGAGACTTAATTGGATGTAGCATGTCGCACCAAAGTTGTTAGAGTATGTTAAGCTAGTACATAATGTTTCCTAAAGCCACATTAGTATTTTACCCAGATCATTATCTACCAAAACTAACTATAGTAATCCTTTTAAGGATTCATTTCATGGTGCGATATCTTCATTTAGTTCCACTTCTTGTTGGAGAAAAGAATAGTTATTTCTTGACGTAGATGAATATCACATCAACAAAGGACAAGACCCTTTCTAGAATATAACAAATTCTACTCCAACAAAAGATCATGGGGGTTTCACTAGAGATATTGAATAAGAGATAGACTTCTACTACTACATTAAAAGCATTGGCATGTTCTTCATTTATTGATGTAAACTCTCTGTGATGCCACCACAACCAACAAAGGTGTAAAAAGTTGTTTTCAATGCATGGATTTTTAGGATTGTCCTTTGAGAAAATAGAATTAAAGTATGGAAGTAGGATCTGCCAGCTTCTGAGGGAATCTTGATGAAAAATAACTGTAAAATATTTGGGTGAGCTTATATGCAAAATAAGCAAACTAGAAATCTAAATTCCATAAGATGCTCTGTTCAATGATGATAATTTTTGTTTTCTTGCTAGTGAAGAAAGACCATGTCAAACAATATCAACGAACAACAAAATAAGGAGACAATTGCTAGATTGTGGTCTAACTTGAAAAGAAAAGGTGATGGAAAATGTTATTGTCCGTGCAAAATTTGTAAGGGGTTAAAGACTAGAAGACTTCTAATCAAAACAACGAAGAAACATTGTAGGCTGCATGGACACATTGAAGGTGGACATGATTATCATCCATTGGTAAATTTTTCATTATATCATGGTGACAATTTATATACATAATAAATCACGTGATGATGAGATCATGATCATAGTTTATTTGTTCCTATCAACTTTATATAGGTCAAGCACCCCAGAGCACATGGTATGGATCAACACAACCCTGAGAATATGGTTTTTGAAGTGGACGAACATGGAGGTGTGAATATCAAAGCTGAAGATAATGATCCCATGGAAGATGACGATCATGAGCCAGAAAACACAATTGAAGATGATGGTACAAATACATTGATCCATGACTCATTTAGTACTTGCGCAACTGATCATGATGATGAAGATGACCTTGATGTTGTTCATGATATCCCTCTACTTGAGAAGGCATCTGAGGCCCTTTACAAAGGTTCGCAGGCAACTCTTCTCTCTGTTGTATTGTTGTTGGTGAACTTGAAGGTTATGAATGGTTTATCCAACATAACAATGTCACGTATGTTAAGGTATGTCATATATGTCATAATAAACTGTGAATCATGTTGTAGCATTAATATTCTTTATTATAACAAATTATATTTTTTCGCTGTAGATTGATAGGTGAGTTTTTGTTACCACCATCAAATATTCTACCTCACTCATACCGAGAATTATTTGCTGTTATGAAAGATATTGGAATGGAGTATCAAGCAATAGATGCTTGTCCCAATGATCATATTATATATCACAAACTACATGAATTTCGCATTGAATGCCCTGAATGTCATATCAGTAGATATCAAATAGATCAAATAACAAAAAGGGTTCCTCGCAAGGTTCTTCGCTATATTCCCATTATTCCATGTATGCAACGATTATTCAAGTGCACTAGCTTGGCACAATTTATGGATTACCATGCACGCAATAGAAGTTGAGATGACATTATTCGAATGCCTGTGGATGGTTCAACATTTATGGACATAGAGGAAAAGTGGCCACACTTTAAAGAAGAATATCGTAATCTTAGGCTTTCATTAGCAGCGGACGGTGTCAACCCATTTGGAGAGACGAGATCTGTTTACTCAGTGTGGCTTATTTTTGTTATCAACAATAACATTCCTCCATGGATGTCAATAAAGAGGGAGCGCATAATGTTGGCAATGATTATTCCAGGTATTTTATCATTTAAATATAGTCGTCTAAATTTAATTATAAATATTGCAGTAAAATGGTCATAATAATTATGTAATGTTTTTGTTCATTCGATTAGGTAAGTACCAAGTTAAAGATATGAATGTATATATCGAGCCTCTTATCGACGAGTTGTTGGAGTTATGGAATGGTGTCACTATGTATGACGTCTCTAGACCAATAGGACAAAGACAATTTCAATTCCATGCGATGCTTCTATGGACAATACACGATGCCCCGGGGCTAACACATTTTTGTGGTATGTTATAGTGTTTAAGTTGTGCATGAACATTATAATTCAAAAAATTATCATATTTAATCCAATTATACATTATCTTGTAGGTCTTCAAACAAAGGGAAAATTTGCATGTCCTGTTTGTGGTCTAAAGATGAAATCTCGTCATTCAAAAAGTTTAGGAAAGCAGGTGTTTGATGAGTATAGGCACTTTCTCCACAAAAATCATAAGTATCATAATACTAAAAAAAATCTTTTCAATGGGAAAGAAGAGAATACATCAAAGCCACGAAGAATGACACCTCACCTGTGGAAGCTGGAATATAATAGAATTAATCGTCAAGGTAATGCCATTCCATCTATTGGTTTCTCATAAAACATCTTTTCTATTTTGTTTTGTTTACTGATGATGTGATTGATGATCATGAAGGTCATGAAGGCATAAATGACCACCTTCCTAAGGGAATAAAAATTTATCCCCGACAATTTATTAGGTTGCCCTACTACGAGCAGTTACAAATTGTTCATTTGTTTGATAGTATGCATATTGGAAAGAATATAACAGAGACAATATGGAAAATATTGGATGGAAGACATGACAAAGAAAAAATTGTCAAAATATGTAGTGACATTCAGGATTCCAATCATGCAATGATAAATATCATTCAATCATATAGCCATGGAGACCAGATTAATATAAGTGAGCTTCCTTGGTTATTAACAGACCAGCAAAGCAATGTTATAAAAGAAGTCATACGAAAAATTCGATTTCCCACAGGATTTGCTGTGAACATAAACAATCTCATATCAAAGAAAAGTGAATTTGGGCCAGGGATGAAAATGTATGATTGGCATACCTTCATTAAGGTAATTCATGTTCTTGTGTTTTTAGTATGTATTTAAGTACTGCGCGTACGTGTACTTTTCATTATGTCACAAAAAAATGAAAATAATTTTATAATTGTTGCAGTACGTTCTACCTCTATCTCTCCCAGACGACTTCGACAATAATGTCAAGCAAGTCATACATGATATTGGAAAATACATGAGGTAAGTAGTGATATTTGTTTAGTTTGTTGTATAGATATTATATTTGCGATTTGTTTTACTTGTTATGTAATATATTTTTTTGCATCTTGAATACCTTGTAGGTGGTTGTCATGTAAAGAAATCCATAAAGACGATATAAAATATTGGAAGAGAAAAATTCTTCATTTAATGTGTGAAATGCAAAAGTGTCTACCTCCAGTTTTTTTCAATGCACAAGAACACTACCTCATACACCAAGTTGAGGAGATTGAATTGTGTGGACCTGTACACACTAGGTCAATGTGGATGGTTGAGAGACACTTGAAATTTTTGAAGGCTTTGGTTCGACAAAGAGCACATCCTGAGGGTTCTATGGTGGAGGGATATATGGTATACCAGACTATGGTGTACATTTCTGAATATCTTCCTCAGTTTGCAGCAAAGATCCATGTGGATCACATTTGGGATCCCAACACCATTAACAAATTCAAAGGGGAGTACTTGACAGAGAAAGGTAGATTGAGGAAAGTGAGAGGTAGTTATAAGATGTTATTGTATTTAATTAATTCTTAATCTTCAAAATAAATCGATTGTAAGACATCTATTTATTTTTTGTACAGTTGGTCGAGAGTGGGATGCACTACATTTGTATATTGCAAACAATCTTGATTGGATGACGGTATGGATTGAACGTTGTCAACATTTTGGATGCACATTAACATGGGAAGGTGTGGCTTCATTGGTTAAAGAAGCACATCGTAATGGAGATTCCAATGTTACGCAAAGGGAAATTGATTTAGCATATGGTTTAAGAGATAAATAGGTACGTATAAATTTATTAATCACCCATATGTTTATCAACTCACAATGCAATAAATTTTACATGTTTGACATATCGCAGGTCAAACACCACAACGCTATGTGCTGCAATGGTCATAAATTTCGCATAAAAAAGTTGGATGACATGAAGAAAACTTGTGATTCCGGCATCACTGCAGTCTTTGAGGTGACAAATATTTCATCAAGAAATGGCATTCATCCTCAACATTCTCAAAATTGATACTATGGCATTTTGGATGATATACTTGAGTGTGACTTTAATTCCTTCAAATTAGTTTTGTTCATCGTCAAATGGTACAGGCTACGATTGAATAAAAATGATCCTGATAGAACTGTTATTGAACATGATAATGGTTTTATAATGCTAAATACAAGGTCATTTGAACCAGTTGGGGATGAGCCCTATGTTCTTCCAAGCCAATGTGAGCAAGTATTTTAATCAGAGGTTCCACATAAACCAGGTTGGTCATTTGTTGTTAGACATGATCCAAGAGGAAGGCCGATAAAGTATAATATGATGGAAGAAGAAGATACCGAAGAAGTAGAAGATGAAGTGGATGATGATCACAATTGATAGTTTCTCAATGACAATGAAGAAGAAGAAGAAGAAGAAGAAGAAGAAGAAGAAGAAGAAGAAGATGATGATGATGATGATGATGATGATGATGACGGTGATGGTGATGGTGATGGTGATGGTGATGGTGATGGTGATGGTGGTGATGGTGATGGTGATGGTGATGGTGATGGTGATGGTGATGGTGATGGTGATGGTGATGATGGTGAAGACGTTGATGTTGTTGATGATGATGACGACGACGACGACGACGATGATGATGATGATGATGATGATGATGATGATGATGATGATGATGATGATGATGATGATGATGATGATGATGATGATGGCGATTGTTTATTACCTATGTGATGGATGGTGATTTATGATACATATGTGATGGATTACATGTTTATGATGACACATGATATGTGATGCTAATTGTGATGCTCAATTACATATATGATGATACATCATGTGATCCTTCTGATGCTTATGATATGTATGTATTTATTGTTTATCAACTTACAAATGTAGTAATGCTTATGATTCTCAATTGTTGGTGTTGATTTCAGGTATAGTCCCTGTGTGATGTTGTCACCCTTGGTGGGAACAGGTCATTGACTACAGACATCGTCAACCATTTAGTTGAGGATCCTGCATAGTCTACATAAAGTAAAGGTAAGGAATTAAAAAATTTACAATGATTTTGATGACAACATCTTTTTATTATTTAATACTATTTTTGTCTACAAAGTTCATGTTGTTCATGTTGTGTACTATGTAATTTTGCTAACGTTTTTTATACTTTTTCTTTGTCACAGCCCGACATGGATCCATCACATATCACAGACAGAGATGTAGCTTGCGACACTTCTACCAAGCAGGTAAACCTCATTGTAATTGTACAAATTAGATAGAAGCAAACTGTTACATTATTATGTTCTTTTTTTTAGTGATTTATACTAATTTTGTAATTGTTAATGATATTCTTGACACAGACGGATGTTCGGGGAAAGGGAAAGGGAGTTGCAGTACCTGAGCACCTTTCTATGGATGTGGAATCATTAGGGTTAAGCAATGATGACCCTGAAGATCCTACAGACCTTGTGAAATTCCTTAAAATGCCTCTTATAAAAATTAGAAAAGAGATTGTTGTTTTGGCAGTCGTGCATCCTACCACTGATGAGATATGACAGAGGGTGGAATTATTGTTTAAGACAGCAGAAAACTTGCAAGTAAGCAATAATGAAAGCTTTAATTATAACAAAAGTTCAATAATGGTTTATATTTTATTCTCTTTTATGTCATTAACTAAAATATGTACGTATTGTTTTTACAACAATTTATCCGCCCTCATGAAAGTCGTTCCCATGATCAGGATGTTGCAGGATCTTCAGGTGATGACGATTTTCTTGTATTATCACTTGCTTGGCTTATCACTCTGAGTACCCAAAACACATCATACTTGATACTGTCAATTTTCAAAATAAAGGTCCATGCTTGTTTACAATTCTTGCACTTTCCATATATTTAATGTATTATTCTTTAGGTGTTGTCAATGTTACTGTGCAAATGCCACCACCGCCTCATTAGAGGTCACCCTCACCTGTATTACTGACTGCAATGTCGGCAACACGTAGCATGCAGACATCCTCTAGTGCACGTCATATTGGCCTGCCCACTATTGGTAGATCCCTCTTTTGTTCTATCTTTTGTCATGTGTTTATTTCCCTTCAAGCGTTCTTTCTTGAATTATAATGCCATTTCATAGTGGATTCATTTTTTGCAGGAGGAGATGCACATGAGGATGTGCCAGAGGCGACTACTGCTAATAACATACCATCACTTTCTGGATCTTCTCGTATTGCTAGTATGAGAACGTTGCAGGCCACATTGGTGGTGAGTGACGAAGAAATGATTCCCTTAAAGATACAAAAGGTTCCAGGTACTTTAAAATTATTATTATATATACTTTAATTGTAATTTACTTTATGATCACTCGTTGTGGACTAATGATCCCATGAATTTTTTGCAGGCAATGATATTTTCTATAAACATCTTAGTGACATTGAATTGCAGATATTTGGGCCCACCATATGTAAAAGGTGGTACATCATATGTGAACTAACCCTAATCCACTTTTGATTTCATATCATTGCTAGAATAGTTTTCCTTTGATCCATTTCTTGAAGTGTAGTAAATGTAGCTTCAGTTCATTTCTGAATCTAACAAGTTTGTTTTTGCTTTAAAAGGTGGAATGACCAAGAAAAAAGGTTAAAAGATGAATTGACAAACCAAATGGTTGAGTGGTTTGGAAATGACACCTTTGACAAAACCAAGCTCCTTGAAAAATTTTGCACATATCTAAAGTATGTGAGGGACCAATACAGGACCCATTTGGAGAGGAACCTAAAGTATGAGCGTCCCCCCATGATTCCAGAGAGGGAGTGGAAGGACCTGATTTTGGATGCCAAGGAGAAAATTGAAAGGAAAAAAAGAAATACACCACTAGACGCTAGAAGAAGGTATGGGATACTATTAAGAATGTAATTATGTATTAATTAATTACTCTTTATATTTATATAATCTAACATATTTCAAACTTTTTATAGACTGAGTGACACATCAAAGGCAACCAAGGCAAGGCAAGAAAAGCACGGGCAACACAAACTCAGCTCTGGTGGTTACATGAAACTTGTTGCACGAATTGTAAGTATCTCATGTAAATGAAATATTGCATCAAAATATTAATAAATTGCAAACATTTTTTTTTATCAAACAATGCAAGTGAAATTCACGGTACCAAGCAAAAATGCAGGGCTCTAAATTCAATAGAGCGCCCACAGAAGATGACAAGAGAATTGCCTACCAGCAAGGCTATTCAACCGTGGCTGATTGGCTACGAGAATTGAGTGGGCATACACAACATTCGAGTGCATCTGTCAGACAAGTAAATATGGTAAATGGAAGTTGTTTCAAATTGAATACTTTACCAATAATCTAATTGATGTTGAGTTCCAACATAAAGTGACTATATTTGTTTTAAATAAGCAAGCAATGATAACAATGTGCATGTCATTGGAATGCAGCCTGCTAATTGTGAAACACCACCTGCACATGAAGGTCCGGATGTGCATCCCAGTAGTGGAGGTATTCATTTGCTATTCAAATTTATTTATTTAGCTATTAAGACAAGTATATATATCTTAATTTGTAATTAGAGTAGTAATTAATGTAACCTTTTTTGTTAATATTTTAGAGCATGTAGTTGGTGGTGAGCAAGTGGAGCATGATCTGGGTACACAACCTCAAAAATGTGATGTTCCCCACTCAGGTAAAGAGGACCAATGTTATTGCTTTAAACAAATATAATTGCAATTGGTGTTCAGAAAATTAATGTAACCTTTAGTATTTCAACTCCAAATGATCTAGAGGGTGTTTAGCATGTTGAGGTTGAGGCTACACAAAATGATGTGGCCCCATCAAGTAAAGAGCACAACAATTATGTTCTCTAAATTAATGAAATACTTGTAACAATAATAATTTATTTTTTTGAATTTAACCCATTTCTTTGTTATTGCAGAGGGCCCCCCTTCACTTTAGTGTCCTCGTCCTCAGTATAGGACTAGGCATACATTGAGATCACGAGCAATTGGTGGAACATTTGCAGAGGGAGGAAATGATGAAGAAACCGATGTTCCACTTAGTCTTTTCATAGCTTCAAAGAAAAAACAAAGAAAGAAATGATTGTAATCTAACTAATTTGATAATGACTGATTTTTATGTGTTAGTGAATGTAATTATGTGCTAATTAATGGTTATGGATGATATGTGTTAATTAATATTGATGAATGTTGCATGTTAATTAATGTTAATCAATGTTATGTGTTAATGAACGTTATGTGATATTAATGAATGAATGCTATATTTTATTAATGGTAGAAAGAATTAATGAATGAATGTTATAAGATGTTAACGGGGAATTTAGAGTGATGTTAAGGGGGGGGGGGGGAGGGGCCAAATGAGCTTCCACCTTCACGTGGTTGGCCCTGTTAAGTAGAGAATATTAAACTATTCTCAAAACCAAGAGAAGCTCAACAAGGTAACACACTTTTCAATATTTCATTATGTTGCACAGTTAATCTTATTGAATAATGTATATTGAATCTTAATTGTAGGGTGCAAGTGGAGCCAACACGAACAACAACACCAAAAGTTGTTGGGCATAATGAACTCCCATATTGTCTTGTTTGTACACGAACAATATGAGTTGCTTCTAGAGTTGATATCCAAGGTAGCACTGCAAACGTTATGAATATGCCTCATCCTTGTAAGTTTTTTTATTACTTGTAAGTAATGAATATGCCTCATCCTTGTAATTTTTTTATTACTTGTAAGTCATGAATATTGCTCTTTAGTTGATTAAAATTGAATGAAAATCTTTAATGAATACACAAACCTATATACATATGCAGGCGCACCATGGTTGAGATGGTCCAACTCCCTAGTCTCACTCTACGACTAAGCTCATACCATATCTAAATCAAATACATCTCAAATACATGGTCGGTGGAAAGCTGCAAAATGCCATTTTCATACATAAGCAAGACATACACAATTGGGCAAAATCACCAAGAGAATGGTAAAAAGTGTGTTTGAGATAGTATCATGGATGCTTTTAAGGATTGTATCATGGATGAAAAAAATCTCTTCATTAATCCTTGACTCATGATTGCTATAATACTTCTTTAGACTTCTCATGTCATTTGTTGCACTTCTTCACTATTTTGGAATGAGTTTCAACTATGAATTTGCCTTGACTTATGACTGTACCTAGCTTTGTCCTATCTTTGTAAGCTTCCTCTTTGAATTGTGGTTGTAGCTTTGATAATACCTTTTTAATGTTGCACTATTTGTAAGGAGGACAACTCCTAATGCATGTTGCAAATTGTGTGCTAGTGACTGAGACTAACCTAATGCATCTAAGAATGGCATAAATTGCCAAGATGGAGATATAGCAGATGAGTTCAAGATTGTTGTTGTAGAAATTATTCGATTTCTGTGCTTGAAATTTATGTATATACACTATTTATAGTCTACTCTATATTTCCTACTCAGCTACTCCTATTCCTTTAAAATGAAATGTGAACTGATGAATTGTATTCTATAGATGACCAGTGCCTTTCTTCGTTGTTCAATTGAAATAACCCTAAATTACCCAATTGAAACCAGTAAAATATTTGAAAGCATACCAGAAGACAACACAAATTTTAGGCTCAAAGTTAATGGTCTGTATATTTATATTCAATTTGGAAAATCTTACAAAGCTTAGATAGTTTTCTGTGAAACACTAGAAAAAACGCAGATAAATTTCTGCAAAGTTTCTTTACAAATTATTGTGATCATTTTTCCTCTATCCTGGTATCCATTTATAACATTATGGATGCATACAAGCTTCAGACATCCCTAAGGAAAATTAGTTACAACCATAGCTTCTTTCAAGAAGCAATTACAAGTCTTTTTCTGTCTCAACAGCCTTTTCAGTTGGTAACTCTTCTGCAACATCTTCTAACTGTCCCGGAGCATCTTCCAACTGTTCTAGAGCATCTTCCTCTTGCACCGCATACCTTTTGGTCCACTCTTGGAACACATCATCAGTAGGCCATGAGTAGCCAACAATCTTTTTCTCTAACTTAAGTAACCTTTTCCAAGAGTTTCTTATTTTCCTCACCTCTGATTCCAAAAAATCGTAATGTGATTTTATCTTTTCTATATCCTCAATTGTTTTAAGAAATAGAGAAGTGTCATCTTTGTTAACAATTTCATTTACCCTCAAAGATAAATTAGCTCCCAGCTCATCAAGCCATACCTGTTTGTCCTTCAATTGATTTTGGCTAACAAAACTCCCTGGAAATAATTCAAATTTATGCTCAGTATATTCTTTCCTATTCAAGTTAGCTTTCCTCTCTACATTGGCTCTTCCTTCTACTAACTTGGTCAAACCTTTTGCCAACTCACATGTGGACTTGATAGTAACATCAGATCCTGCTTCATCATAGGATGCACACATAAGTTCTAAATCCACTTCTCTTGGCATTCACTTATTCAAAATAGGCTCTAAAATAGTCTTGTCCTCATTTAACTCACACAGAGTGTCTAAAATTCTTTTCATATTAGTGTGCACAGTGGGGGCCTCTACTGTATCAGCAAAACTCAAAATGGTGGCATTTACCTTCTCTTCATACTTACTTGCAAACAAGGCTTGAGCCTGTTTCATTTTTTCCAACTCATGTTGAAAAGTCTCAGCTGGTTGAAAACCAAAAGGCATAGGAGAAGGGGGGAATTCTATAATAGGACTAGTAGGTGGAGGTCTTGCTGGAGAAGAAGAGATCGCTAGGGTAGAGGACTCACCTCCTTGGTGTTGTCCTACCAACTGACTCTGAAGTCTAGCAATAATAGTATCCCTGTTGGCTACCTCCTTTTTGGCTTCATTATAAGCCTTTAAAATTGTCTCCAACTTGACTTGGAGATCAGGTTTTTCCTTTGCTTCTTTCTCTGCTATTGCCACATTAAACTTTGCAGTTTCTAAGACTGTACTGGCAGCTTCTACCATCCCTGTATCCTGGACTCTTTGTACTATCATACCTCCTAGAAGATTAGATCCCAAGGTATCTTTCCTTCTACTTTCATCCCTCTTGAGGGACCACCTGACCAGAGAAGCATTATCTTTGCTAAATGTCACTCCCTTCATTGGCTTGGTTTCTTTTCTAACTGCTTCAAGAACCAATGCATCTACTATATCCCATTCAGGGAGGATTAGAACACCAGCCTTTGACACCATCTCTCTTCCAGCTTCAAGAGTGATAGCTTTGAATTCAGCCATCATTTCTTGTTTAACCTCTTCTTCCATTGAATTTGTATCTTTGTGAGGCTGCTCACTCATTCTCTTTTCACATCTAGCCTTGAATTGTTCAATGTTTTGTTTCCATACAAATTGCATGAAAGCCCCTATTGTGACAAAATTGTTGTCAACTAGAAAATCTTCACTAGCTTGTTTGACAGTGAGGTCTAATTCCTTTCCCTTTAGCTCACCATTAGTTATATTCATTTCAGCACTAGGTGGCTCTTCCGACATTCCCTCTTGGGTCTCATCATAGGTGTATGCAATTTCACTGAGAGTCTCTAACTATAGCAATTGTTTGGCCACTGCTTGCTCATCTCCTATGTGAATAGAGGATTGAGATGGAGAGTATTGAGGCTCATCAATTTCAACTTCCTTCCCTACTCTTTGCCTTTTAGGGGAATCTTGAATATCAATGACATCTTCAATGGCCCTTTTTCCTCTTGAAGTGGAAGGCTCACTTGCCACTTGCATCATCATAGTATATTTAGATTTTTTATGCATCATATAATTACCGGGTGGGATAGCCTTAGAAAAGGAAGGCTTAGCTAAGACCAATTTAGCCCTATCAGGATCATTTTGCATTATAGCCTCCCTTTTTTCTTTCAGGGTTTGTATTAGGTCTTCAAAATAAAGAATTAAGAATTTAACCTTCTCTTCAAAAGGGGTAAAACTAGAAAGAGGGTCATAGCTAGAATCAAATTCATGAATAAAATCAAGTCCTCTTTTGTATGCAACCCACTTCTCCTTTCTTAATTCCTGCTCGTATAAGCTGAATTCATTTCTAATTAAATCTTCAGGAAATTGAAATTGGTGAGGCCTACTTTTACATACTGCCCTCTTTTTGAACATGCCATTGAAGAAATCCTTAGGGTCTGCACACCTTGAAACTGCAGTTGACAACATATATGGCTTAAAGAATTCTTCAAATTATTTCCAACCATCTTTGGTAATTACAAAATGATGGGCCATGGTAATAGTTGGGAAAATGGTCCCTTTACCCCTATTGGTCAGCTCGGCCTCTTGTACTCCTCCAATCTATCTCAACACTTATGCAATCCCTATCTTCAATGGGACCTGATAGGGTAGTAGATAGGGGGTTCCTCTGAAGCCATATACTCTGAAAATAGTAGAAACAGGGTACAAATACATGTCTCCCCAGTTGTGAACAATCTTGATATCTTCTACAAACTCTTTAGGCCTAAGGAATTCCAAAAGAGCCTTAGGAATCCTAGGGTTTTCTGCACATAAAAGAACTCTAATCTTAGATGCAAAGCATCTATCAAACTTTAGAAAACTAGCATCCTGTCTATCCCAAGATAGAACAATGCTCCAAAGTTGCACAGGCATCTCCTCTTTATCTTTAACCTTGACCAAATCCATATCTTTTGCAAAATAATCAGCACCTTTGAACAAAAACATGTGCATTAACAAGGAGTACCATCCAAATGGCCTATCCACCTTACCATTTTTAATCCCTACAAGCCCTGCATGAATAGCATAAGTGAGCTATGGGGAAAAATCAAATGTTATTGCCAGGGAAGGGTTTAGAATTTGGGCAATCATCAACATATAATGGGTTGGCATATGTTTCTCAGCATCTTCTCCAAAGATCTGACACGTTGTCCAATACATACCCTTAGCTCTTAAAGTAAACAAATTCAGGGAAAATGGTTCCATTGTACTGGGGCCTACAACTGTTAACTCTCCTATTTTAACAAAGAATTCTCTCAATGGGCCACTCCTAAGATGATCTCTTTATGCATTGTAGACTTGAGCTAATGCTTCAAAATCAATAGGCTCAAGATAATTTGAAGCTTCACTAAGCTTGAAAACATTTCTAAACTCATCATCTTTGATTTCAACTAGGGCTGATCCCTTTATATTTCTGATACATCTGGCAGCAGGGTCATGATTCTGTGCGATCAGGGTCAACAAATCTACATCCATGAACACACCAGGGACCACAAGCTTCCCCACATCCAGTTCCCAGGTGCTATTCAAAGGGGCGGGAGCATGTCTTTGACCAAAACCAACTTTAAAAAGACTTAGACCTGATATCCCTATTTCGAGGTCCCTTAACCAATTTCCTTTGTCATTCAGGCCATCCCCAATTTTCAAACGAGGGTTTTTTGGTACTAACTCTTTGGCCCTAGCCCCGACATTAGTTGACATGGTTAACTGCTCTAGATAGTCATCATAGATGTTTCTGTCCTGATAGTTCACCTTTCCTATCAATTCCCATCTGGGTGCCATTTTGAAAGTATGCAACTATGTCAATTATCAATCAAAGCAGTTCTTTAACAGAACAAAACCACAATTCAACAATTTTCAAGCAATGGGTAAGCAAAGAACAAGAAAACCTAATTTCGGCTTGAAGAATTATGCTCTGCACTAGCTTTCTCTGTAACAACTTCTTTGAAATGATACCTTCATTCAATTGATGCGAAAATATATATGGCAATTGGGCTTCTTAACTGCAACATTAACACAACATGCTTCGGCCATCCCTTAATGTTGCATGCTTCAGTCGTCCCTTTAGAATTGAATTCATGAAAGAATTCAGAAATTTGGCTCCAATGGGTCAAAACTATCCTGAGTATTTTTTCTTTTCGCTCTTTCGCTATTTCACAGAGCATAAAACACCCTTGCATTTTCATCTAGTGAAGTCACACCAACCGTCCGATCACATAGAACTTGCACTGCTTTTACCTTTTGACTTTTCCTCATCCGGCAACGGGCTAAAATTCCTTTTGCTATTTCGCGAATGGTAACCATCATGCACTTTAACCCAATGAAACCGCGCTAGCCATCTGATCGGATAGAACTTGATCGGTCTTTATCATGTCCTGACCTGACAGTTTACCTCACTAATCGTGCACCAAGCAGTTAAGGCTAACAGTCTTCGTTGTTTTGTGAACGGTAACTGTCTTGCTCCTTCGGGCTACGAAATAGCGCCCATCGTTGGATCCTCCTCGAGATACCCACTCTTTAACAACTTTAATCTGGTAGATGTGGGCCCTCTAATTTAGTGCTATCCACTCTGGCATTCGATCTCTTAAGAAACCGACGTGGCAACTTCTTACTTGCCGAAAAACTTTCGTGGGATCCACTTCTAAACTGCCACCTGTGCCTGACAGGTCACCTCTTCATTGGCGATATGATTCAATCTATCTGTTGGGCCCACCACCTAGTCGCCAAGTTTATTCTTTGATTTACTTAACCTCGAGGCCATGTGTGACTTTCTGATTTGCCACCTAAACCACCCGGACCACTAACTGGACTGCCATGTCATTTCGCTACTTCGTCAAGGCTAAATCTCGAGAACCTTTTGGCCGCAAATCAACATGGATCGTTGATCATTCTCTGAACCAACCACTCTTTACTCTTTGGAAAACCTGCCTACTTCTGGGACTCGCCACTTTTCGCTGTTTCGTGGAGGGTAAAACTCGATCATCTTCATCCCACGAAACCACGTGATCCGTCCGATCAAAAGAGAAATGATCAGTCTTTAACTTTAGCTTTACTACCGTGTGGACCCACTTTCCTTTTTGTCATTTTGTGATAGGTAACTCGCGATCATCTTCATCCCACGAAATAACGTGGGCCGTCAGATCTCAGGGACTTGCACTGCTTTTATTCCTTCTATTGACCACCTCACCTGGGCCTACCATCTTTTCGCTGCTTCGCAATAGGTAAACCATGAGCATCTCCCGGCTACGAATCAATGTGGGCCGTTGGATCAACAAAGAGTTGCATGACACTTACAGGGCCCAATAAACATTAGAAAAAAAGGCAAAGTAATAGGCGTATAAAATTTAAAATATTTTAAGGGATCGCCTAGGTAAATAACAATGGGGGGACACTTCTCATGACAAACGGACCCATCACTTAAGTGGTAAAAAGTAACCATCTCCACTTTCCTCGAAACATTTTCTTGTCAATGAGAACCATCTCCACTCTCCTCGAAATCTTTTATCGATGGAGTTACTGTCTTCGATGAGTCCTTTCTGAAGTTGATTGGCATTTTCTTTCTTCGATGCCCCTTTTATATCGATGAGACATCGCTGGATCTCATCAATACTGTTTGAATCTTAGATACTTCGATAGAATGCTTTTAGACTTGTTCGATAACTTATGGGTTATTACGATATCAATGAAAATGATGATTTCTTCCAAAGAGAGATGGCTTCTATGATTTAATTTCTCAAATCAAGATATTTTACTTAATTCAGATTTGATGCTCAATAGAATGACTGCACTATCACCAATCTATCTTGAAGATTTGACTACTCTTTAGATTATGATTATGGTTGTCATGATATTTCATGAGACTGCTCTATCCCCATATGAAACCCTTTGTTCCCACAAAACAATGCTTTGAACTTGACTGCAACTTTATAGTGATCACTGTCTTTGTACAGTAAGCTTGCTACTTTCTCAACTTTTGATATATTGGAGGCTCCTAGGATGGTTTCTATCTTATAGTCATAATACCTTGCTATAATTTGTAGCTATTGTATGTTTATTTGTTTTCCACTCTTAACTCATAGTTCAACCGAATATGATTCATCTTGGAATCAATGCACATCGGTTATAATCTGATTATAACTAGTCTCCATGGTTGCAAGACCTGAAGAAGGATTCTTATCATCAATTAGATGCATACTTTTGGGAATATAGAAAGACAAAAAAATATATTAGAACCGTATTTTTTGTTGAGTCATAATATGATGTGTTAATTTAGCTAAATAAGGGAACCAATGTTGTATTAGGTTTAATTCCATGATGATAGTTGAAGCTTGTTAGAGATAGGGGATTTGTAGCAGTTGGCTTGTTAGGTTATGTCACAATCCTATGAAGGTCCTTGTAAACCGTTAATGTCAGTAGACATGAGACTGTTATGTAACGAATTGGATCAGCTAAACCTAAAAGTTCTGTAACCAATGAATCAACTGACTCAAGTGTATGTTAATTATCTTATGATGGTCATTTATGACCGTTATTCTTAGTAGACATTAAGCAGTTCGCTAGATAGTTGGTTAGTAAACCAGTGAGTTAGTTGGCTCAAGTGTATGCCAGATGTGGAATATTACATGTGGTATCAGAGCAACCAAGTTTGACATTGAACCTCAGGCTTTCCACCTATAAACAAAACTATATACATATGTAGGCGCACCATGGTTGAGATAATATGCAGGCACACTATATACAAAACTATATTCGCAAGTAAATCTTTTATTCAAATCCAAAATATGAAACACAGAGTTTTACTGGAAGAACACAAGTAACCTTATCTCCTTTAGATAATATCACAAGCAACTGCCTACAGAAAGATGCAGTAATCCACAACATATACACAAAGGAAAGATGACTGATTATATTATGTATGTTCGCAAGATGGTACAATAGTAAGCTTGAGGCTATATTCTACTTCTTCTCTAATGATCCTTATTGTTACAAAAGTTCCCTCATTTATATGAGGGTATACATTGTCACCAAGCATCATGGCTTTTCAGCACATAACTATTCATTAGCACTTTTGTTAACAAACTGGAAGATAAACAAGTTCAGCATTCCTATGCGTTCAATGTACTTATCATCTTTATACATTAGAACGTCATTGTTTAGTGTCCTCGTGTCGCTTTCTATCTGGAAATGATTGGATAGAATATGGTTAACACAAAGTGACAATTCTTTGTCCCGATCCAACTCTGCTACTACTCAATTATTCTCATCAATGAAATCTTGTTTCCACTGTTCAAACGATACTAACTCACCATTACTATAAAAAGAGGGCACCCTAGGGGTATTCCCATCGTCCAACCTCTTAAGCTCTTTCCTTAGTTGATTTGCCAATTCATCATGGGAATTCAAGTAAGCCTTAGCTTCAATTTTCTCACCTGGATTAATCAGACTGTTGTCATTCATCATGTCTTCCAACCGAGACCTGAGCCTTTCATGCTCTTTCAAAGCTCTAACTATTCCAGTGTATGTTTTCCAATAGATTTCTACAATTTGCATCATACTTCCGAACCTATGTTCAATGATCTCCAAAATCAACTTATCCATCTTTTGTTGTACCTTTTCTACTTGCTGAGATGTCTTTTCGGCCCTGTTCCTCCAATACATAGCGTCTGTCAAGGCATCCATGGCATCTCTATCAACACCGTATGTCATCCCTGTTTGACTAGTACCTATATCAATCTGAAGCAATCTTGCTTGCAACCTCTGTTTTTCTTCGTCGGTTTTCTCATATAGGCTTTTGTATGTAGAATTTTCTCGGACCAGAAACTCTATCTGATCTTGGTTCAGTTTAGTGACATCCAAATTTAGTTTGGCAGTTGTTCTAGGGTCAGTCTTTCCAACCTGCTGCACCATCAAATGTCCAAAAGCTTCTTTTGTATCAACCAATATAGGTCTTTTATCTTTGGGATAGATAGCCCACTGTAGAAGAGCCTTTTGATCTGGATCATATCCTAATCCTCTAAAGAGTTTATCAATCTCTTTTGGCATCATTTGCCTACTTGGGTCTTGTTTCTTGAGGAATCCATCAAACAACAAGGCAGAGTTCATGTCCCATCCAGAGTATAATAGCACACCAGCTTCCTTAAGTAATTGTCTTCTCTTCTCAGGTGTTATTTCTCTCATCACAAGATCCATCTCCTCTTGTAACTTTTGAAGCTGCTGCTCTTCTTCACTATTTCTCATGTTATTCCTAATTTGAGATCCTTTATGTTGATAGAGGAATGTGGTGAACTCCTTGGAAGTAATGAAGTCACTCTCAGCAATGAAATCCTCATGCTCCAGGAATCTGATGTCAGCCACTTCTTGGACATTTAGTTGTCTTGTTGCCAAGTCTATCGGTGTATCCTCTTCATAACCAGGGGGTAATCCTCTCGAGGAGTGAATGGAATGATGCCAAATGTGGAAGCAGGAGACATATGAGCCAAAGGATTTGTATTCCTAATAGTATCAATGTAATCCCTAAAAAACATGAGGCGGGACTCCCTCAAGTATTTCCAATTCATGCTCCACAAGTTTGTTGGCCAACTCCAAGGGGTCTTCAATCTTTTGTAGCACATTCTCATCCATTTTCCTTATAAAAAGCTTCCATTTATAAGCCTGCATTGCTTTCTCAAACTTTATTCGCTTCACTTTGGCCTCTTCTCTGCCAATGTTCTTAATGAGGTCATCCGGTAGCTAAGATTTATGCTCTCCAGCCTTCAACTTTTGTGATGACTGAGCTATCCTTATGTATCCTTTAGGATCGAATTGGGCCTTGGATCCCCCATAGCCATGCCATAATAATCCAATTTTGTCTGCAGAAGGCCATAACTCTTTGAACTTTTCACAATAAAATCTAAAAATACTAACAACCCAGGTACAATTGATTGTTTTGCATGGCTTGTCAGATGTTATGTACTCACTATTGACAGTTGCCTCACAATTTCTAGACAAGCCACTCTGTTAGGGACTGTAAGTGGTAGTTAAGTATGGTCTCCCTCTGAACCCGTATACCCTGACTTGTGTGCAGTTTGAAAAATAGTACCAATCTCCCCAATTGTGTTCAATTGAGGGATCTTTAGTGAAATCTTTTGGTCTTAGGAATCTTTGAACCTCTGATGCAAGGGCATGATCGCACAGGCATCCCAACAGTCTATATAATGGCTTGACAAAGAACTCCTTAAAATGCCAATAATGATTATTCACATACCTCTGGTCCCATGAAGAAACCCATAGTTGCACTGGTTTTCTCATCCCAGCATTGTCATATGTCCTGACACATAACTCTTCTGGCCATAACCCTTCATCTTGGCCCACATACAATAGCATATGCATAAGTAAGGAATAATGCTTGAAATGAACATTGATGACATCCCCCTTTAACTTTTCTAACCCATGATTCAAAACCTCAACTAAATAAGTAGAAAAATCAAAGAAGCAAGGGTCCTTAGACTGCAAATTGACACAAATGACCATGGCTGCAACATCCATCAAAGGATGGGCTTTTATTCCTAGCACTTGGGCAACACAATAATAGGTATACTTGAAATATGGATGGAAAGATTTCACATCATAGGGAGCTTTGTCATCCTGACCTAGTGGCACTAAGGACCCTACATTCCTAGGTCTATGTATAGGGAGTCTCCACGTTTTGTAAATGTGCTCTAGGTTAAAATATTCACTTGTTAACTTCTTGAGGTCAATCAATTTTTCAAATCCCCAATCCAACTCGAACACGGTGTCAATAACCTCCTTTCTGATTGCAAGAATTGGCTCACCCATGTAGTTATATATGGTCCTGGTTTTAGGGTCATAATTGTTTGCCAATGCCTTCATGAGCTCCACATTCATGAATACATTAGCCACAGCTAACCTTCCTAAGTTCAATCGCCATAAATTGTTGATAGGTTGAGGGGCAACTCTTCTGTTGTACCCATATATGAATAATTCATACCCTCTCAATTCTGTCCATATGTCTCCAAGATCCTCAAACACGTCCTCCAGGCCTTCCTCATCAGCTCTAATCTTCTTGGACCTCAAACTAGATGGTGGCCACTGGTCAATCAGGTCTTGAGCCAAAGAACGCCCTTCCCTTTTTTGTCTTTTAGGTTTTTCTTCTGCAGCGATGGGTTCTTTTCCCTTTCTGGTCTTATTAGTTTTAGATGATGATTCTGTTTGAATTTTAAAAAAGAGATCTGTGTGCAAACAACTTACTTTGAATTACTGAGCTTTATCTGTGAATTCGCCCAATTCCTACTTTCAGTTCGTCGCCTGTGAATTCCTTAATGTTGTGTCCTTCGATGTTGATCCACTACTTATGGCGTATTTAATCAATTAGTAATGGCGGTTTGGACAATGGTCACTTAGGCACACGTTTGAATTTAATGGCAATGTGACCTTCCGTGGGATTTGTTTCTGATTTTTGCGGCAATCAATAATCATTTCGATGAGGATATGTCTTTCGATCATTTGTTTCTTTAGTCCATCGATCTCTTTGTTTCTATCGACGATACTTTTATTTTGAATATTACTTCGATCAAGTATTTTTCCCTTCATCGAAATACTGTATTCGATCAGTATGGTTGTCTCCTCATCGAAACATATCTGATATCCATCGGGTCTTATGTCGAAGAAACCTTGTGCTTCGGTGTGCTCCTTTATTTTTCCATCGAAATACTTCTTTCATCGATATCACTATGCCCTGTTGATGAATGAGTCTATTATCTCACCGATAAAGTTACATCGGGAAAACCACGCATATCAAGAACATGCCTTTTAACCTCATTGAAACCTATATCCTCATCAATATCTTTTATCGATATAGCTTCCTTTTGTCGGATCGATATTATTATTTCAATGAAAATGCTCCTTTCGGTGGGTCCTTTTTATGTTGTACCGATAGTATTATTTCCTCGAGAACTTTTCCCGTCGATGAAGATCCTCTCTACTTTCTTTGATATCTTTTGGCGATGAAGTTATTATCTTCGGTGAGTCCTTTCTAGAATTCATCGATGTTTCCTTCCTTCGATGGCTCTTTTATATCAATGAGACATCGCTAGGTCTCATCGATCCGAATTCAAAACGTATCGATGAGACCCAGCAATGTCTCATCGATATAAAAGAGCCATCGAAGGAAGGAAATGCCGACATCGATAATAATGATTATTTTTTTGATAAAAATTATCATCGTCAGAATTACGATGACTACCAAGCTTTCGACCAACGATGTAATCGGCGGACATACAACGTCGGCAGAGTCCATTGGATTGTCGTATTTTCGACGGGTATGGCATCGTCGGTCAATCCGACGCCGAGTTTTTGATGGTTGATTTTGTCGGCACTCCGATGAAAATTCGTCGCAAATCCGACAAACGGCCGTCGAAAATCAGCTCCAAATGTACTAGTGATTGTTGAGTGTTCTTGAGTGTTAGCGTGTTGATAAATGAAGATTTGAATAAGTGGTGTTGGTATAGCTATTGCGAATAGTTCTAACATGCTTGTTGGTGTTTCCTAATAGTGTGCTATTTGTTTTGTTGGTCTGCATCGATCCTTGTGCGTGTTGTTGGCGATTTTGTTGATCCGGTGATATTCTTCATGTTATGCAGTAGTTTGGTGGTGTAACGTGTTGCAGTTGATCTTGGCTAGATTTCTGGTGGTGATGCGTATTTGGAGATTTGATTTAGGTCCATGCTATGTCATTTATGTCATTATATTGGTCCGGTGGACAATTTATGTATCGTGTGATGTAATTTTGTAATTAAGGGTTGAGGGTTTGGTCGACCTTGTAGTCAAGGTTGATGATTTGTATAAATAGGTGGTATAGTCATGTAATTTGGGTGTTGATTTTGTGTCTATATTATCAGAGAGTGGTGTATGTGTGCATAAGAAAAATTATCCTTCGGTGTAGATCATTAAAGAATTCAATTTACTTGTAATTGTCAAATTTAACAGAGATGATTTCTCTTTATCCTCGATTGATAAGTTGGTTGACCTTCAATTTGTCCTGGATTTCTTAGATACTATTTTGAGGAAGCATAAAAAAATGTTGTACTAATTTAGAGGATTCCATTACTAGAGTCAAGATCATCACCAGTAATACCCAAGGACTTGATGGAGTTCAGTTGAAGCATGCTTTCCAGAAGTTTGAGGAATTTTAGAAGAAAAATTCTACCTAAGGAAAGTGACACTTAGTCATTTTCATGAATCTCCAGTGGCTTTTTGTTTTATTCAGTGATACTTCAAGTGTCTTTTTGTAATTGCTCATTTGCACTTGCTGAATGCACAAGTCCTAAGTCAAATCAAACTTTTCTTTTGACTTAGTCATAGATTTAGTTATAATTATTGGCAATATGGATGAATTGACTATGTTGCATTGATGTTTTGTCATTGATGTCAACACTATCTATTATGGTTGGTTACCGACAGACAAGTTTTGGTTACCGGTAGAAGATCTTGTGTTACCGGTAAGGGTTTAAGGTTTTACTGACAGAGCTTTCACTGAGAAACTTTGATAGAATGCATAAGTGGTGTTGGTGCGGCTTCTAGATAGAATTCAAGATGCAGAAGGTGATCCTTGATTATACCTCGACTGATTGGAGACATCACTTTGGCGTGGTGGACCTAGATTAGGTCTGGTACCTATCTAGGTTATGGATTGGTATCATGTTACCATGTTCTCTACACATTACTAGGATGTTTTATGGATTGGTTAATATTGTTTTGGTCTAAAGCCGACATGGCATATCATTGTAATATGGATGTATGTAATGATCTTATTGTAATATCTTTAAGGTGGTCGAACTAATTGGTTTAGGCCTTAGGGTTTGTATAAATTGATGTAAGATCTCATTGTATATCATGGGTATGGGAATGAAATATATGTGTCGTGGTCATGGAATATAATATCACATGCGAAGGAGATTTGGTCGATCATAGGTGATCGAATTGTGTTTAAGTAAGAGGTCAAAGGCCTCAGGTATTGAGCTTAACCGAGACTGTAATCAGGCATGGTAGATGTTATCTCTGGTATTTCATTCTTCTGGATTGTTGTCCAATTATCTTGAGGTGGTTATAACCTCTATGTAGTCAATGAGACTCTTTTGTAATGAGCAGCACGCTCTAGGCAGTGTGCCTTCCTGCATGTGCATGCCCCTTATTATATCACATACTTTCTGCAGAAGTATCATCTGATTGTGGGTAGGCTTCCCACCATGGTTTTTCCCTTTACCAAGTTTTCCACGTACAAATCATGGTGCTATGTGGTATGGTTGCATCGTGTTAATTCTTTGTTTCATTCTTAAGTTTTATTACTTACCGGTATCTGTTTCTGTTATTCCGGTATTCTGGTATTCAATGTTTATGTGCTCCAATTAAAGTTATAAAGTGGTTTGATTAATATAATATGTTGACAATTGATTCACCCCCCCCCCTCTTAGTTGTCCACTGGTTATCCTAACAATTGGTATCAGAGCTTTGGTCCTCTTTTGCGGAAGCTTAATAGCTTTAGGTAGATCCTATGACAGCTAATACTTCAAATCCACCGACAACTATTTTCAGAAGAGAAATCCCTAAGCTTGATGGAACAAATTATGGGATATGGAAAATCCAAATGGAGACTCATCTTAGATGTCTTGGCAAGGATATTTCAGAGATCACTCAGAAAGGATATACACCTTATGATCCGGCATCTGGCAATCCTACTCCTGCAGACCTAGACAAGAATATTGAAAATGATTGCAGAGTTAGAGAAGCCCTCTTGTGTGCACTTACTGATCAACAAATCATGGGATTGACTGATAAATCATCGGCAAAGGTTATGTGGGATAAATTGCAAACTTTGAGTGAAGGTGATCCTATTGTCAAAATTGCTAAACTTGATGGTTACCGGGTAAGGTATGAGAACTTGAAGATGGAAGATAATAAAATAATTGCTTCATTTATGGAAAGAGTAAATGAGATTGTCATGGGAATTCAATTTTGTGGAGGATCTTTGAGTGAAGATGAAATAGTTTCCAAAGTCTTGAGAGCCCTTCCACTGGCTTACAAAATGAAGGCAACTGCAATTAATGAATTGAGAACAATGGAAAACACTTTAGTTAACAGAGACATTCTGATTGGGAAATTATTTTCTTTTGAGCTTGAAGAATTTGGACCTTTCGGAGATGCAAAGTTTGAACCTTATTTTCATGCATCATCATCTATCGGCAAAAGTGACTGAAAAGACCTATATGCAATAGAATTGGAAGATACGAGGAAAGAGGATGAAGAATTTGAGCAACTTGAAGCCTTGTTTGCTAGAAGAGTACCTAAAGGACCGACAGGAAGTAAGTATGAAGGAAAAGTACCTTTTAAATTTTTTGCATGTGATAAGATTGGTCATTTTGCATCCAGATGTCCTAAAAGGAATACAAGATTTGAAGAAAGAGTTAAGAAATCATTTAAGCCTAATCAGAATAGATATAGATTCCAGAAAAGTAAACAATGCTACATAGCGGATGAGGAAGGAGTAAGTGATGACTCTGAGGATGAACCGACAACAAACTCTGCTAGTGGATCTGACAATGGAAAGGAATGGGTGTTTTATGCTTTAAAAGAAGATGAACCGGAACCGACTATCATGAATGAAGAAAAGGCCCTGACAACAAAAGTTGAAGACAAGGATGAATGGGTAATTGATAGTGGATGCTCACATCATATGACTGGAGATAAAATAAAAAAATTATCCCTGCAAGAATACAATGGCGGTCAAGTCAGATTTGGAGATGACAAAGCATGTATGATCAAAGGAAGAGGTATTATTTCTCTAGATGGAAAGCATAATACTGATAATGTCTATTATGTAGAAGGTTTAAAGTATAATCTTTTAAGTGTTGGTCAATTGGTGGACAATGGTTTCCAACTTCAGTTTAAAGATAGAAAATGCAAAATCATTAACAAAACTGGTTTGGAGATTGCAACCGGTACTCAAACTGGAGGTAATATATTTCACTTGAACACTGGTAATAAGACATGTTTGATTGCTCATATTGATGAGAGTTGGTTATGGCATAAGAGGTTGTGTCATGTTAATTTTGATTGTATTGTTAATATCAGTTCAACAAAGGCAGTTAGAGATATACCTAAGATTATAAAGCCTCATAATCCGATATGTAAGGAATGTCAATTGGGAAAGCAAGTTAGAACTTCCTTTAAGAGAATGTGTAACGCATGCTAGAATTCATTCTTCAAATAAACAAAGCTATCAATTAGAAGCACTAGGGAAATCACGAATCCCTATCTAATCAACAAATCTAACAAACTAGACAATGAAAAGATACAATATCAAGAAATAGGAATTAAGAATGAAATCAATTAAAGCTCCCTATCCCAAGATTGCATATTGCTTCCATTTATCTTCTCCTCTTTGTGGTATGATGGCTCTCAGATATTGTGCTGGTAACCTGCAAGTGACACAAAGATTCAAAGTTCATGATTGTTGAAAATGGAGATTAGATGCTCAATTTATAGATAATTAGAGAAGATTGATTGAAAGGTAGAACAGAATGATCAAGAGGTGTGAACTCGGGTGAGCTCAAATGCAAGTTGATAGTTGAACTGCTGATTCTAGGAGTGAAACTCAATAGATTGAATAGATTAATTGAGTCAACTGGTTGCGAAAAAGCTGACTGAAGGAAGAAAAAGAATGATTGGAGGAAATAAAGAGGATGACACAGAGAGCTAAATTTAGAAAAAGCTAACTGAAGGATGGAAATAGAAGTTGGAGAGATAAATGATTTAATTAATTAATTGATTGAATTAATTAATTTAGCATGTGCTTGCATTTTGGTTTAGATTTTCAATTTAATCTTTGCATAAGATATTATTCAAATAATTGAATTTATTAATTCAATTTAGCATTTGAATATATTTAGAACTTGACTTTGATTTTCAATTTGGTTTTTGAAATCATGCACATGTAATTGAATTAGGAAGAAATTAGAAGAATATGAAATTAAATGAAATTAGAATTTGGGGATTTGGAAATTGAAGAATTAATTAACTAATTAAATAATTTAAAGAAACTATTTAATTATTTAGAAATAGAATTTAATTAAATAATAAATATTTAATTAATATTTAGAAGAGGGTTGAATGATTAGATGATTAGAGATAGAAATTGAATAATTAGTAATTTATTTAAATAATGAAGATTATTTAAATTGGGGAATTAATCAGAATTAATTAAATAATAAATATTTAATTAATATTTAGAAAATTAAAATGATTAAATGATGATAGAAATAGAAATAGAATAATTAGTAAGATTATGAGAAAATATGAAATTAGAAGAAATAGATTAATGTAATTAATTAAATAATAAAGAATTATTTAATCAATTAGAGAAATAATTAGTACATGATCAATGAGACATTTTTAGATGTCTACATTTGCCCCTCTTTGAGACAAAGTCAGAATGACATTGTTTCAAAGAAAACGAAAAATTCTGCCCCAGTACTACCTTGGTATTGTTGTGTATTGTAAATATGCCACCTCGGAAAAGGTGGTCGAAAAATTCAAAAATTGAGACCATGTTTTTGATACCAGTGTAAAGAACAAGCGTGTGAAATATCATGTCATTTTGAGATCGTTTGAGTAGGCTACAAGTTGTTTGAAACTGGCAGGGACCACGGGCGTCAGAGTGTCATAAAACCCTATTTTTTGAGCTATAAATAGAGAATTCTAGGATTTCATTTTCTCATTTGTGATTTGACAGTTCCTTGTTTTCTTTGCAATTTATGTGCCTATTTCTGAGTTTTCAGACATCATGTCTAGTTATAGAGCGCGATTGCACTTGTCGAACCAAGTACGTTCATTTCAGAGACCTCCTGGGATTGGCGGCATGGTACTTTTCATTGCTTTTCCCTGATTTTTTCTTGTTTTTATGCCTTTTTCCAAAAAAAATCCATGATCACTTTTTGCTCTGCATTACGCAATCGCTTGTCGACTTTTATGCATTAGTGCTTAGTGTACCGCATTCGCTGTAAATGTTACGCATGCGTCATAAGTGTCACGCATTAGCTGTATCATGCTGCATTCATGTACATCATTATGCATAAGTGTTATTTGTCACACATGCACTCAGTGTGTCACTCATTAGCTTCAATCATCACACAAGAGCCATATTTGTACCGCATAAGTCATAATTGTTACGCATTCTTTGTAAATGTAAGTTTTTGTCATGCGTTTGAAAATATTTTGAGTTTATCTGGATCCGACATCTGATATTATGATCATTTTCTCGTTGCAAGAGAACATTGGAGTGTTGTACAGTCGCCAAAGTAGACCCAATGGTCTTGATCTTCGAGCTGACTTACCGGATGATGAGATCGAGCATATCCGTCAGCTTGGTCTATACCATGTTTTGCATTTTCCAGAGATTACAGCCAACAGGGCCATGATTACAGCTTTGATACAGCGGTGGCACTCTAAGACTTGTTCATTTCATCTTCTGACTAGTGAGGCATCCATTACCTTAGAGGATGTATGGCGTATATTACGTATTCCCATTCATGGTGAGAGAGTTGTATATGACCATAATGATGGCATTGTCGGACTATGTGCACTTTTTGAGTGTGAGATTCGGGATTTGCAAATCAGTGGTTGTTATGAGATCCCTTGGGCCTGATTAGATTACGATGACCTGACCATTGTATTATGTGGTATTGTCGGTGGTTTACTGATACCTGACAGATGACGTCATGGGTTTCCCGTTGGATGGGGCAGAGTGCTTCATGATATGATTGTGCATTGTCGATTGTATGCTTGGAGTCCTTGTCTACTTGCCATGTTGTATTATCAGATGCATGGTATTGTGTATCTGGGATACCATTCTATCAGTTGTGGTGTTACTTTGCTTCAGACATGGGCATGGGAACACATTTTTGTATCTAGGCATGTCATTCATGTAGACTTGCAGCCGGGTGAGCCTTATGCTTTCAGGTATACAACAGGTATCAAACATAGGGGTTTGGGGAACACCTTGTACTGGAGACATTAGTTTGATATATTGCAGCATTTTATTTGGAGACCTTACTTGGATTGTCCCAATTGGCCTGATGATGTAGTGCACTTGTCTTTCTGCCGACAGCAGAGATATCTCATTGGGAGGACCTTTGAGACTCAGTGGATCATAAAGATGTATATTCCTGGGAGGTGTTGTTCACCAAAAACCCAAGAACACCTGCAAATCTATCTATGAGATAGCCAATCTCAATCAAAGAAACACTTCAGGGATTGGACAACATAACATAGGATCCTAATGATCCTCCTGCACTTCAGGTTCTGCTAAACCTAGGGGGGGACACCCTTTTAGATGCATGAAATTAACTCATTTACTCACCATGATAGCATTTATGAAGCATATAAATCTCACCAGAGCTCAACAACAAGTGGGTTACTGCGGATGGGCTAGATCTACACATACAACTCAGCTATGCTTGAGTATGAGATAGATGAAACATTTCAAAACATAACATAAAAGAAAGATATTCTGATTGGATTTTAAATTGGTTTGAGATCCCCCTTAATTGCAAGATCAGTGCCTTATCCAAGGGCAACAGAGTCATACATCAAACTATAAATGAAAGCTTCGATTGCAAATCCATCTTCATTATTAAATATTCATGCATTAATGCCTTGCATAAATGCATTACTAAGATCATTCACAAAATCATCAAATCTTGAAACTATATTCCATTATTCATGTTTTATTACAGAATTTAAATCCTTCCTTGAAGAATCCGTGCAAACAATCACAACTATCTCCTTGAGATAACAAATTTCATCCTCCTTGAGGATCTAATTTGAGAAAATGGAAATACAAATCTAGAGACAATCTTGTGTGAATTTATGTATGCCTTACATACACAAGAACCTGCAACAAAGACCACCTATAGAAAGAATTGAACTCCATTACTGAAAGAAAAGCCCTGCCCTGTACAATCTTGAAGAAAACTCAGAATTGGAAGCCATGAAAACTGGAGCCACTCTCACAGAATTCTGGAACCCTTACAATTGAGAAGAATTGGGAATAAGAAGAGGAGGGAAAAAGATCAGATCTAACAAAACATGCCAAGTGTACCTTTTTCATAACTGCAAGAATATCTCATTTTTTCCCATGGAAACTGCTCTTGAAATATCCCATATTTGTTAAAACTAACTCCATAACTGCATTCCTCATCTCGAGAGCTTTCCGGTAGTATATGATACTTGGTATTTTGGGAAAAAATGGACCTCTGAGCGAATTAATCTTGAATATGGATCCATCATTTAAATTTTTTGAATTTCTCTATAGTCTGCACTATACAATTTAATTTTGATTTTTGGCTCCTTTTTTACCTTAACGCCTTGCCACGTGGTGGGACTTGATTGGCTGATGGGATCTACCAGGTGCCACCTGGGATGACACCTCATCACTCCGCCATGTGTCCGCTTGCTTGTTGGCCACATCATCGCCACCTCAGCACCACATCATCGCCATTGGACTGCCACCTGTGCGCCAACTATGTGCCACATCACTGCCACCTCGAATGACCTGCGAGTTGTCTTTCCACCTGGACCCGCCACCTAGCTTTCACCATTTCGCAATGCTTAACCTTCGTGCATCTTCAAGCTCCGAAATCACGCAGGCCGTCGGATCTCTGCGGACTTGCTCGATCTTTAACTCCTCCTTTTCGGCCTGGGCTTTTCGCCATTTCGCAACCCTTAATCGATGAGAATCTTCCCCGTCCAATCTCCTCAACATGCTCGCTGGTTAATTCTCTCCTTCTCTACAAAATTTTGCTCGCCTTGGGATCCGTGCTTGCATGGGGTCCGCCTGTCACTGCCCAATCAGCCTCCTCGATCGCCTCGGGAAGCATGCTCATGCATGTGGGGTCCACTTGGGTGCCCATGAGCACCATCTGTCAAAAGCCTTTTATGGCTTTGACATTATATTTGTGTAGAGATTTACTTATAAACATCAAAAAGTTCCCCTCCACAGTGAATGTGGGATAATGTGTTTGCCTAAAACTGTGCATTTTGTGAAACTTTTAATGGCGCCTTGCCTGGGGCTTTCATTTGCCAATGGGATTTTCTGAAAGTTTAATAGCCACGTGAAGGAGAGTGTTGGCTTCACCTGGTAATTGTATTGGAAGTTTTATGTGTCATTTTCATTGCTGCCAATACATTTGGTTAAAAGTTTAAAAGCCTCCAAAACACCACATTGCCTGCAGGAGGACTTGGCTTTGGGCCATGGAATTTACTTATACTTGCACATTGCATTTCCTTGAAAGTCTCCTTTTACTCTCCTACTCTCCACGCAGAGGACTGGCAATTGCACTAACTGGTTTCTTTTAACTTTGCCCATCTACATGTCACGCAGGGAAAAGGATGCTGGCAATCGTTGGATTTGGGAGAAACAACCACCAATTGCATTGGCTATGAAGGGAGGATGCTGCTTATGGCATTTACTTTAGAAGATTTTAAATGTTGCCCTTTGGCCATCCACGTAGAGGGAGGAACTTGCTAAATTTCAACATGCCAAAAGCATTTGCTGTTGTTTGAAACTTCTTGGCATTTCCACCTATTGATTGCATTGGCTGGAGTTTAGAATGCTGCTGCATGCCTCCCTTTCCAGTAGTATCTTCAGAACTTTCAAATCATTGGAACCACCCATACTACCCATTGCTTGAACAAGAGTTTTATCCACAAGTTTATGATGATTGCACAACTTCATTAATAGACACCTGTAGTATATTGGAAGAGGCATGGGTTGATTGCTTCAAATCTGCTACCTTGCATTTATCGAAATCTTCTACACCTTGCAATTGAATTTGCTTTAGAACTCCATTTTAATTATCCTCCGCCAGCTGAATTACGTTTGCTTGGATTTCATTTGCTCTTTTAAACGCTGCACCAGTCGCCAAAACACATTTGGCTAAATGTTTCAAAAAGCCTTCTCAAAACACATTCCATTTACTTTGCACTCACATGCCAATTGCATTATAAGATATACTTGGCTTAATAAACTAATAAAACCGGACATTCTTGCCTCCAACTACAAATAGCTTACACATTAGCACGAATTTAAGACCATTTCGCCATAAAATTTAACACACAGGCATTTATCCAAGTCGGGCCCCAAAGTGGGTCCAGCTAAAAAAAAAATTGTTTTCATGCAACTGACCTCTGAAATACCTCAAGAACCTTAAAATTACCTCTAGAATCGATCGACACCATTTTCGGATCATCAGACTGAGTTTTGCAACCTTCAGGCAATTACGCCACATTTTCACATTTAATTGCGAAGACGTAATTTTCAAAGTGGTCAAAACACCTTTCTGGACCTTGCCATCTGATAGGCGTGTACTCTGATATACAAGGATCAACTCTACCAAATGGTTTTTCAAGACGAGTCCCGAGTGAAGAGATATTAATTTTTAAAAATGCCCAACTGGCTTTGTCGACACTGCGGACCTGATGAAGTCAATGTTCTGGCAACACATGATGCCTTTCTCAAAAATACCAAACGACCTCCATAGACCCTCAAATTTGAAACACAGGTACCTTGAAGTACATATTAAATCTTTGAATTCTCAGTTCGACCAAAAGTCTGACTGGGTGCAAATGGCGCACTCATGAAAATGGCTACTTTAACTGATACGGCAACAAAAGTACAAAAGATTGAAAAAGATGCCCAAAGAACCCTTTTGAAAACTAATCAAACGGATTGGTAGGAGCTTGAAATTTGAAACATGACTCATCATTTATACCAACAATAGCCTGGAATAAACATTTTGTCATGATACTTACTGAGGGAACTTTTACACTTATGCGAAACAGGGCTCCGACTAGGCGCTGAAACAGGGACTTGTCAAACCATACAAATTGCAAACATATTGAGCTTTGAAAACTGAGCAAATGAATTCATGAAGACTTGAAATTTTGTACGGAGGCACACTTTTATGCATAGAATTCAATCCATTTTGAATTTCATCATGACAATTAGCAGGGAAAAAGATATGAACACCCAAAGTAGGCTACTTAGTAAAATATGCATTTGTGCCTAAAATGCACTTTCAACTCACCCCTCGAAATGGGTACCTGGTAAACTTATCCAAACTGAATTCTGAAAGTTGCACATCACTGAATAGGCCAAATGAAATGTGTAGGACATGTCTCCCGAGCCTTACGCTTCAAAAATCAACTGGCTCCATTTTGCCCTTTCTCTAACTAGGCCATTCAAACTGACTCATTTGGAAATGCAAAGCAAAAATTTGAATTGGGCCTCTAAACTTGACTCAAATTTAATGAGTCCCAACAAGAGGGTTCTCAGACAGTTCGGTGAGGTACAGGTGACACATGTGGTTATTGCATATTTTGCTCGTGTTTCGCGAGAGGTATCTGATTGGGGTGTGTGTATTCAGCCACATGTTGCCTCTGTTGAGTTTGATTTGTTGCAGCCATTACTCTGGGGTTGGGGTAGGGGTGGAGCAGATCTGGGGACAACAACGGAGTATGATACGTGGTTTGTTAGGCATGGGCCAGTGCCTTTGATTGATCATGATGTTCCTATTACAGCACAGCAGATTCACCATCTGAGACAGTGGTTGAGGATAGACGCAGGGGAGAGAGTCGGTGGACATGGTGGGGATGGGGGAGGAGGTGGTGGAGATGGGGGAGGTGGAGGAGATGGTGGAGATGGTGGAGATGGGGGAGGAGGTGGTGGAGATGAGGACATCGACATTGGTGGGGACACTGAGTCTATTAGTAGTGAGGACAGTGATGATTCTTCAGAGTCATCGAGCAGCGATGGTGGGGATGATGATGAGGATATGCCAGAGTTGGAGGATGTACCTACCGTAGAGGGTGGGATAGGAGAGGTTGGTGATGAGGATGAGCTACAAACTCTTAGAGTGCGGGTGTAGAGCTTGGAGGATGAGGTCGCTAGACGAGATATCAAGCGAGAGACCTATCGTGTAGATTATGGTCCCCTAGAGGCAGAGCGAGTGCGTCTTCGGCGGGAGAGAGATGAGGCAGTGTGACGATGTCAAATCACTATGGATTCCTTCGATCATCTTTTTAGAGCAGGTATAGATGCACGTGACTAGGGAGAGAGATATTTCACTGCTGCGCAGGAGGCTATTTATTATAGACAGGCATATGAGAGAGCCATCCCTGAGGGTCAGAGAGAGCCTAGCTTCAGTGCATTCATGGGGAGGAGATCGAGTAGATCTACTTCACGACGGACTAGCAGTGGTGGTGTTATGGGACCACCTCGACATCCTGGGGCAGGATCTAGTGGACAGGATCCACCTGCTGATAGAGGCAGTGTTGGTTGATCATATTATCTGAGCCTTCGGGCTTATTTATTGTATTCAAACACATTATCATTTTTGAGTTATATATATAGAATGCGGGTTTTGGTAATGATCTATGTATTGTTTTTCTTTATATGTATGCTTATGAGTTCTATGATGCATATCTATTTGAATTCTATATGATTCTAAATGCAATGGTAATACATGTATGTAGTAATGATGATCTAAATGAATGCAATAATGAATGTAAATGAACCCATAATGAATGCAAATGAACCTATAATGAATGCATTTTCGTATGATAATGGTCGAATCAATTTTAACTCAAATACTCCTTGAAGAAATGTTAGTCAGATGGTAGAGAGAAAAATTGATGATAGAAAGAATGTTAGAAAGAATGTGATTTAGACAGGAGATGAGAAACCAACAAGCTATCAATAAGCAAATGAGATGAAGATGATAATGAAATTGAATGAATCACGAACCTGTGTCACATATTTTATTGCGTCAATATATATTCATCACTGAGCCTTATTATTTGAGCAATGAAACTTTAGCACATCAGGGTATAAGGAACCAGGATGCAAAGATATCTCATTGTAGAAACAAACACGTAGCAAACAAGGAGTGAACCCTCCATTCTGGGAATTGTGTTAGGGGTCAAGGTATGTGTGGCGATTTCACCTTGATGTGAAGGCTCTTATCATAGACACCCACTAGAGCAATTTCCCTAGAATTTCATCGGTTCACACCACAAACAGCAAACAAAGAAAAAGATAATGCTCATCACAGCTCCTCTAGTCACTTGTGGACATCCTTGAGTAGCATAGAAACAATATTTGTCGCCAAATGATAAAAAGATAAAGACTGACTCGGACAAAATTCAGCAGCTATACTGACCTTGTGCCTTCGTTCTCAGTTGTTTGATGTGATGGTTGATAATGTCTGATCTCATAAAGTTGTAGACCCTGTTTAAGACTGACCTGTCTGATTTTGAGTGTATCCTCTTCTGTTTAAGACAAGATAATGATCACGTTGATATGGATATGATACGATTGATAAGACAGTTTGATCAGTTGATTTTTAGTTTTTTTCCAAGAGCTTTTTCTATGTTTTTGGATTATGTAGATTGATATTTGAATGTTTTTGTTTGATTTTCTTAGGATTGTATTTGACTGTTTTTGGATGATTTTTTCAGGACTTTATATGGATGTTTTTGGTATTTCATGATTTTCAATGTTTTTGGGTTTTGAGTTTTCCAATGTTTTTAGATTTTGAGTTTTCCAATGTTTTTAGATTTTGAGTTTTTCAATTGTTTTTAAATTTTGAGGTTTTCAATGTTTTTTTGGATTTTGAGTTTTTTCATGTTTTTGGATTTTTGAGTTTTTTCATGTTTTTGGATTTTTTCAGGCCTTTATACGATTTTTTAGGATTTTTTCAAGACTTTATACGATTTTTAGGATTTTTTCAGTTATGCCCCCAGTGTGCAGACCTGTATGACATGATGATCTTTAGAATGCATATGGAGACAAATGAATTTTTGACATGACCTATGTGAATGCAAAGAGTGGGATGAAGATGCATTTCCTATTCGAACAAGGTTGACTGTGTTTGTTTTTGCATTTGAATACACCAATTGAAATGGAGGTGCAAAACATTTCATAGATAAGCGGTCAATCGATCTCTAAGGCCCTTCGGAACATTCATCTCAACACACTTAGTGACTAGGATTTACAAATGGAGATGCGGAAAACTTCCCCATTGGTTCTTGAAACTTTGATCTTCATTTGCCCATATGTGTGCAGATGCGTTAATTCCCACTCTTATGTTCACTAAAGATCCTTAGCATCCTATATGACTAGCTACATGATTTTTCTAACTTCAAAAGCATCCCGAATAGAGCCTTGCTGTCAGCAAGCCTTGAGAGCTCCGACAAGGTTATAGACTGTAATTTCTCAAATATTGATCCATTGTCGGTAGGTGTTCATAGCCTTGATGGAGTTACTTGCATGTTCCCATAGTCAAGCTTTTTATAGCATTTGTATACATGATATTTCAGTTATATATCATTTATTCTTTTTGCCTTTAGATGGATATTTGGCATAGCTCTTTTTATTTTTATTTTCTTGCCTTGACCTGTAAGTAATGAAACCTACTTGGGTGTGACAATTACAGTGGCGCTGAAGTAGAATTTTAGATTTTTCACTAGTCATATGATCAACTAGGTGTCTAGAATGAATTAGAGATTTATTGTGTTTGAGGTATAGTGATTGATAGATTGTAGGTTAACAAGTCTCAAATAGTGAAACCACTACCCAACCATAAGTAAAGCGTCATCACATGGTAATGTTGAGAATGAATGACTTTAGAACCCCAAAAAACTTCATGTCTGAATATCTAAGAAAGGCGATGACCCTTGTTTTCTTTAGATGCCAACGAATGATAAACTTGAACAGTTGCCTTGTTTTATTTGATGCTTCTATATAAGAATGCAGAACTTTAAGAATGCAATGTGTCTAAAAAGGAAACTACATGTTATGCAGTGTTTTAAATGATATGATATGCAATGCAGAAAGCAAAACCTAAACTATATAGCCCTTATGTATAATATCGCTTAAGGTGCATGTTGTTCATAGGGTCAGAGATTGGATCTCCCTCCATGGTAGCCAAATGATAGGCACCATTGCCTATGACCCTTGTTATAATGAAAGGACCTAGCCAATTAGGTTCGAATTTCCCTAGTCTTTCTCGTTCTACTAAGTTCCTTTGATTCTCTTTAAGTACTAGATCTCCCACTTGAAAGGTTCGTGGGCGGACCCTTTTATTGTAACCTCATCTCAATCTGTTTTGATATCCTTGTAAATGATTGAATGTTGTTTGTCGTTTTTCATCAAGGGTCTCTAGTTCTTGTAACCTAGCTACCCTATAGTCTTCTTCTGATATATTGTTCTATAAGGACACTCTTAGAAACAATATTTCTACTTCAATGGGGAGTATCGCTTCTGTACCATAGACCAAGGAATATGGTGTTGCTCCTGTAGGTGTGTGTACTCCTGTTCTGTAGGCCCAAAGAGTGGGATTCAACTGGAGATGCCAGTCTCATCCTGTGTCAGTAACTACTTTCTTAAGAATTTTCAATTGTGTTTTAATTTGTAGCCTCTACTTGCCCATTACTTTGTGGATAATATGGCGTGGCAAATCTCTGTTGTATATGGAATTTGTCGTACAACTATTTCACTTCCTGGTTTTTAAATGGACGCCCGTTATCTATAACAAAGCACATTGGAATTCCGTATCTACATATAATGTAGTTGAGCATGAATGTTGCTATCTGCTTTCCAGTGGTGTATGTTAAAGGAATCGCCTCAACCCATTTTGTAAAGTATTCAGTGGTTGTCAAGATAAACTTGTGCCCATTGGACGAAGTAGGGTTGATTTTACCTACGAGATCTAATCCCCATTGTGAAAATGGCCATGGTGATGTGATGGGTTGAATATCTTGTGCTGGTGCATGAATAAGGTCTCCATGCATTTGGCATTGTTTACACTTTTGTACATACTTGTAAGCATCTTTTGTTAACTCAATGATGAACGAATAGTACCAAACCGGTACTGAGAGGGGGGGGTGAATCAGTATAGACAAAATACAGTCCTAAACTGGTTCAATGACAATCACTTCAAATGACTGGCAAATAGTGACACCAGTTGAAATAGAGTGCAATCGGTAAAACCCAGAACAACTAACACAATCATAAACCGGTTACTCACTTAGCTTTCCACTCAACTCAAAACTAAACTACCATTTCACCCTTATGCATGAACAGGTAATCTTATCATCATATCTTCACAACAGCTAGTTCAACATGTTTTATTGACAGGCATAAAACACAGAACCATCATATGCTTAACAAGCAATAACAAAGTATCACAAGATAAAAGCATCACACATGACACACATATTTTTCACCTGGAAACCCAACTAGGAAAAACCACGGTGGGGATGAATACCCACAAGTTGTTTTTGAACTCTTTGGAAGTCCAGGAGCCTTGTCTAGTTAAAGACATTACAAAAGGTTTTGCTAGGAACCGATCCTATTAGAGATCACCCAATTAAGGGATGGCTACAATACTCGGTTAAGGGTTAAACCCTGTTAAGGGTACCTTGTTAGAGGATTTCAAGAACTCAATGGCTAAAGGATTTCCAAAGCTCTCTAGCTTTCCAAATCTCAATAACTTTGAGTTACCCTGTTAAGGGATTTATAGCAAGCCAGTTAAGGCTACCCTGTTAGGGGATTTTCCAATTGTTGAGGTGGTTAGAGATCAACAGGTATTACAATGATCTGGTAACAGCACTCAATGCCAATGCAAATCCGCTTAAGCTCCTCTTCACCCTCTGCACTTACACTCTGCATGTATCACTTCTCTCCTCTGGTCTGGCAAGAATCATGTATCCCTTCTCTTGGATACTCACACATAACTTTTGCCAACAAACTCTGAAAGAATCACAACATTGACCTTATAGGACAACAGACAGGTCGGTAGCATAAACCCTAAACCCTAGACCTGTTAGGTTAAGGAATTCAAACAGTTCAATCCTGACCGTTGATCATACTGTATTAAATGCAACAGATCTTGAATAAATCTCAAGACATTCTCCATCGTTCATTATCCATCATTTCATGGCGGCTGATAATCCATCGCGCGTTTTCATCGTTTACAAACTTCGCACATTCCTAAAGTAGATAGGGATAGTCTTCTTCATGCAAGATCCTTCATGCGCACAAGGCTGACGTGGCAACATGATTTGTTCTTTTTTATACTGCTAACTCATCACACAAAGATCACTGATTAAGTCACATAGGCTTGAGGTACTCCAACCAGAAATCCTGAAGTGGAAACTACCTACCAACCGGTAGTCATACAATGCTTCCATGTGTCGGTTCCCATGACTATATGCCGGTTCACCTTGACATGCTGGTTCACCCTGAACAAATATACTGCTTTACTTTTGCATATATATCGGTTCTCACATATGCTAGTTCATACCTCTTCAACATATTGACATCAATGACAACATACAATGTCATTATGTCCACATACCGGTTCACATAATGCCAACAATCTCTCCCTTTGGCATTGATGGCAATATACAAGGATATCTCTCTGCTAACTCATCTTCTCCCCAATTTCTGCAGATATCTTCTCTGCTTTACATCTTCTCCCCCTTTGACAACAATGCCAAAGTGGAGGCACAAGCTTCCCTGTTCCATTATGTTGCTCCCCCTGAGGAGTGGCATCCTTCAACACATCAATCCTGAAGAAAGATTTGACTATGCAATACATGACTGATGTGGAGCATATACCTTTAGTTCACCTCCTGAAGGGGCAGTACCCCTAATTCACCTCTTAAGTGTGTAAATGTAGTCTTTGGGAGAGGCTTGGTGAATATGTCTGCTAACTATTCCTTACTAGAAACATGTTCTAGTGCAATCTCTTTATTCTGAACCTTTTCCCTCAAGAAATGATACTTAAGCTCAAAATGCTTGGTTCTAGAATGTAAAACCGGATTCTTTGAAATATTGATAGCACTTGTGTTATCACAGAATATACTTACCGATTCAGATATAGGGATTTTGAAGCCATTTAATACATGCTTCATCCAGATTGTCTGAGTGCAGTTCATGAAAGCTGCAACATACTCCGCTTTCGTTGTAGACTGAGAGATACAACTCTGCTTCTTACGCATCCATGAGACTAGTCTTCCACCGAGAAAGAATGCACCACCGGTTGTGCTTTTCCGGTCATCCACATTACCTGCCCAATTAGCATATGTGAATGCTTTTAGGTTGAAATCATTGTTGTATGGGTACCACAATCCATAGTCAAGTGTTCCCTTCAAATACCTAAGAATCTGCTTGACTGCAACCAAGTGGGATTCTCTAGGACTTTTCTGGAACCTTGCAGTAATGCCAACGGCATGTGCAATATCCAGTCTGCTATGCACTACATAATGCAATTTACCAATCATTGATCGGTATTCCTTCTCATCAACCAATGTTGAGTCATCCTCTTTGGATAGTTTACAACCGGTCACCATTGGTGTACCAACCGGTTTTCTATCTTCCATGCCAAAAGTCTTCAAAACCTCTTTGACATACTTGGACTGAGTGATAAAGATTACATCCTTCATCTATTGGATTTGCAGTCTAATGAAGAACTTAATCTCCCCTATGAGTGACATCTCAAACTCTTTCTTCATCTCATCTACAAACTCATGACTCATCTTGTCATCTCCACCAAAGATAATGTCATCAACAAATACCTCACAGATCAGGATCTGATCTCCTTCAAACTTCAAGTAGATATTGCTATCTTCACTTGTTCTCTCAAATCCAATCTTCATAAGATGGGAATGTAGGCACTCATACCATGCCCTAGGTGCTTGCTTTAGACCATATAAGGCTTTATGTAGCCTACATACCATGTCATTGTCTTTAGATAGGGCAAACCCATCTGGTTGCTCAATATACACCTCCTCTTCAAGTACACCATTTAGGAATGCAAATTTTACATCCATTTGATATACTTTGAAGCCTTTAAAAGCTACATATGCAAGAAGCATACGAACTCCTTCCAATCTGGCTACAGGAGCAAAGGTTTCTCCATAGTCTTCTCCTTCTTCTTGAGCATATCCTTTGCACACCAATCTGGCTTTGTTCCTAATCATTGTGCCATCCTCATTCAGCTTGTTTCTGAAGACCCATTTGGTACCAATGACATTTTTGTGCTCCGGTCTAGGTACCAAGGACCATGTACCATTTTTCTCTATCTGGTCAAGTTCCTCTTCCATTGCCTTGATCCAGTCTTCATCTTTATGAGCCTCTTTGAATGATTTAGGCTCAAATTTAGAGATCATACATGAGTTTCCTCTTATCTTTCTTCTTGTAAGGATTCCTGCATCCTTATCTGCTATGATCTACTTAGGATCATGATTCAGCTTGACATACCGAGGAATAGTCTTGACTGGTTCTTCTTTCTTTTCTTGTTCATCCTCATCTTCATCAGTATCAGCATTCATCGGTTCAAGAACACTATTACTGGTACTTGGTTGACTGACAACCGGTTCCCAGAAGGTTGCAACCGGTTCATTTACAGCTTGCTCACTGCCTGTTTCCTCCGGTTTCTCAGAGGTTTCATCAACTCTCACATTGATACTTTCCATAATTCTCTGAGTCCTATTGTTGAAACAGTTGAGAGCTTTACTCTTGGTGGAATATCCTAGGAATATTCCCTCATCACATTTTGCATCAAATTTGCTATGGTGTTCACTCCTCTTGATGTAACATTTGCTACCAAATACTCTAAAGTAGCTAACCACAGGTGTCTTACCGGTCCAGTACTCATAAGGAGTTTTATCTTTACCTTTCTTGATGAGTACCCGGTTCATTGTGTAGACTGCAGTTCTCACCGCTTCTCTCCAAAAGGTGTGAATTACCTTTCCTTGAATCAACATGGTTCTAGTTGCTTCAACTGCAGTCCAGTTATTCCTCTCTGCTAGGCCATTCTGCTGTGGAGTTCAGGGGGCAGATAATTGCCTCTTGATGCCAAATTCTTCACAATACTTGTTGAATTCACCGGAAGTGAATTCCCCTCCGCGATCAATTTTGAGACACTTGATCCTTTTACCGCTTTCCTTCTCCACTAATGCTTTGAAAGCTTTGAACTTCACAAAGGCTTCAGACTTGTCTTTCAAGAATGTGACCCACATCATTCTTGAGCAATCATCACTGAGAATCATGAAGTACCTATCACCCTGCACACTTCTAGTTTTCATAGGACCACACAAATCAGTATGCACAAGATCAAGCAAGTTGTCAACAGTGAAAGATTTCCCTTTAAAGGTTGAGGAAGACATTTTCCCCAATTGACACTATCTGCACAAGGTATTATCCGGTTTGCTTAGCACCGGCAACCCTCTAACTGCCTTGATCTTACTAGCCTTCGCAATGTTATCAAAGTTTACATGGCAGAGTCTCCTATGCCATATCCAGCTATCATCAAACTTAGCCATAAGACATGTACTTATATTTGCATTCAAATGAAATAGGTTACCTTTGGTCTGCATGTTGGTGGCCACCAATTCACCATCTTTTCCTTTGATTCTGCAAACTCCATTCTTGAATTCCAGAGTGAGGCCACTGCCATTCAGTTGGGCAACACTCAGAAGGTTGTGTCTGAGACCATCAACCTAGTACACATTGTCAGCACTACTCTTTTCATTCAGAGAGATGGACCCTCTACCTTTGACCATGCATGGTGCATCATTGCCAAAGCAAACCACACCACCATCATACTCCTCCAAGGATAGAAACTTGCTCCGGTCACCAGTCATATGGTGAGAATAGCCACTGTCAATGATCCACTCATTGGAATTATCAAACCGGGAGACAAGAGACTTCTTGTCTGACACATCTTCTTTGATAGCAACAAACACAATATCTTCATTTTCTTCATCCTCTGATTCTTCATCCATGACACCTTCATCAACTGCCACAAAACAGTTTCTCCAGTTTCCTCCTTTGAATTTCCTGAACCTTTCTGGTTTGTCCTTGTTATCACCATTAGGACAGTTTATAGCAATATGTCCTATCTGGTTACAAGAAAAGCATTTCAAAGGTAGCTTACCTTTGTATTTACCTATTCCTTTAGGAAATTTCCTAACAAGAAGAGCTTCAAATTCCATCAGAAACTCCTCATCATCCATTACTCTGCTTTGTCTTGGTTCACCACTAGTGCTTGCTTCTTTTCCTTTCCTGGATGGTACAGCAGAATCTCTAAAAGTTGATTCAGTCTTTTGAACACTGCCATCAAAACTATTTAGCTCATAGGCTTTCAACTTTGCTATGATGGAGTCCAAGGATACCTTAGTCTTGTCTATTGATCTCAGCTCCTAAATAGTAGCAACCCTTATTGCATAGACTGGCAATAGGGATCTCAGGACTTTGCTTACCATAGTGGAATATTCTATTTTACCACCTGCACTCTTGATATCTCCAACAACTATTTTGATTCTTATACCATTCTGTTGAATGGTCTCACCTTCAACCATCCGCATATCTTCAAACTTCCCTCTCAGGCTTTCTTCCTTAGCCTGTTTTACATGTTCATCACCACCATAGATATTTTCAAGAGCATCCCATACTTCTTTGGGATTTACCTTATCTTGGACATCAATGAACTCAATATCAGATAAACTACTGATTAGGGCTTCCGTGACTTGCTCATTCTCCTGTATCTCTCTCTTTTGATCATCGGTGAGAGTACCGGTAGGGGCAACATAGGGATTCTCAACATAGCTTCAGTGTTGAGCACCCATGCTTCTGATGTATATCTTCATTCTGTCTTTCCATATACTAAAATTTTCTTTGTTAAACTTTGGACCTTCCCTCTTCATCATTACAATAGGATCTTTCCCTCAAGCGGTTAAGCTTACAACATAGAGGACCTGGAGGACGCTCTGATACCAATTGATAACTCAATGATGAACGAATAGCACCAAACCGGTACAGACAAAATACAGTCCTAAACCAGTTCAATGGCAATCACTTCAAATGACTGGCAAACAGGGACACCGGTTGAAACAGAGTGCAATCGGTAAAACCCAGAACAACTAACACAATCATAAACTGGTTACTCACTTAGCTTTCCACTCAACTCGAAACTACACTACCATTTCACCCTTATGCATGAACAGGTAATCTTATCATCATATCTTCACAACAGCTAGTTCAACATGTTTTATTGACAGGCATAAAACACAGAACCATAATATGCTTAACAAGCAATAACAAAGCATCACAAGATAAAAGCATCACACATGACACACATATTTTTCACCTGGAAACCCAACTAGGAAAAACCACGGTGGGGATGAATACCCACAAGCTGTTTTTGAACTCTTTGGAAGTCCGCTCTATTAGGAGCCTTGTCCGGTTAAAGACATTACAAAAGGTTCTGCTAGGAACCGATCTTGTTAGAGATCACCTGGTTAAGGGATGGCTACAATACCCGGTTAAGGGTTAAACCCTGTTAAGGGTACCTTGTTAGAGGATTTCAAGAACTCAATAGCTAAAGGATTTCCAGAGCTCTCTAGCTTTCCAAATCTCAATAACTTTGAGTTACCCTGTTAAGGGATTTACAGCAAGCTGGTTAAGGCTACCCTGTTAGGGGATTTTCTAATTGTTGAGGTGGTTAGAGATCAACAGGTATTACAATGATCTGGTAACAACACTCAATGCCAATGCAGATCCGCTTAAGCTCCTCTTCACCTTCTGCACTTACACTCTACAAGTATCACTTCTCCCCTCCGGTCTGGCAAGAATCATGTATCCCTTCTCTTGGATACTCACACACAACTTTTTCCAACAAACTCTTAAAGAATCACAACATCGACCTTATAGGACAACAGACAGGTCGGTAGCATAAACCCTAAACCCTAGACCTGTTAGGTTAAAGAATTCAAACAGTTCAATCATGATCATTGATCATACAGTATTAAATGCAACGGATCTTGAATAAATCTCAAGACATTCTCCATCGTTCATTATCCACTGATTTCATGGCGGCTGATAATCCATCACGCGTTTTCACCGTTTACAAACTTCGCACATTCTCGAGGTAGATAGGGATAGTCTTCTTCATGCAAGATCCTTCACGCACACAAGGCTAACATGGCAACACGATCTGTTCTTTGTTATACTGCTAACTCATCACACAAAGATCACCAATTGAGTCACACAGGCTTGAGGTACTCCAACGGGAAATCCTGAAGCGGAAACTACCTACCAATCGGTAGTCATACAATGCTTCCATGTGTCGGTTCCCATGACTATATGTCGGTTCACCTTGACATGCCAGTTCACCTTGAACAAATATATTGCTTTACTTTTGCATATATACCAATTCTCACATATGTCGGTTCATACCTCTTCAACATATTGACATCAATGACAACATACAATGTCATTATGTCCACATACCGGTTCACATAATGCCAACATCTTTTTCCATGGTTGGCCAGTAATACCCTGTTCTTAGCAGTTTCTTTGATAATGGCGGACCGCTTTGGTGAGCCCCACAGATTCCATCATGGACTTCTTTTAAAGCAAGGTGTGCTTCATTCTCATCCAAACATCGGAGAAGAGTACCATTGAAACCCTTTCTATACAGAGTATCAGCTATAATGGCATATCTAGATGCCTGATGAATAAAGGTCTTCTTTTGATTTCTGGACAGATCTGGTGACATGTATTGGGTATGCAAATAAGTATAAATTTCATTGTACCAAGGTGATTCTAGACCCACAATTGCACATACATAGTCTAATAAGGGAGTCTCATATGCAGGTAGCATTAATTGTTCTATGATAAACTCAAACTGAGTTTCATTAGCAGGCATATTCAGAAGAGATCCTATGGTCGCCATTGCATCTGTTGCCTTTTTTTGTATTCTGGGGATTTGTTCGAAAGTAATTTTGCTAAAATACTCCTTGTAATTTTTGACCAAATTTTTATAAGGCATGAGTTTGTCATCCTTCGTATTGTAATCATCATTGACCTGGTTTACAATTAACTGTGAATCACCATAGACCTGTAACTCTTGTATTTTCCATTGCATCGTTGTACGAAGCCCTATGAGGAGAGCTTCATATTCTGCCATATTGTTGGTGTATGGGAAATTGATCCTAAATGACTTGGGTATAACATCCCCTTGAGGAGTAATGAAGAGAATACCTGCTCCAGATCCATGATTTGTATATGACCCATCAAAGTATAACTTCCACATTACTGCGGCAGTTAGTGTAAACACGGATTCATCTGGAAAGTCTATCAACAATGGGTGACTGTCTTGTATAGGAGCCTTGGCTAATTTATCTGCTATGATTTGTCCTTTGATAGCTTTTCTGTCTATGTATTCTATATCAAACTTGCTCAATATCATAACCCACTTAGCCAATCGCCCGGTCAATGTCGCTCTACTCAATAGGTATTTGAGTGGGTCAAACCATGCAATGAGTTGTACCTTATGACTCAACATGCAGTGTCTGAGCTTTTGGGAGGCAAAGATTACTACTAAGCATGCTCTCTCTATGGGGGTAATTAAGCTCATAGTCGATCAGAGTCCTACTTATATAATAAATGGCTCTTTCTTTTCCATTTTTGTCATGTTGTGCCAATAGAGCTCCCAGAGCTAAGTTCGTTGCTGATATGTATAACAATAGAGGTTGTCCCGGAGTAGGAGATATTAACACTGGTGTGTTCAAAAGATAATCTTTTAGAGCTTGGAAAGCTTCCTGGCATTGTTCTGTCCATTTAAAAGTAACTCCTTTCCTGAGTAAATGTTGGAATGGGTGACACTTATTTGCTAACTGTTCTATGAATCTCCTTATGGATTGCAATCTTCCTTGTAACCCTCTAAGTTGTTTAAGTGTTGATGGAGGTTGCATATCAATGATTGCCTTGACCTTGGCAAGGTCTATTTCAATTCCTCTGTTTGATACTATAAACGCTAATAGTTTTCCTATTGTTACGCCAAACACACATTTCTTTGGATTTAATCTGACATTATACTGTTCCAACCGATCAAATATCTGTGTAAGAACTACAAGGTGATTTTCTCTGGTTTGTGATTTAGCCAATATGTCATCCACGTAATCTTCCATTATGTTATGGATCATGTCATGAAATAATGTTGTCATGGCTCTTTGGTATGTTGCCCCGGCATTTTTAAAACCAAATGGCATCACATTCTAGCAGTACGTTCCCCATGGGCATGTAAAGGTCATTTTATGTTGATCTTTTGGTGCAATTTTAATCTGGTTGTATCCTAAAAAACCATCCATTAAGGATAGCATCTCATTTCCAGCTGTGAGGTCAACTATCATGTTGATATTAGGTAGCGAGAAGTCATCCTTAGGGCAAGCTTTATTTAGACCTCGAAAATCCGTATAGATTTTGATGCCTCCCATGGGCTTAGTCACAAGTACCATGTTGGATATCCATTCTGCGTAGTCAATAGGTCTGATAAAACCTACATCCAGCAACTTTTGTAATTCTATTTTAACCAGCAATGCAATACTTGGATGCATCTTTCTTAATTTCTGCTTGTAAGGTTTAACTCCTGGTATCAATGGTAAGTGATGCAACACTAATTCAGAATCTAAGCCTGTCATGTCTAAATAGGACCAAGCAAAGTTGATAGGTCGCTGCTTGAAAAAATGAATGAATCTGTCTTTTTCTTCTTTGCTCAGTGATTTTTCCAGATGGATGTTATGTACAACTTCCCCTTCTGCTATATTTACTTCTTTTGTTTCCTCTGTAAGTAATGTTGAACTTTCTCTTTCCATAGGAAGATTTCCCAAGTCATTAGGGGTAGTTTGATCCTTATCTTCTGTTTGAGAAGTACTTTCTTCTCCAAAGTATGTTGTTCTATTTAGGTCTATAGCAAACCCCACTTTATGATCACCTTGGGGAAATCCCTTTCTGACTCCTAAAAATTTTGAAATCGCTTCGTCATTTTCAAACCAATCCAGCGTTGGTTTTCCTTCTTGCCCCCAATCAATCAAGTGTGAATGTACTAGGGGTAAATCATTACTCCCTTCTTTAGTAGACTTGGATAACATGAAGACTTGATTGTTTGACTGGCTTTGTGTATCTTCATCTTGTATAAGCCTTATTTGATTCCGTAATATTACACTTTCTGGTGGGCTAGAATCATGGAGTGATAAGAATTCATAGTCATGAGAATATGTCTCACTGTCAATATATGTTTCATCATATGGGCTATCATCACTTATTTCTTCTTGTTCCTGTCCCTAATTCCTTTGTAGATTGACTGGTCTTCTTTGTGCATTAGTGACCCTTTTTAAGCCAGGTATAAGCCTTTGAAATCTTTCTTCATCTATTTCATCTGGTTGAACCTGAGTTGCTTCTCGTGGTAAAAGTAGTGACAATAACCATGGGTGGGAATCAGGTGGTGGGGGTAATCCTGCATCTATTGCCACATTAGCTTGTATTGTTGTGTCAATAACTGCATCATTTTGTAACTAGGTGGTGGGTTCTTGCAAGAGTTGTCTCATGTCTTCCCCATTTGATTTTGTGCTTGGTGATGTAGGTACCTGTTTGCTTGTTTGAGTTGAAGATGGAAGAGCCTGTGTGGACCAATTCCTTTATGATATGTAATCTGATGGCTTGCTTGGTCGATTTAGTATATCAAGGGTACGTTGTCTGTCTTGTGTTATATGTTGTACATGCTTGTATCCCAATCCTTGATTTCCTAGATTATCATTAGGAACAACAGGTTCCAGTCTTCCTTGCTTTTGTAACCCTAGGCCTGTGGTACCATCATATCCATGTCTTTGGAGTATTTTGAATCCATTTCCATCCTGATCTGTGTGTATTCTGGGTGTTGTCATATGATCTTCTTCTCTATATATCCAATGGTTAACATCTTCGTTCAAGGATTCTTCCTCTAAGTCTCCCCATCTAATGAAAGAGCATGAGTCTAAGTATCTGACAATTTATTTTCCTTTGTCTTTCTTTTGTATTGTAGTGTGAGGTTTCCCAAAGGACTTAGGAGAAAGAGATAACGGTTTCCCATTTAAAGTATTTGCAATAGAGTACTCTCCACAACCCATATCCTTTATTTGTAAGGAGGATGTCATAGGCATATCTTGTTGTATTTATGTGATTTTCAATGTTTCCAACTGTGTAGTGAGAGGTGCAGCCTGATTGATAAGTACCCGATTATCGACACTGTCTTTTATATAATTACAATGTTGAAACGGATTTGGATCGCCCTTTATGGTGATTTCAATACCATTGTATAGGAATTTGACACACTGATGAAATGTAGATGGTACTGCTTGCATAGTGTAGATCCATGGGCGGCCCAATAACATGTTATATCCCAGTTCTCTGTCCAAGACTTGAAAATCTACCTCTGTCGTTATTGGTCCTACTTGTACAAGTAATCTTACAATGTCGTTAGATGGACGTTCTTCATCATCGTAAGCCTTGATGTTTATCCTTTTGGAAGAATCAATGTGAAGTTCAAAATATCTCAGTGCTTTGACCAGTTTTAAGGTACAAATGCTCAGACCGGCTCCCCCATCTATAAGTACTCTTCTGATTCTTTTCTTGTGAATGTAAGCTTCCAGATGTAGTGGGTCATTATGAAGCAATTTATCACTAGGAATGTCTTGTTCTGTAAATGCAATATGTGTTCCTTGTGTCAGATTTCCCACCATAGACTGGAAGGCACGTTCATCTATATCTTTGTCCACTACTGAATCTTGGAGTGCTTTGTCCAGTATAGCTCTATGATTGGGTGAGATATGTAGTAGTTCGAAAAAGGATATCTGTGCTAGAGTTTTCTTAAGTTGCTCAACTACATTGTAAGTCCTTACTGCTGGTGGTTGATTTTGTGGTATCCCTTGCAAGGTTACCTTTGACCTGCGAGTAACCATTACACAGTCTCTGTCTCTAGGAGTAATTGTGATTGTAGCAATTGTATCATTTGTATCATAGGATGTCTTATCTAGATTTATATTAAATCCTTCTTCATAGTCCCAATGTGTATGTTTGACATTCATAAAATGTTCAATGATTTCATCCTCAAACCAATCTGAGTGAGATGGTTGATCCTACCCCCAATCTTGGAGACAAAGATTTGTATCATCATCGTACTTTGGTCCTTCAGATATCATGCAAATTTGGTTGTTATCTTTATGAGCGTCTTGATATTGGTCCTCCGGATCAGGTGTTTCTTGTGAATCATCGTTTGTTATCTCTCCTGAGCTAATGGCATGAATAGTGTAGTTGTATGAGACTTTCGTGTAATTAGTCGTGTTGTCTTGGGTACCTGATGTGGTAGCTTTTCCCTTGTCATGCTTAACAAACAAATCTTTAAAATTCGTATGATTCGTGTTTGTTGAGGTCTTATCCATATCAATTGTGATATCCCCTTGGTCTATCATATCTTGGACCAAGTTTTTCAACTTGTAGCAACTTGCCGTTTTTGTGACCTTTAGTCCTATGATAATCGCAGAAATCATTGTCATTCCACCATGTGGGTTTGAAAGGACCTGGTTCATATACTCTTACTTCAGGTAGAGTGATCAAGTTTGTCTATATTTACTTTTTGAGTGCCGACTCAATAGGTTCTCCTAAAGGTGTGTAATTTCTTCTTGGAGCATTTACCCTGGGGTATCTTGTGTTTGTATTTTGCGTAGCATTTACATTGGTCAAGGTTGTGTTATTCCTAGTATGTGGATTTGTTGACTGACTCGTTCCAAGTGATAAAATGGGTTGAGTTCTGTTTATTGTTCTAGCGTCTACAATACCATCATTGGTCACATTTTTGTTTTTTGACCAAAACTTAGATTTGTCATTGTTGTTGGTATTGTCATACTTAATAAGGCCTTGTTCTACCAAGCCCTTCTCACATTTGAGAGCCTTTTCTGTGATTTGTTTGAATGTGGTAAGACACTGCATTTGTATGGGATATTTTATTTTAGGAATCAAATTTTCTGTAAACATATCCACTTGCTCTGTTTCTGGGATAAATGTCTTGCATCTCCTGTAGAGAGCCCTCCATCGTTGTATGAAGGATGCAAATGTTTCATTCTCGTATTGCTTAGCGGCACATAAATCCATCAAAGTAACTAGGGTGTCAATGTTGTGTGAGAAGTTTGCAATAAATTGTTTCGCTAATTCTCCCCATGACGTGATGGTTGGTGGTAGATGTGAAAACCACTCTAAAGCCGGACCTCCCAGACTTTTAGGGAATAGTCTCATTAGGTAAGTATCTTCCGAGGCAACTTCTATACATGCCGTAAAAAATTCTCTGATATGATCTCTAGGATCACCCTTCCCTCGATATCTATCAAATTTAGGCATTTCAAAATGTTGTGGGAAGGGTGGCATGTATAATGTGTGATCAAATGGATAAGGACGTAAGTCCTGCATTGTGTAGCTCTTTTTATCATTACCAGTTTGCATGGTCGTCATCTGTTGTTGCAAACTTTGTACTTGTTGTGTCAGAATATCTATTGATGTCAAAGGTATACCTTGTGTGTGTGTATGTCTCACAAAAGGATTCGTAGTTGCATAACTAGGAGGTTGTTGAAATGTACCAAGATTATAACCTTGTGTGTTGTGTGTTCCCGTAGGTACTGAAAAATAGGCGAAATGTGAACCCATGTTTGGTTGACTTGTACCTGTTGTATTGGTAATACCTAGATTTGGATTTTGATAACCATATGTGGATCCCATAGAATAGGAAATTGGAGGTTGGTTTACACTTGTTGCTTGCGTTTGAATAGGTGTTGAGATACTTGACATTATCGGTATGCTTTGTGATGGTATACTAGCATTGATCACTGAAGATGACACGCTTGTTTGAAAGTTTGCACTTGTGTTGATATTTGTTGGAAGAGGTACGTTTTGAGGAAGACTAGAGGTCGTTGCTTGTATTTGCGTCAAGGGTAGTGTTTGATTGTTATCTTGACCTAAAGTTTTTCCTGGTGGTAAAATCTTTGTGACATCAAAATCCTCAGGTAATTTTGCCCCATTTTGTATTAACAACGAAAGATACTTGTCCCTATCACTATGTATAAGTGTGTCTAGGATCATGAGGACATGCGGGTCTTGTTGTGCGGACTCAATTTCTTCCTTTGTCAGATGTTGTTGTAATTCGTTTATGGTGGACATTGTATTTGTACCTGAGTGTTGACCTGTTGACATGTCCATGTTCCAAGTAGGGTTTATAGATTGTGTGTTGTTCGGGTCCATTATTCCTTTTGCTTTCTGGGACCTTGTGACGGGCATCTAAAATTTCCTATATGATGATGGTTCTATGCTAGATGATGACCTAACACTAGATAGTAGATGTAAATATGAGGTATGCAATACAATACTAGACTCTCTATTGAGGATTTTGATGTGAGACCTTTTTAGCCTTTCTAGCTTTCTCTAATGCAAGTCTTTCCATTTGTTGATGAAGTTGTTCGGCCTCAATCTCTCTATCAATCTTATGGGCAATCCTAGACTCAATATCTATCTCATATATAACTCCCATATACTGGGGTGCGCTTCTTCTTAAATCCCAAGCTAAGTTAGCTAGACCATCAATTATTTATCATTGACCGCCATTTGGAACTAGATTAGGTTGCTCGAAGGGGAGCAAGCCATCACCTAGGAGACCCATGAAGGCACATGCTATGGACCTATAACTGATAATGGAATTAGACGTATATGAGGTCTAGGTGAAGACGTATATGATAAATGGCAGACTATGCAACTAATATGGATGATAATGCAAAAGACTTAGGATGATAATGAGGACGTAAGATAGGACTATGCAAAGGACTATGGACGATAATGAGGAGGTAAGTGGGACTATGCCTAAGGTCACAAGTATGTGAGGACATTTTGAGAATCAGTTTTAAAATGGACTTTGTTTTTGGTAACCTCGCATGTAGGACAATGTTTTGCAGTTTTCCAAATATGAGAACAATGGTTGGTAGGTATGTATAGCTGACTGACTCAAATTTCATACAATCTTGGAAAATTCAGAGATACGTGGGATAGGGCCTAAAATAGCCCAAAGGACTGACTCAATACTAGTCTATCACAACGATACATAAAAAAGCACGGAACACAATCTTAGGCTGGATAGTGGACACCATTCAGTGAGGCCCCTGCAGCAAAATACCGAAACAAGATGGACAGATAGAGAGTCTGGCAGCACTAGCTCCACTCCACGACACACACTTCTCGGGCATGCCAGTCTCTCTTACCCCGAAGATCCGAAGATCTTATCACCGAGGGATTTATGTCTCATAATGTAAAGTACATGAGGGGTATCTATGGGGTACAATCTGCACTCCAGGAACCACTGAATGTAGGATTTTTGGCAACTAAATTGGTTCTTAGTATTAGGTTTCGAGGGGTCCCAATCCAATGATGGATTCTCATAGCAAGCCACTTAAGGCTTTAGTTGAGCTTATCGGTGCAGGGAAGGCCCCCACATACGTCGAATTCACTCAACACTCTAGCCACCTGACCAGTATATTTATAGAGCGGCTCAAAAAACTCGCTCGAGAGTATGCTGGGAGAGATGACATCCCCAACGCATCCCAATTCGAAGTACCTCTATGGGGTGATGAAATCCCCAGTCAAAGATACCCCTCACTACGTAGAATAAAAGAAAATTTGGATGTCGTTGTCACCTCCCTTCTTTCTCCCTTAGGCCCGATGGTGGGTAGAAAGTTAGTTAGTGTAACAGTAGGTCCACCCCAAACACAATGAAAAGTTCTTTTCCCTTAAGAAAATGAAAAATGATTTAATCTAATGCAGCCTGATTCACGTTTTTTTATAGCCCAAATTTAGGTGTTAGATCCGCATGTGCATGTCAATTTTAAACACCAAATCCAAGAATGAAGGCATACATGTCAATTTTAACCATTTGTTTGATTTTTAAGCACCAAAAACCAAGTGTGAGATACACACATGTCAATTTTAGCCCATGTTCATTTTAAGCACCAACAACGAAGTGTGAGATTATCCATGCATGTCAGTTTTAACTGTTGTTGATTTTAAGCACTAAAAATTGAAGTGTGAGATTATCCATGCATGTCCATTTTAACTGTTGTGAGATGTGCATGCAAAATTACTAATCTAATCCTCTCTATGAATCCACCACAGGCTATAAACAGAAGATTATTAGCCAAAATAAACCAACAGAAAACAGAAACTGAGAACTTGACAGAGGCGATTGCGTAATACTACCTGAGCGATTGTGTGATACTTACTGAGCGAATGCGTGAATATGACAGAGTGAATGCGTAAATCTGACAAAGTGAATGTGTGACTTTATTTGCTCGATTGCGTAGCACTAACAGGTGGATTGCGTGACAGAATGCAGACAACAACAAAAAAATAGAAAAATACAAGAAAACTATACCCGATCAGGAACTTGCGAAACCAATTGTGAAGCCCTAGCCAAATCCCTCATCATCCATTCAATATTGATTAGATCATATTTAACTGTCTAAGAAAGAACTAGGCTATTATATCTATCTAAGGCCAGTTGTTCTTCTGAATCTTGTATCAATTTTTCTGCTTGGAGAAATTTTTGATATCATTTAGCTTCCCTCCTTTGTTGTTTCGTCCTTCTCGCACCTGAAATTTTGAACTGAACTTTTCTTGCCATAAACTTTGTTAATCAAATCTTGAAGTAAAAAGAAATTTTGATCCCAGATTAACCAAATTTAGGATAGAATAATACAGAATTAATAACAGACAGAAGAAAAATAAAACAACAATTAACCCTGCGGATGCATGACCCAGAAAGGGCGATTGCGTGATCTGGACAGGTCGATTGCGTGACCCTATCTGGACGAATGCGTGACCCTGAAGGGTCGAATGCGTGATTTTTTCTATGCAATTGCGTGACGATGTAAGATCGATTGCGTGACGGAAAATCTTTTCTCGAAATTCGTGCAACCTGCAAAAAAAATTTTAAAAACCACACAATCTGCAAAAATCACACAGAACACATAAAAAGGTTAAATTGTTGTTAGTTCACGTTGGGTTCACCAAAATGTAACGCATGCTAGAATTCATTCTTCAAATAAACAAAGCTATCAATTAGAAGCACTAGGGAAATCACAAATCCCTATCTAATCAACAAATCTAACAAACTAGACAATGAAAAGATACAATATCAAGAAATAGGAATTAAGAATGAAATCAATTAAAGCTCCCTATCCCAAGATTGCATATTGCTTCCATTGCTCTTCTCCTCTTCGTGGTATGATGGCTCTCAGATATTGCGCTGGTAACCTACAAGTGACACAAAGATTCAAAGTTCGTGATTGTTGAAAATGGAGATTAGATGCTCAATTTATAGATAATTGGAGAAGATTGATTGAAAGGTGGAACAGAATGATCAAGAGGTGTGAACTCGGGTGAGCTCAAATGCAAGTTGATAGTTGAACTGCTGATTCTAGGAGTGAAACTCAATAGATTGAATAGATTAATTGAGTCAACTGGTTGCGAAAAAGCTGACTGAAGGAAGAAAAAGAATGATTGGAGGAAATAAAGAGGATGACACAGAGAGCTAAATTTAGAAAAAGCTAACTGAAGGATGGAAATAGAAGTTGGAGAGATAAATGATTTAATTAATTAATTGATTGAATTAATTAATTTAGCATGTGCTTGCATTTTGGTTTAGATTTTCAATTTAATCTTTGCATGAGATATTATTCAAATAATTGAATTTATTAATTCAATTTAGCATTTGAATATATTTAGAACTTGACTTTGATTTTCAATTTGGTTTTTGAAATCATGTACATGTAATTGAATTAGGAAGAAATTAGAAGAATATGAAATTAAATGAAATTAGAATTTGGGGATTTGGAATGGAAGAATTAATTAGCTAATTAAATAATTTAAAGAAACTATTTAATTGTTTAGAAATGGAATTTAATTAAATAATAAAGATTATTTAATTTAAAGGAATTAAATCACAATTAATTAAATAATAAATATTTAATTAATATTTAGAAGAGGGTTGAATGATTAGATGATTAGAGATAGAAACTGAATAATTAGTAATTTATTTAAATAATGAAGATTATTTAAATTGGGGAATTAATCAGAATTAATTAAATAATAAATATTTAATTAATATTTAGAAAATTAAAATGATTAAATGATGATAGAAATAGAAAGAGAATAATTAATAAGATTATGAGAAAATATGAAATTAGAAGAAATAAATTAATTAAATTAATTAAATAATAAAGAATTATTTAATCAATTAGAGGAATAATTAGTACATGATCAATGAGACATTTTTAGGTGTCTGCAGAATGCATGATAAATCTAATGATGTGCTTGATTTGATTCACACTGACTTATGTGGTCCAGCAAGGACTAGAAGCTTTCAAGGTGATAGGTATTTCATGCTGATAATTGATGACTACTCTAGAATGATGTGGGTGAATTCTCTTAGGGAGAAGTTTGTAGCCTTTGAGAAATTCAAGATCTTTAAAGCAAAGGTGACCACAGAAACTGGATTGAAAATCAAATGTCTGAGATCAGATTAAGGCGGTGAGTTCACTTCTCATGAATTTAATAGTTATTGTGAGACAAATGGAATTAGGAGACAGTTATCTGCACCCCGGACTCCTCAGCAAAATGGAGTAGTGGAAAGGAAGACTAGAACCATTTTGGATGCAGCAAGAACTATGATGATGGAAGCCAAATTTCCTCACATTTACTGGAGAGAAGCAGTGAGTACAGCAGTCTACACATTCAACAAAGTTCACATCAAAGGTGAAACCGGTAAGACCCCTTATGAATTATGGTTTGGACATACACCTACTGTTAAATATTTTAAAAATTTTGGAAGTAAATGTTATATTAAAAGGGATGATTCAATTGGGAAGTTTGATCCTAGATGTGATGAAGGGATATTTCTTGGATATTCAATTCAAAGCAAAGCATATAGATGTTATAACAAAAGATTGCAGAAAGTTGTGGAGAGTGCTAATGTGAAAGTGGATGAGCAATATAGAAATCAATCTATATCATGTGACAGGGAACCGACAGTGGAAATGATCATAACTGAACCAGCAATGCCTCAACCGGTACAAGACATTGAGACAGTTACACCAGTACAATCAGAAAATTCAACTATGACTAATGATCATAACAGTGAACCTGAAGTTCAAAAGACACTAAGGTATGTAAGGTTAAATCATTCTGAAGATCAAATCATTGGAGATAGGAACAAGGGAGTTATGACAAGAAGAAGACTGGCAAATGAAGAGGTATGTTTTATTTCTCAAATTGAACCGGCATTTGTTATTGAAGCTTGTAAAGATAAACATTGGTTAAAGGCTATGGAAGATGAATTAGATCATATAGAGAAGAATGAGACTTGGACTTTAGTTCCCCGACCTAAAAATAAGAATTTTATTGGAATTAAATGGGTTTTTAGAAATAAATTAAATGAGGATGGTCAAGTTGTAAGAAACAAGGCTAGATTGGTTTGTAAAGGATATTCTCAAATGGAAGGAATTGATTATGGTGAGACATTTGCACCTGTAGCTAGAATTGAAGTTGTTAGGCTATTTCTTGCCTATGCATCTTATAAGAACTATAAGGTCTATCAAATGGATGTTAAATGTGAATTCTTAAATGGTGAACTTGAGGAAGAGGTATACATTGAGCAACCTGATGGATTTTCACTGACAGATGATAAAGATATGGTTTGCAGGTTAAGGAAAGATTTATATGGATTGAAACAAGCTCCTAGAGCTTGGTATGCAAGGCTGGATAAATATCTTTTGAAGCTTCATTTTACTAAAGGCAACGCTGATAGTAATTTATATTATAAGATCACTGATGATGATATTCTGATTATTGAAGAATTTGTTGATGATATCATTTTTGGAGGTGAAGATAAACTGTGCATGGAATTCTCTGATAATATGAAGAATTAATTTGAAATGTCCATGATTGGTGAGATGAAATTTTTCTTAGGTTTGCAGATGACTCAAACTGAAAAAGGCATTTTTATCTATCAAACTAAGTATCTAAGGGAATTGTTGAAGAAATTTGGTATGGATAATTCCAAACCGGTAAGTACTCCTATGGTGACAAGTGAGAAATTATCTATCAAAGATACATTTGCACCGGTAAATTCAACAAGGTATAAGTCTATGATTGGTGGCTTGTTATATCTAACTCATACTAGACCAAATATTATGAATGCAGTAAGTATTGTTTCAAGATATCAAAGTAATCCTAAAGAAAATCATGAATGTGCAATAAAGAGGATATTCCGGTATTTGCAAGGAACAACAAAATATGGCTTATGGTATTCTAGAGATGATAACTTCACTTTATGTGCATATACAGATTCAGATTGGGCAAGAGATGTTGATGACAGGAAGAGCACTTTTGGTGGAGCTTTCTTTCTTGGAAAGAAATTGGTTGCATGGATCAGCAAAAAATAGTCATGCATTTCTTTATCTACTGCAGAAGCTGAATATGTTGCAGCAGCAACTAATTGCACTCTAGTCTTATGGATGAAGCAAATGTTGAAGGATATCAAGGTAATTGTAGTGAACCGGTAGTTATCTATTGTGATAACTCTGCAGCTATTGACATGTCTAAGAATCCAGTATTTCACTCTAAGACTAAATACATATCAATAAAATACAACTTTCTGAAGGACAAGGTGGAAGAAAAGGAAGTCAAATTGGTTTATGTGAACACTAAAGAGTAGATTGCAGATATATTCACAAAACCACTGTCTAAGGAATCATTTGAGTATTTGAGAGAAAAGCTAGGGGTATCTACCCCTCCGACAGAAACTTAATTGATGGAGTAGACCATCAATCTGGTATGCATCATCAGCTTTATCCTTTGCTCGGGGTTGATGTAGAGGTGCTACTGCTCAGGGGGAGTAGTCAGCTTTGAGATTCAGAGGCTTATATTCTTGCTTTGATATTTTTGTCAGATTTCTGGCATTGATGTCAAAGGTGGAGAGATAATGATGTGAAAAATAAATTCAGAACTTTACAGAGATATTATTCATAGGGGGAGAGTTATTGATATTCATAGCTATATGCAAGAGGTTGTTGGTTGTCTTCCACAAGGGGGAGACTTGTTTGACATTTCTCGGTACTTAGATGTTTTTCACATCTAGTGTTGCCATCAATGCCAAAGGGGGAGATTGTTGGCAATATGGATGAATTGATTATGTGTTGCATTGATGTTTTGTCATTAATATCAACACTATCTGTTATGGTTGGTTACCGACAGACAGGTTTTGGTTACCGGTAGAAGATCTTGTGTTACTGGTAAGGGTTTAAGGTTTTACCAACGGAGCTTTCACTGAGAAACTTTGACAGAATGTATAAGTGGTGTTGGTGTGGCTTCTAGATGGAATTCAGGATGTAGAAGTTGATCCTTGATCGTACCTCGACTGATTGGAGACATCGCTTTGGCGTGGTGGACCCAGATTAGGTCTAGTACCTATCTAGGTTATGGACCTGTGTCATGTTAACGTGTTCTCTACACGTTACCAGGATGTTTTATGGATTGGTTAATATTGTTTTGGTCTAAAGCCGACATGGCATATCATTGTAATATGGATGTATGTAATGATCTTATTGTAATATCTTTTAGGTGGCCGACCTAATTGGTATAGGCCTTAGGGTTTGTATAAATTGATGTAAGATCTCATTGTAGATCATGGGTATGGGAATGAAATATATGTGTCGTGGTCGTGGAATGTAATATCATATGTGAAGGAGATTTGGTCGATCATAGGTGATCGAATTGGGTTTAAGTAAGAGGTCAAAGGCCTCCAATATTGAGCTTAACCGGGACTATAACCAGGCATGGTAGATGCTATCTCTGGAAGTTTGTTCTTCTAGATTGTTGTCCAATTATCTTGAGGTGGCTATAACCTCTCTATAGTCAGTGAGACTCTTTTGTAATGAGCAGTACGCTCTAGGCAGTGTGTCTTCCTGCATGTGCAGGCCCCTTATTGTATCACATACTTTCTGCAGAAGTATCATCTAATTGTGGGTAGGCTTCCCACCGTGGTTTTTCACTTCACCGGGTTTTCCACGTGCAAATCATGGTGTTATGTGGTATGGTTGCATTATGTTAATTCTCTGTTTCATTCTTAAGTTTTATTGTTTACCGGTATCTGTTTCTGCTATTCCGGTATTCAATGTTTATGTGCTTCGGTTAAAGGTTATAAAGTGGTTTGATCAATATAATTTGTTGACAATTGATTCACTCCCCCCCGCCCCCCACTCCCCCCCGCCCTCTTAGTTGTCCATCGATTATCCTAACAATAATTTCCTATTTTTATGTTGTACCCCTCTATTATATATATGAGGGTTATTATTGTAATAAGGATCTTTTTCCATCCTTTTTTATGCAACAAAACTCTGCCCAAGTGAAGAGCAAATTGAGACTTTGTGTTCTTATGAATTTACAATTTAATCAAGAAGGATTGAAGCTTAGCATTCAAACTTTATTTTGAATTCAATCTTTGTGTGAGATTGATGTTCTTATGTCATTTAGTATCATATGCTCTTAGTTGATTAAAGTTGGTGAAAGTTATTGGTGATATATATATATATATATATAAGAACTTTGGATTTTTACAAGTAATCTTTGATGATATCAGATTTCCACAATCCATAATAATTTGTTGTAGAATTTCTGGAATTAGATTGCATTAACTTGTTTTGCATCATCAAGATCTCTCTACTATCCTAATGATGGATCACGGAGTGTGAGTGAAGTCTTTGTGCAGCGTAGACTATCTAGTTAGAGTAGAATATCTTTCAATATATTTGTCAGTCTTTGAGCTAACGGTATATTTGGGTTACAGTGGTTGATAGGAGTTATAATACATAAAAAGAATCTTTGATTTCTTAAGTGTGTGAGTTCTTGTCCCTAGGTCATTTCAGAAAAGGAAAGTAACGAAAGACTTTGTTCTTTCAAGGACACTTTACTTTCCAAAATAATTAGTTTAAGTATTACTGCAAGTTTTCAAGTTATTTAAGGGAAAATTTTGTTCTTAAAAGAGAATTAGATGGAACTGGTTCTGAAAAAAGAGAACTAAGTTGTTGTTGTTGTACCTTTGATTAGTGTAAAGTTAGCAAGTAGAAGAAAGTAAATAATTGCAGTAGAGAAAGGGGGAGCCTTCCCTTATAATTAGGAGGGAGCGTATCTTGCCTTCTGAGAGATATTATCCTAAGTGTTGTCGTGAAACACTCTTTTTGTAACCCTTCACAAGTTTACAAAATTTTCACCCAACATTGTCACAACTTAAACTCTATCCCTAGCTCACCAAACACAAGTCATAACCTGCAAAATATTAGGAAAATGGTGTCTCAACCTTATATTTACATAAGATTACTATTTATAGTAATTTTACATTTGAGCACGGATTTGTTTGAAATTTTTTCCCAAAGCTATGAAATGACTAAATAAGCATGTTGATAAATTTTTGTTTCAAGATCAAGTAGATAGATTTAAAGATATTAAAGTCTCTATTTTTGGAAGTTTTGTTTAAAAGCTTCAAAGTCAATTTTGAAGGCCTTTGCATTTTTTGGGCCTAGAGTGGTCAAAATTGGCATAGCTAGCAAATCTGAAATTTATATTATAGTAAAACTTTACAAATTTCTATAGGATCAATCGTTGTATATAAATGAAAACTTATAAATCTCTTTAACACCAATGCGAATTCTATCTAAATCTACCTCTGAATCTACACCAACGAATGAGGGTTTTTATCTCTATTCAAAACCTTTAGCACTCTATTAATGCTTTTGTGAAATTACTCTAATAAAGATAGAGGGTTTTCATCCTCAACTCCATGAAACCATTGAGGTTTTCTCTTATTGGTAAGAGTTTTGGTCACAGGAACAAACCTCTAAATCTCCACAAAGAAATAAACAAGCTTTTGAATCTTTTGTATGTTCCAAAAGAGACATCTGATTGCACTGGAGTGATATTGGTGATGAATAATAAAAATCGGAGCCGATGGAGTGACTTACTATATATAGAGGCTCTATTCAAGAATCTTGTACAACACACTAGAAGCTGAAAGTACTTTTGAAAAGTGTCATGAGTCCTCTAGACCATCTTAGCTCAATAGTAACATCAAATAACCCCTTTAATAAAGTTCACACACTAAGAAGGTCAAAGCCCAACTACAATGCAAGAGAACCCAAAAATGGGGACATTACAAATAAAAGCATATTAGACTCCTACATGGTGGCTTTAGGTTAGCAAATAAATCCTCAATGTAAGGTTCTTTTCTTCAATGTAGCCTCAAGATCTCAATAAAGGATTACTAGAATGTTATGCTTCATATGTGATACTCTCCCTTCCTACTACATTGGAATAGTTGGTGCCTACAAATCTACATGTTGGAACTCTTTATTGGAGGCTTCCAAACCTCGCTTAGCTACATGGAGTGGCAGATGTTTAAGTTTTGCAAGAAGAAATACACTAATTATATTGATATTTTTAGTACTTCCAATCTATCTCTTTCTCAATTTTCAAAGCTTCAATTTGAATTATAGCCAATATGAATAAGATATTGAAAAATTTTATTTGACAAGATTTGAAGGACAAGAGAAGATTCTCCTTGATAACTTTAGGAGAATGGGAGTATCAAACTCTAGAATGTTCATTTCCAAAATATAACACTAGAGGTAAAATTAATTTGAAATATCCTTGCCATTTGAAATAAATTTATGATGAAAAATATCTTGATTCAATTGAAACTTCATCTTGAAATGCAAACACATTCATAACCGGTGTGACTTTGAAGAAATCATAAATCACTTGGTTCGACAATGGAGTTCCAAAGTTTTTGATTATATATTGCCCTCTTAATCTATAATATAAAAAGCTACACGTGCAAAGCTATGCTCTGTGATGTTTTCTCAATGGTGCAAGTGGACAGACTAGTCTCTATATTAAAAATCAGCTCTATTTCATATTGCTAAATATGAGAATGAACTAAAATGGGTTTTCTCCACTTTAAGTTATTTGTTCAAGCTTGGCTACAATCTCTTTTGGCCAATCTAGGAGATCCTTATTGGAAAACGATCAAATGTTGGCATAGGCATGTTTATCCAAAGCAAATGCTTTTTCCTAGCAATCGAAAGGAAAGCCCTTGTTGGTGACAGGTTGCCAAAATTGGGTTTGTCGAGGATTTCCAAATGTGCCTTTTGTCTCTAGGCAAAATAAATGAGTGAGCACCTATTCATTAATTTTTATTGTACTAAAATGTGTTGGCATTGACTAGCCATTGACTTGAAAGGGTCCTCTCCAAAAACCTAATCGCTCATAGCCAAGAATTGGTCAACAAAGAAGCAAAAATCTATTTTTTCAAGATTATGAATATAGTATAAAGAGCATGGGTGGGAGTCTAGATTTTTAGTTGGGAATTACAATTTTAGAAGTCATTATGAGCATGGTAGAAACACAATCACAAAAGAAGAAGAAGAAAAAAAAAAAAAATTGTTTTATTGTTAGAGCAACACAATGTTGATCAATTAGACCAATATGAAACTTCTCATTTATGAGTTCCCTGCATCAATTCATAATACTATAGACAAATCAAGGATCAAATGAACCCCCCCTTCAACTAGAATTTAGAACTTGATTTTGATGGTGCATCTAGAGGGAATCCTAGTCCCTCAAGAGTGGGATGCATTATCCAATACTCTAAAAGTTCCTTCAAAGTTGTCTCTAAGAAGCTAGTGCCTGGAATGAACAATGAAGCAAAGGGAGAAGCATTTTTACTTCGCTTGCAACTACTTAAATCTTGCCCTCTAGTGGAATTATTTATTTCCCATTTCCTTAAAGAAGACAACATAAATGGCAAATTGTTTATCGAATTGGGAGATCGATCAATGCAATACTGATCACTTGGAAAGGTAGTGTGATCCAAAACTTGTTTGACTCTGTTAATGTGAAGCAAGCCTCACTCAAAATTAAGGCAAGGAGTATAGTGCATCATCAACAAGATTGTCATTTATTATTTCACCTCACGCTACCAACTTTTATTATTTCACCTCATCTTTCTACATTGAATTTGCAATGGGGCGTGGTGATGATAGAGCAAGTTGTCAAAAATGGAGGTAGTGACGTTGGGTTCCATGATACATTCTAGAAGGAATTCATTAGAAAAAATTCTTCTACTAGGCCCCACAAAGTCTCCATTTTTTTAAGGAAGAGGATAGAATGGAAACTATAGTGGAATTTCTCAGGTCAACATTGTATTAATTTTGAGATCTCTAAATTCATTAGTAATATTTTCATGGTCACTAGGGATAGTGAAATAACAAAAACTCTAGGGAACATTTATGTTTGGAAAAAATTCAAGATGGGGCTTAATGAAAGAATGAAATGAAAGATTTTAATGACGTTCTTGAGATCAAGCAATTTAAGGGACCAAGAATCATAGCACTATGTTATCTTCATATTCTTTTCATTTTGTGAGATCAAGCAATCTAAGGGACCAAAAATCACAGCACTACATTATCTTCATACTCCTTTCATGTCGGAATTTCAATTTATAGATCTTGATCAAGAAGCTAGTCGCCTTGTTAAATTTTGCTTCCTAGATAACTTGTGAAGATTGTCCACTTTTAAGATGTTTCATACTAAATACGAACATCCCATAAATTGCATACTCTATGATAAAATGTAATACTATCAAGACAACTAACAAAAAAAATTCATTCACTCTCCTCATTCCCATGCATAGTATTTGAATTTTCTGGGTTAACATCTATCTAGACAATAAGGATAGTTGATGCCTGCATGGAGATTATAGTGAAGGAACTAGTAGCAAATTCAACATTTGCTAAGGGATGATTATTGCTTGGAAGGTTACCACCCTAGTATGGAAAAGGATCCCATGATTTCCTCTCCAATGCAAGATAGGTTCAATGTAGCCAAGGTCGAAAAGTCTATCAAACTCCTATCTAAGAAAGTTGTTTTGGTCAAGTAAGAATATGGTTCCATTGCTCCGGGGTTGGGATGCTGACAATTTATGCGTTGGCCAGTGCGAGGGTACTAATAAGCTAGATTATTTCCTGCTATCTCTCTTATCCATGTGTCAATATTAATCTTATGCGATTCAATTCTCATGCGCTTTTCAATCAATAAGGTTCTATCGAATCATGGCCATCCATAATGAATGTCAGCACAAATATTACAGTTGTTTTGCAACGAGCTCATTTTTTTTAATGTTGCCTATCATAGGTATACAATGACTAAAAATTCCAGTTAAATCATGTTTTACCGTCAGTATTTTGTTAACCCTAACAAAATGCTGACGGTAAAACAAGAAAAATTTAATTAATATAAAGAGAGAAGACCCTAACCATTAGTTTAATTTTAAAAATAACAATATAATTTTGCCCTCAACAAATAATGTGTATCTACTGGTTCTTTGGTAGTTTTGTTATCAAATAGATTGTGTTTTCTGTTTTCTCTCCGTTTGATTTTCTTTTCCACTTCATTGCTTATTTAGCATTGTGTTTCATAATATCGATGCTCCTTTTTTGTAAAGAGGTTAGACTACTTTAAAACCCAATCTTAATCAATTAATAAAGATATATATGATTATTTTTTACGAATAAGTGACCTCTATTGGAAAAGGAAAGGAAAGGGTCTTTTATAGTCCACAATGCCAGCCATCTATGTATGGGTCTGCAGATGGGTTAGAGCCCTATGGGACTACCTCGTACTCCTTGTGGGAGGTACCTAACTGCACTACAAACGAGGCATACATACCTTACCCCTTGTGAGATTTGAAGACTTTGCCTTAGGAAATAAAACATTACCATATATACAGTACAACTAAAGAAGGGGAATACACACCAAGCCAAAACTTATTCCACAAGCCAAGTGCCCTAAAGGATGCAAACATAGGCACAAACATCAAAGAAATCTCAGCAGATTACTAAAACTAAATCGAGAAAAACACGACTTTCCTTGTCCTCAAGATGTTGCAACTTCACGCCTCGCCTACCACCAACCTCAAATACGATACACCACATCAACGCATATATGATTCTTCCCTAATATATGTTATAACCAGTCATTTTCCTATTCATCTAGTTTTTCTCCTTGTATTAAATTTTTCAAGCCTTCTTATCATTCAACTATATTGTGTATTTTCCATTTCCATCTCAATATGCACAAATTCTTTCGAGGAACCCATACATCGTTTTAAACAAAAATCGGTAGGTTATGTTTGCAAACCTATAGGCGTTCCATTTGCACACATATATTTTGCATACCTGCAACATTAAGTACTTTCATGACCATGTGCGTGAAGTTATATTGTTACTATACTCATTTGGACCCAATTAGGTATTTCAATTTTGTTATTTATCTGATGGAGAATTTGAATAATTCCCATAACATACCCTCCATTTTGTATTCAAACTTCCATAAACAATCCTTTGCATTTTACCTTAAGTATCCCATCTTTTCATATCAAACTCGACATTTTTTCCTTTATTCTGTGGATAATTTTTTTGCAATTTACCTTGAGTGTATAGCCTATCTTCTCATTTCAACAACGGCTATTAATGGCTTGGACAGTATCATGACGTGAATGCAGGAATTGTACCTCATTTGACAGAGGAAACTAGATGCCTGTAAATACCACAACCGTTACCTGCTCCCCAATATTTCACCGTAATATTAAACATGGCAATGTGTAAAATTGATTAACTGCCAAATTCAACATTGTTGCAAACTTAATTTATATTTTTTAAATAAATTAGACCATGTTGTTAGCCTTATGCAATGTAACATGTTGAGCATAGAATACTCCCTTCATCATGCCCATCATGAGAAGGTTGGGAAGGGGTTTACTGCTCTTCAATATAGATTTGTTGGTAATAACCATATTTGGCCCAGATATCAATGTTCCAACCTTGAATTGTTTTATTCATCTAACTCAAAGATTTAGGTATTGGACATTTTTCATTGTTTTCTAAGTGAATATATGAAGCTATAAACTCATTTTTCGATGCTGTTGGATCTATGTACGTTCCCCTAAATACTAACAATTGCCAGCCAACATCAATATAATGGTTTGGGAGTTAATATTCAAGATGCTAACTGATCACAAACTGCAAAACCTCCAACATTTAAATCAATTCAAAAGACAGTAACAGAAAGGCATACACAAAAGAGAGGCATCAAACTTGCTTATGAAGGTTAAAAAATATTTCTATGCAACACACACAATACTAGCATTACACAAGTCCAATTTGTAGGATACTACAGAAGGTCCTGCAGGAATGAAACATGCCCTAGTGAATCTGTGCAAATCAAATATTGCAAAAATGTGCAACATAATCCAAAAGAACATAGAACTAAACTTCATGTCCCATCATTTGAAAAAAAATAATTCCGTCAAATTCTTGTCATAAACGTTCTCGACTACATAACTGACATTTTCTTTGTGAGCTGTACAAGATTAAACATAATTCAGACCTCCATAAGATGGCCAGATATTGATTGTTTAGCATTCTGGCACCTTTCTTTCCTGAACAATTACTATTGAAAAACAGAAAATACACACAAATGCAACAGAAAAAACCATTTCAAAGTTTTAACACATTAGCCATTTGGCTATCATCAACATTATGTTGTTTTTTGTCTGGGGTTAATATAACAGTTTCATCTAAGGGGTAACATGTCACGTGAAGAACATTACAAAGTAGGCATTAATCAATTGGAAAAGCAATTAATGTACTACCATATAGAAGAGATTATAAAAAACAATGTAATAATAAATCACTATTCAGTTAACTACAGAACCAAGTACAAAGATATGCTTGCCTGCAGAATCCCTTAAATTACACAGGGTCAAACCAAACTGAAAATTGCCCATTAGTTGCACAGGCCCTCTGCTTTAAAAAACAGATGATGGTTTTGAAGATAACATGAAACAAATGTAGAATGAAACATCCATAGTCGTGTTAAAATTGTGGAGGATAATATGACTGATGAGGTGGTGGTGGTGGTGGTGGTGGTGGTGGTGGAGGAGCTGGGTGATATGCTGCATATTGTTGATATGGAGGTGGGGGTCCATAAGGAGGACCATAGTAATGATGATATTGCCCCTCTTGAGAATGCTGGGGTGCATAATATGAACCACTGGAAGGGCCATAAAGAGTTTGCTGGGAAGGTTGCCCTTCCTGGATTTCATTTGTTGTGCCTTGCTTACTGCTGCCAGTGTCTGGTGCAGGAGCAACAGCTCCCATTCTCTGAGGATCCATGGATGGATAGAAAGCTCGTTCAGAGGGAGGTGGTGGGGCAGGAATGTTGAAGTAATGTACAGATGGCTGATCCTGACTACTCTGTGGCTGCTCTTGACTCTGATGCTGCGATACTATAGATCTTGGAAGCATCCCACTATGAGAAATAAGTTTTGCAGATTGATCTCCCTGGTTTTCAACTTCTGGTTTGGGAACCTGTGGTTTCCCCCACAATAGCTTTAACCTCAACCCTTTAATAACAAGCTTGTTGGACAAATTCTCTGCTGCCTTCTCAGCCCCTTCCCTGGTAGTATATGTCACAAATGCACACGCTCGCTGAAAAACTAGTCTGATGGATTCAATTTCACCATACCCGTAGAAGTGGTCCTTCAGATCATCTTCGGTAACTCTTTGATCCAGCCCACCAACATACAAGGTCTTTATACCCTCATCTTCTGGAGGAGCAAGAGATGACATCTCACCAGCTTTATTCAAGAGCTTTGCTGCAACTGGATCATTTACTCTGCAAAAGAAGATTTCATTAGTGCAAACCAATAGAACACAGACTCAAAATCCTACATAAACAAGGCACTGGCAACAATTTTCACATACATATTGGTCAAACATAAACTTTCACTCTCTCTTCCTGTGCATTACTATTTTATACAAACTGAATACGTAGACTAGGATACAGAAATTACTATCCAGACCACCATGATACAATGACAGATTCATACTAGTGGATAATATCACTTTGGTTTGTTATGGCTTTTATAAGTTCTTTCCATTTTAAGAATATTGAGTAACCAAATAATCTGCAGATGGCAATCTAAATCATATTATACCATGGTATCCTGTCAATTGAAGAATTAATTTTGTGCCCATTTATTTATATTTTGTTGTTTGTTTTGCTGAAAAGAATTGTAGGCCTCATACATGTGCCTTCTTGAAAGAAAGCCACTTGAAGTACAACCATTTGGCATGATAGATCATGTTCTCTCCCGTTGGCAGACTGGCTTCTTTATGTCTTTGCTTCTTTAATAATTAAATACCAAGACTTGGACCTACACATCAAGTGCCACTTAGTGCTCACCAAAAGTATATATGTAATAATCCAAGTTCCATGCAATTTCCACACAGGAACAACAGTAATAGCATGTGCATGTATATATTGAAAATCAATATTATCTGAGAGCAACCTTTTTGGTTTCTCCAAGGATTAAATGGTCTCAATGGCCTCACTGCAGTAAAGCAGATTGGTGTTGCTGAAAGACAAGTCCACACATTCTACTATTTTTCTTGTGACTTTTGTAGCTGCTTGAGGCATTCTATTTTTGGTACAGCAAATTAACAAGTTTCAGTAAACTGACAGTGTTTCTTTGGCTTGTGTCTAGGTCTCCAAAGCTTGCCAAGTCTCCAAAACTTCAGTAACTGTCAGTGTTTTGTTTACATTCGCATGCATCAGTTCATTTTTCTTAACTAGCATAGATATCTCAAAGACATCTATCTAAAAGACGCTGAGAGATATCAGTCTCAAGACACCTATGTTGAAATTAATATTGAGAATAGATGGGCACCTCAAGCCTGAAATCTATCACATCTTTTAGATAGATGTATTTATAATATGTATGCTAATTTTTAAATTACTCTTAAAAATAGAATAACAAAATTCTATAAGTTTTATAATAATAAGTTGTTATGACTAACATTTATAATATTTTGATTATTTTATAAATATTGTGTATAATTTTGTTAAATCATTAAAAACTTATTAAGAAATCTAAATTTTGTGTTAACATTGCAAATAAAAAAATATTCAAGTTGAAAAAAAGTGACAAAAAAATATATAAATTTTATTTTTTACATTGCTAGAAAATATTCAAGTTGAAAGATAATAACCTTTATTTTACTTTTTACATTGTTACTGATAATATTTAAATTTTAAATTCAAAATTTGGATTCCATTGTTTTTTCTTTTTAATTTTTTATTATTTCCTCCTTTGTAATTCGTGAATCTTCTGCCGGCTTGTTTGGTTTGCTCTATATTTTTGTTTAAAATGTTTTCAGTATTGGAGAATTATCCATGCGGGTCTTTTGGTAGCATACAAAGACAAAAGCCTCTTTAGAAAGTCCTGAAACGTATCCCAATGAATAGCACATGCAGATTAAGTTGTACACAGGAAATATAGCAAAACAACTTTACAAACTCTGCATTCTCTCCATTTGAATTCATTTTCAATGAAATCACAAACTGCAACTATTTCTGATGAATAAGAAGTTCATATAGCTTTTCTCTAACTCTGAATACCATGTAATGTCCCCCACTTTGAAATAGAATTTGATGGCAAATAATAATAATAATAAAATTAAAATTCACAAGAATAAAAATAAAATTAATATTAAAATTAGAAAATAAAATATAAAAGAATATAATTAAAATTTAATTAAGTTAATGAATGGTCAAAAGACATGGAATGAAAAGTTGTGACTCCCTCAAACATGAGATATAAAGAGGAGAAGAGTACCTCATTTGAGAGGGGATAATTTTTGGGAAGCAGAAGTGCAGATCTGATTGTGAAAGGTTGTGTCCTTTTCAAAGGGCAGAAATAATGAAGAGTTGCACTCTTTCAAAGGGTGCTAATGGTGAAAGGGTGTGCCTCTTGCCAAAGGGCATACATGATAAAGAGGTGTGACCTCTGCCTCACATTAAGTGATATAAAGGAAAGAAATCAAAAGCCTCCAGCGATATCACCATAGATCAGATCAGATCAGAACTGATATTAAGTTACAGGCACACACAATAATGTTGTCTAACAATTATTAATGATATTAATTGATTCTTATTAATTATATTCTGATTATTTAGTGATTACTATTATTAACTGATTTTTATTATTATTAATGTATTCACATTAAGACAATTATTAATATTCACAATTTATGAAGGGTTGCCGTGGTTGAGAAAAGCGATGTAAGGAAAGGAAACGGCCTTTCAAAGGGATCGCTGCCTCTAAAGAACATGACCATTGATGGTGGTCTTCCCACCACAATAGAGGATGCAATCGAGGGGAAAAAAGAAGTAGTAAAACAAAAGCCTAATACCTGCTACAAATATACTCAGCCAGATATCCGAACTGGTATGAATTCCAGGAATCATATATAGCAAGCTGTTGATGCATTACATGGTAATTTTTGCATGATAATATCTGTATATTCACAGTATTAATACCTTGCATATTTATGACTGATGCTGATAACATTCTGCATATTTGCTCGGCAATATATTCATGTTTATGAATCTGATCTATGATACTGTTGAACACTATCTCTAGAGGGAGAACCGTTATTAAGGCACCCTCTCAGATAGAGGGAGAACGGTTAATGAGGCACCCTCTTTAGGATTGAGGGAGAACAGTTATTAAGGCGCCCTCACGAAGTGACTTGATTAGGGAGAACCGTTACTAAGGCACCCTATCAAGATAATGAGGATTCCTATGGTTATGAGTCTTATGACCCAGGATTTCTGATCTTTACATTACAGTGCTGTTTGCAAACTATTTAAGTTTCATTGTAGTAATTCTTTAAATTATAGTCTTTATAATTTATGAATCATAGTTTGTTTTTCTCTACTCTATTTTTTACCATTCTTTATTTGTATTAGCATGACTGGTTTATAACTGTTAATCACGCATATGTTGTAATTAGAAGATTATCCTCTAACTTGTGTTGCAGGTTATTCCTACCAAAGAGATAAGGAGAGTCCTCCCCTAAACCCTCTTGATAGCCAAGAAATTGTAATCTAGGGCATAATAGAGTAATTTAGGAAGAGGGGCATTACATACCATATAGACTCAACATTTGTGCAGTATAAATACAAGAATATACCAAAAGTGTACATATAAATGAACCACAAGAAGTTTCACTTGCCCTATAGGAAGTACACTCTCAGCAAAACAAAGAGGAAATAATTCAGGATATACAGAGAGAACAAGAGAAAGAGCAAGGAATATAAGCATAACAAAAAAATATAAAATCTTCTAACCCAAACAGACAAGACAATTTCAATACTCTTTAGCTATTTCTCCCAGAGAAGAAAAGAAAGATAAATAGCTGCACGTCAGTTATGGCGAAGAAGAAGTAACAAAGTATGAAGTTCTTAATACAGATGCAAAAGCATATGGATTTCAAAGAATAATACAGATGCAAAAGCATATGGATTTCAAAGAATCGATGTTGTTCAATTAATCAAGGAGACAAAGCTCCTTTATATAGAGTTACAAAGACGATGTTTCTAAAAGAAACAATCGTTAACCAGAGGCTAAATTAGAAACAACTTAAATGACCATTAATAGCACAAAGAGAAAGATATTATTCTAATATACAGATGGTTCAGAATCAGAGTCTATGAAATCATAGCAATAACATATAGTCTTACAGATAGACATTTTTACAATTTAAAAACAAACCACTACCGAATACATATTGGATCTGAATTGAACACATAAAAACATACCCATAATATCGATCCTTAATATTCTGGTGAGAAAGCTCCCCTGTAACAGGCATCTCATGTCGATAAGGGCATTCGGCACCTCGTGTACACTCACCACGAACATAGAAACTACAAACATGAGCTCTGTTTCTTTTGTAATATGGTGTTGTTCTTTGAAGCTTCAATATTGTATCATTTGGACGGGCCTTTCCATATGATGACTCATAATCTATACCTGCTCTAGCCTGCAAAAGCCACAACCAGTAGTTTACTTTCAAAGCAGCTAACAGACAAACCATTTAACCAGTAAATGGAATCTAAACTTAGTATTTGGCTCCTAACGATATCAGAAATTTTCAAACATACAATTTGAAAGGATAAATGACAATCAAACTACTGATAACTTTCTCTTCTTGGCCTATGTCAGAACCAGCAATTTCACATGTCAATGAATTTTACTTGCAAGCATAGAAATGATTTCATATGAAGTATAAATTAATTCTATGTTACCAAGCTCTGCAGGAACAATGGCCAAACCAAAACTGGTCTGGACCAGGTTCTGATCCTGGTCCGGATGGGTTTGGCTTGGGTTCACCCAAGGTACTGTCTCGGGCCTCTGGATTCAGCCTATGTACATCTAAACTTAGCCAAATTGAATACAGAAACCTGAAGCAGAAGACTTACACAAGCCCATTGTAGCCAAAATCACAAGAAAAAACCTGATTTTAGCATTAAATTGACCACCATGATTTAGGATTACTTTATCTTGATCAGGATTGCTTCAAGTAGGTGGAAATTATTTTTGCACATTATCAATGTAAATGATGAATGTTCCTGCATGACCATTACCATTGAATTGAACTCTTAGTGAATATTGCAGCTTCTCTATCTTCCACTACATATGGAATTTCCTCTAAAGATTAGAAAGCCCTTCTTATGATTGAATATAGTTCTAAGTAAAAGTTGCGACTTCTCCATATTCCACTTCATTAGGTATCTCCTCTAGAAAATCCTTCTTACAACTCGATGTAGTACTAATTCTCCATATTCCACTTCATTAGGTATCTCCAGTTACAATGAGCAACAAATTGACTTGAAGCATTGTAAAATCTCCATTTATATCACCACAGGCTTCCTTTGCTATATGCATCCATGGTCCAATAGCTTGTAGATAACTAATGTGTGTCAAATAAATAAAAAACAAATCTCAAATCCATGGTCCAATTAGTTAACCTCAGATCCTCTCAGCCCACTAAAAACACAAAAATAAATTGCCAAAATAAAAACTAAAAGAAATTATCATGGCATTGCAGGTTTACATTACATTTGGCTCTAAAGCAAGTTTAGACAAAGTTTTACTTAAAACAACCATAGGTAGAGCTTGTCAATTTCCAAAAAAGAAACCAATTTTACCTGCTCAACTACTGATGCAGAAAAGGATAGAGGATAGAATTTATGAAGGCCTTGTCCTTGCAGCCAAGCCCACAAACCATTCAACACAAATTATTTGATGCAAAGATCATTGGTGATACCAACAAACTCGTATTACTGTTGTAAGAAGAACTTTGAAAATACCTGCTTATCACTACTGAACAAAGCATTACACAAAACGTACTGCACAATATATCAGTACTGACATTTACAGTCAGAATGAATTGAATATTACAGATAAATTATTGTTGCTGACCTGAACATTACATTCTACTTCTTAATTTCTGCAAACATATCGCTACTGACAGTTACATCACTCATTACTCTTGATGTGTTTTTTATATGCACATGCGAACACAAAATAAAATACCTCAAGTATCTTATCCTCTCTTGAACAAAATCTCTCAAATGCTGAAGATTAGCTTAAGGATCACTCGAGAAGACTCCAAGGTTCATGAATGTAGGGTCACTACGTGTAGATAAGCTCATTGGTTTGATGTGATTATGCTGGAAGCACAAGGGGACTTACATTCGAATGCCTGAATGCTTGATTTGCTGGAACTCGATCATCTGATGTTGCAATATGGTGATGCTTTTTGTCCTAAACTAGCTTGATTTTGAAAAAATGGCAAAAGGTAAAGGGTTGAGAAGGTCTATTCTAAGGCCTCAAATGTAAGAACATAGATGAATGACTACATGGAACCTTTTCGAGCGAGGTCTCACCATCAACTTGAACAATTTGACACAAGCTCAATGCAATCTTCTAAGGACACTTCAAAGATGTTCGAATCGATACGATCAAACATGATCACCATTCAAGTTAATGCATAAGCAATGGATGAATAATGATTTGAAGTTAAGCTCATATCATTCCAGTTAACCACACAAGGCACACTTACAATCAGTAAGAGGCTAGTGGTATGGACTGGGCGGATTCCACACAAATGCATTCAACAAATTCTTCCATTCAATCTAATTATTTATCATCTAACATGAAGATCCAACAAAAAACCATGCACATTATAAAGAAACAACACACTTCACCATAACTTCAATGAAAATGGAGTTCATTTACAACTTAGGCAACAATTTCTGCCTTCTCCTCCTACTCTACTCTAATTACTATTCTATTCCCTTAAGACTATCTATTGACTATTAGCTATTCTACTCGCTATTGCTATTAGCTAACTATCAACCTTTACAAATGAAGAGCTTGAGCCTTATATAGAGGGCTCATTTACAATTAACGGCCAGGATCAAATCTCTATCAACGGCTAAGATTTTACAATAAAAATCCTAATTAGGGTTTGTTACAGCAAACTCTCCTCAGCCAATGAGAAAATTACATTCAATGAGCATGGACCAATAGACATTGAGGGTATTTACGTCGGAGTTTGTGCCTTCATGGGTGAGTCCGGTTCATTGAATCAAGACTTGCTGAGGTAGACCTTCCCTGATTGGTGAACGGTGATTGGGATTATGACTAGGATGCTGCTTCAACTTGCACTTGTAGAATTGACTTATCACCATGAAGGGATGTTGAGAGATATCTCTAGAGAGTCAACATTATCTAGCTCGCTCAAAGTAGTGGTGATGGGAAGTATTGATGTAGCTAAGTCATTCTTTCATCCTCGCTTGCTTGCCTTGGAATGATTGTATGGCTTCTCCTTAACACTCCTTTGATATGTTCATGCCTCCAAGGTGTGGTGAGAATCGAGATTCCTCTTTAGGTATTTTGTGCTTGTAAATGAAGCCTTAGCAAAAATTCGCTCTAGATCCCTTGTGAGGTACACCATTTGGTAAAATTCGCTCTGACTTGCTTGCAAGGTACATGGACTTGGAAATTCGCTCTAAGAGGCTTGCAAGGTACATGCCTTGGTGTTGATCCTTAATCTAATCCCTTCATTTCTTTTCACTTTGTTGATTTTAGCCTTAAATTTACCAATGCATGCTTCCGCATGAAAGCATCACCAATTTGACCTTCAAGAGCACTTATGGAGAAAATTCGCTTGAATCCTTTAGCAAGGTACACAATTTCATAAAATTCTCTCTAGAGCCTTTGTGAGGTACACTACCTTAAAATTTGCTCTTGATCATCAGCAAGGTACATGACCTCAAGAATTCGCTCTAGACCCTTGGTAAGGTACATGGACTTCAAATTAATTCCCTTCAAGTCCTTTGGGCAATCAAGGTAGGTGTTTCGCTCTATGTCCTTAGCAAGGACAAGCCCAAAATGATACGTTCGCTTTGTGTCCTTGATAAGGACAAGGTCAAAGTGAGGTTCGCTCCCTATCCTAGGCAAGGACAGGACCTATTTAGCAGTTCGCTCTCTGTCTTCTCTAAGAACAAGACCTATAATTGATCAATTTCGCTCTATGACCGGTCCAAGGACAGGACTTGCATGACAGTTCGCTCCATGACCGGCCCAAGGACAGGGCATGATTCTGAATAAAGTTTGCTCAGGCATCAGCAAAGACAAGGCATGCAGATCAGCAAGGACAAGGTAAGCAAATGATCTTGCCCAATGTCTTTTGGAAGGACAGGGCCTATGATGGAGTTTTCGATCTAAGACCTCCCTAAGGACAAGCTTATAGATGAATTTCGCTCTTGGACCAAGGTAAGGACAGGCTTCAAAACATAATTCCGCTCTAAGTCCTTGATGAGGACAAGCCCTAAAAACAGATCGCTCCAAGGCACATTCCAAGGACAAGGTCTAAAGATGTATTTGTTCCAAGTGCAAGATTCATGATTTAGTGAAGAAACTTGCTCCAAGCCCTTGATGAAGATTTCGCTCCATGTCCTTGCTAGGGACAAGATCTAAAGTGCAGCTCGCTCACTGTCCTTGGTAAGGACAAGGTCAAAAGATTTGCTTAATGACCTTCCTAATGACAAGATTTGGCAAGTAGCCCTATGGCTTTAGAAGGACGCGAAACTCATTACTTCTTTTAGGAAATTCACTCTATGACCTCCGGAAGGACGGGAGTCAAAGACAAAATTCGCCCTTGGACCTTGAAGAAGTACATCACCTTAGTGGAATTTTCGTTCTAAGAACTTAGCAAGGACATGAATTAGCTGGAAAATTCGCTCAATGACCTTTGCATGACTTGTTGAAAGAATTTCGCTTTGTCCCTTGGAAGGACAAGGCATGAAGATTTGCTTAATGACCTTCCTAATGACAAGATTTGGCAAGTAGCCCTATGGCTTTACAAGGATGTGAAACTCATTACTTATTTTACCTCAACATCATGAATTTGGCCTCCCAAGAATGCCTACATAGGAAATTCGCTCTATGACCTCTGGAAGGACGGGAGTCAAAGAGAAAATTCGCCCTTGGACCTTGATGAGGTACATCACCATAGTGGAATTTTCGTTCTAAGACCTTAGCAAGGACATGAATTAGCTGGAAAACTCGCTCAATGACCTTTGCATGACTTGTTGAAAGAATTTCTCTCTATGTCCCTTGGAAGGACAAGGCATGAAGTTTACTCTAGGACCCTAGGGAGGACAGGACTCAAGTTTGCTCTAGGACCTTTGGGAGGACATTCGCCCTTGGCTATACTTTATTCATCCAATTCTTGAGTCACCTCAATGTCCATGTCAAATTAATCTTCATAAGTGACCCTAGGAAAGACTCCTCATTCAATTCCTTTCCACTTGAGTTGATGAATTCTCTGGCCATTCAAGAAATTTTATCCCTTTAATGCGAAGATTAATAGCTAAGACCTTAAGACAACCTAGGACTGAGCAAAGGGATAATCCTAAAAAGCGAGAAGTGGGAGTCGCCATTTGCAATGGGGCGATGTGTGAATACCTCACAACAATTACCACAGCGATTGATCATGTTACCTTCATTTACAAATCTTGGTAGTAGCACTACAGAGCCTAGTACCACATTTACAGGTTGTTTTTCCTTTTTTCAGTTTTCTTCCAAAAATGATTACAAGCCAATATACTGATTTGGCTTTCAGCATTAAATATGTTCACTCTCTGCATTCCATGTTAAATCTTGTATCCTGCTAACCTCTAATGTTCTTTCATTTAGAGAGTGTAATAGCTGCAAAGCTCTACATTCAAGCTATGATGAGCAATTGGACTGTAGGGTTTCTTTGTGTTTTGTTTTTTCTGTCATTATTACCTTGTCCACGACATCTTTATGTCACTCCTCTTCTGGAAGAGTTTGAATTCTGCACAACCAGGCTAAAGGAAATTATTAAATGTTAAACAGTGCTGTTTACCATGAACATTTTGGTTTCCTCATTGAAGCTGCCACAAAACAATCTTGACTGATTTTTTCAAACAAATTTCAATAACAGTAGTGCAACTTCAACAAATGGCTTTCTGTAGCAGCTGTGTAACTGCTGCAATTGATTTTCTGTAGCAATCATACAGCTACTGCAAACGGCTTTCTATAGCACTTGTGTAATTATTGCAACTGACTTTCCGTAAAAGTTGTAAATACTTTCCACAACAACTGGAAGCCTGCTACAGAGTGACCTTTTGCAGCAACAAATCCCTGTTATGGAACAGTTTCGACTTTTACCCTTAGTAATTCCTGCAAAGTCTGTCAATTCATGTGCTTGTAACTCATCATTTCTTTTGACTGATGCAAGATTGTTGTTTCACCCAAGGATGCACCTACATCACCCACTGTACGAATGGACACATTGCATAACTACCCGCAACTTAGCACCCAGAACCCATTTGGTTTCTCAAATACGCTTTCAATCAAGATTCCTTTTAATCCAAAATTGACAAAAAATCTATGCTTGTATAATTTATCAATCAAACAATTTTTAGCCATGCTACACTGCTTGAATTTCCATTCAAATGATGATGGAATTCAATATAATCAAAATGGAAAGAAGGGCAAGAAATAAACACAACCATAGAAACATAAGATTTTTATCCTAGAAACCTCAAGAAGATGAAGACCGATTGGAAGTGGCAATAGCACATCTTTTGAGCATTTCCATGGAACTGAAACCAATTAAAAGTTGTAAGATTAGAATTCCAGATGGTGTGAGCTGATTTAGGGCATGATTTGAGGACTTTTCCATATAAAATTTTCCAAATGCATAGACTTTGCGTTCCACTTCAAGCTTCCAAACCTTAAGCATTCACAAAAACATCTAACTCTGATTCCTAAACACTCCCAAGTTTCAAAAATAGTAGGGACTTGATGTTGCAACAAACAGTGACAATATTGTGAAAATGGCATACGTCATGGCTTAGCCCCCAAACCATCACCGTGTCACCATCCCCCGCCATCCCCAAATCTAGGCCCTTGTTTCCCCATTTTCCAACTCTGTGGAACAGAGATTCATATTCACAATGAAAAGAAATACATAGATGATAAAAAAAAATTCTCGTTATTTGTCTTTTGCTAGGATTTACTTCCATTTTCTGGTTTTTTGAAAAAATATGGCATCTACAGGTAGTTGACTTGGCAAATCGAAATTGTCACGCCCCCACCCAAGAAGTAATATAAACTTTATTCTAATCAACAGAAAATTTGTATTATTTATAAGATATCACAAGTTTTAAATTCTTAGGAAGCAGCGATCAAGGGTTGACACTAACCAACGAACAAGCAGAAATAAATAAACTCAACAATTAAGACAATCTACCAAATCGCATAAGCATCAACTAATGAACTCAGCGATTAAAGATTCTTACATGGATTAAGGAATGATTGGGGACAAACAGTGATAAAATTGTGAAAATGGCATACGTCATGGCTTAGCCCCCAAACCATCACCGTGTCACCATCCCCCACCATCCCCAAATCTAGGCCCTTGTTTCCCCATTTTCCAACTCTGTGGAACAGAGATTCATATTCACAATGAAAAGAAATACATAGATGATTAAAAAAAATTCTTGTTATTTATCTTTTGCTAGGATTTACTTCCATTTTCTGGTTTTTTGAAAAAATATGGCATCTACAGGTAGTTGACTTGGCAAATCTAAATTGTCATGCCCCCACCCAAGAAGTAATATAAACTTTATTCTAATCAACAGAAAATTTGTCTTATTTATAAGATATCACAAGTTTTAAATTTGTCTTATTTATAAGATATCACAAGTTTTAAATTCTTAGGAAGCAGCGATGAAGGGTTGACACTAACCAACGCACAAGCAGAAATTAATAAACTCAACAATTAAGACATTCTACCAAATCGCATAAGCATCAACTAATGAACTCAGCGATTAAAGATTCTTACACGGATTAAGGAATGATTGGGGACAATGCTTAGTAAGGAGATATAATTGAAGGGACACAACTAAGAAAGGGGTATGACCTTTCTAACGGAGCAGCCACCTCCAAAGTGGTTGTCTCTCTTCAAAGGGGCATCAAGATATAAAGGAGTGAGGACCACAATGAGGAAAGAGGGAGGAAAAAAGGGAAGAGCATCAGCACTGCTAAGAACGGATCAGCTTCTAATATATATACATATAGATATATATACAAAAGCAATCAGGCAGATAGGATCAGAAGAGTTAATCTGAGAAGAGCAGATAGAAACAAGCATGAATATTCCCAAAGCAGCTCTATTCTTAACATATCAGCAATCAATCAAAATTCATCATCAGGAATATTAAAATCAAGTATCATCACATAAACAAACATCAATCACAAAAACAGATCTAATCCTCGAGCAACATACTGTGATGAACCCGTGAAAGATGAGGCCACCTGGCCTGGATGGCAGTATTGGCTGCCAACTGTGCAAGTTTGTCTCCTTCCAGAAAAATCAGAGGAAGAAATCAGATTTAAGTCAGCTGTTAGTCTTATCCTTTGTAGGAAAAAAGAGCCAGATTTGGTCTGGAATCTTCTATTAGAAGCATCGATTTTTTGAAGAAGCCTAGTTTTGTTTTGTAGTGGCAGTTGTATCCATTTTGTCTTGTAGTGACAGCTGTATACTAGAAGGGAAATTAGATCTGTTTTGTCTTTAGCATCATACCACCCTAGGATTTCTCTTTGGCAGCTATGTGCCAACTGTCTGCAACTATTTGTAAACCAGAAGCTTCTACCAACTTGAGCCAACTCGTTGCTAACTGTGGTTGGCCTCTTTACAGATTGGCATCCCTTCATTGAAGGCAATCAGATTGTTTACTTGCCTTGCACGACAAGTTAATGTACTGCCCAAAGTGGGTATATATTGAAGACTCTACTTTGTCTTTTGGTCTTGGGACAGAACCCCCGAGAGATCACCACTGCTGTTGTGTCTTGCTATTCGAGCTCTATATGTTCTTGAGAAGAAACCCTCAAGAGCGTGTGTTACTGTTTGAATTCTAAATTGAGTTCTATGTAATCTGAAAGCTCAAATTGCTGTTGTAAAGAAATTCTATATCAGTTCAATAGCAAATATATTCCTGATTTTGCATTTCCTAAGTTGAAACGTGTTTATTGATACTCTAAATCTGTGTAAGCACTAAAAAATCTGAATGTTCTATAAGCAATTTTGAGCTCCTTATAGTGTGTATTTCTTTTTTCTAAACCAGTCTGAATCTACATTGTGCAAACAGTTTGTTTCTTTGAATTTAACAGTTTAAGTACAAAGATTTAGATCATATAGACCTTAAGGTCCTTACACATACAGTCTGAAACAATGGCATCAAACATCATCAGCGATCAGAAAACACATCTTCAGATTCCAGTACCATCAGCAATCAGCGAGAAATGCCTTCAAAAAATATCAATATCAAACACCATCATTCATCATCGATCATTCCCATATACTTCTGCAGAAATATAAGAATCAGATTAACAAGATCAGCAAGCAATAAGCATTCCAATCCACAAATGGCAAATCACACTTCCAGCATAGCATTGAACACCAGCAGTTTATATCACATCAGTCCATCAATCGATAGCAGTTGAGGGATTGCAATCTAACTGTACATTCAACATCTTGGTATAATCAATACTCAGATCATATTTGTCAATTATTTATGTTTAAGTGTATGCCTCTATGTTAGGGAATAGATATGCATACTGTCTGAAATCCACCTTGCGAGAGGAAGGGCCTGAGGTGTAAGAGAAGGATGGTGAGCAGGCTCATAAGTAGGCCATCCTAGAAGGACCATTGTCGCCTAGGACAATTGGGCACTTACCGAGTCAAGTAACCCCTTACAACCTCCACCAAACTCCACAAGTTGGCAACTGATTGTAGGGAGACGAGAGATGGTTGGGGAAAGCAGGTACAAGACGCCAAGCAAGAGGGTTGTGGTAGACATCCACTCTTAGGCTTAGCGTGGAAATGGCTTCGAGCGGACACATTATAATGCAGCTTGACTAATTTAACTCTCTCTCTCTCTCTCTCTCTCTCTCTCTCTCTCTCTCTCTCTCTCTCTCTCTCTCTCTCTCTATATATATATATATATATTGTGCATGTCTTTCATGTTGTGATTGCAGGATCCAAATACAGGATCATATTATTGCGGAAAGATTTATTCAGTAAGATGTAACCCTAACCCTAATTTGTTGCAATTGTGATTTTATGGCAAATTAGGAAGGGGAAATTACATAAAGGCTTGTTTTTTGCTTAATAAAATTTTGACTTATATATTAAGGAAATCAGTAATATGTGTCTTTTTTTAAAATATTTTGTAAGAACTGTACTTTTAAATGTTCAATAAATTTGCTGAGATTTTCCCAAAGTTTTTTTTGTTGTCCAAGTTTTTAAACTATGCTCGGGCGGATGAAGCAAGCTATTTGTAATAGGAATTCTAATTTGGAATTATATGAGCAGCATATTGTGATGCGGTGATGAAAAACTATGAACACCCCACTTCATATGTCAGCCTTTGCTCTGCACCAAACGTTGGGAGGTTGCCTCCTTATGATGATGATGATGAAGCAAAAGAAAGGATAATGAAGACCCTTTGAAGGATGTATTCAACTGAGTAGTTGACTATATTTTTCTTACAATGGCTTGCCTTTACTAATCTTTGTGATCCAAAGTTCATCAAACAAAAAGTGAAAACAGATAGAGCTACACAAGCTCAAACTAACACAACATGGCATGATAAGGATACATCAAAGTTGAGGATGTTTGCCATTTACCTCCTTTCACAAGTTGCTAATTCCAATACTACAAATAAGAACTAGTCTACAAACAACTTCATCCACTCTATCAAACTCTAGACCAATGGAGAAATTGGTGGCCGTACACAGTGCCTTGCAACTTCAAGATAGTCAGACTTTAAAGGATCGACAGACTCCAACATTATTGTGGAATGTTGATCCCAAGGACACCACCAAAATTAATGAGGCGGAGGAGGGATTGGTTGGGGTTCCATCAGATTAGACCACCCCTCATAGTGGCAATTGATTCAAAGGAAGACTACAATTTTGATGTAGTGTTCACTGATGAAAATTAAGGGCAGCAACATACTTTATATGTTTTTTGCCATTTTATAGTTAAAACTTACAACCTTTGGGCATTTTGATGTATTTTTTATTTTATACAATTTATTGATATGTCATATGCAAATTGACAAGAAGTTATATAGGCAATTAAATTTTGACATTTGTTGATTTGTTTGACTCAATGTGAATTCTCAATTCACCTCTAATAGTTTGCAATAAGGATCTATAATGTATATGATGAATGTCTTATCAATATTTTAATATGAATATTTGAAATTTCCCTATTTTTTATATAGGCATCCCCTAATGTCCCCTTAAATGGCCTCGATAAAATTTGTTCCCGAAATGCATCACCCCATCCCCTGCTGTCTCCATCCCAATAACTTGGTGGATTATAGCTTTTTTCTCAAGCCTAAATAAAAGAAAATCTCTGCAAATGGGAGCCATCGATCCACTCTCACTCATTATCAAGTATTTTGATTCTACCCTAAACAATCCCAGCATATCACACTTGATGCAAGCTAGTTTCACTTTCAGGTTTGATCTTCAAACTGCATACTCAAAAATACAAATGAGAAGCAGGTTAACTATGTTTCAAGCTGGATTCAACTTAATTTTTATTCTTTCCTAATTTTTTTTTAGATAAAATTGGTCATTTTTTATCACGACAAACTATTAAGAAACACTGTTCAGAAATGAGCCATTTCTTGGCACATGCTGTAGCTTCTGTAAACAAATTTCAAAAAGAAAAATCACCTTCAAAATGATATTTGTCATTTGCAATTTTGTTTCTTCACCATTTCCTACTTTGCATCTGATTTTACACAAAAGCAATAAGAATTATCACATATTCAGGGGGAGAATGATAAGACACGACCTGCATGAATTCCTCCAAAAGTTGCAACATTATATTAAAAAAATTACTATGATTATGGTTATTATGTGACTGTTTTGGAAAGGTAAGAATGTAGTTTTTTAGGTCACTGCCAAGCAAGAAATAATGTAGGATATGAGACTCCCCTCATGGTATCCCACAAGGAAATTGTTTTCCAATAAACTTATTTATTGTTCAACGAGGTGTACAACCTTACTTCCCTCTCGATTCAAACTTACGGCTTTTCAATGTTGTATGCATGCCTTCAACACTAGGGCCACTCATGCCAACTAAAATGAACATGCTACTAATATCACAATTAATAAGCAACAAATATATACTTAAAACTATAACAATGTAACTCCCTCGTCAATGGGTAACCAATAATTGTTAAACCATAAAGCTATCATTTGCTCTCCACCTAAAGTGGGTTTTTTTAACTGAACTTTGATGAAGCTACCAAAGGTAATCCAGTTCCATCCTGTGCAGGTGTCGCGATCTAATATTCTATTAGTATTTATAAATGGCGCCTCCTCCTATTTGGTTTCTAAGTCTAACAATGAAGCAGAAGCTTTGGCAATGTTATAAGGCCTTAAATTGCCAATCTTTATGGCATGTAAAAACATGGAGGTGGAAAGCAATTCTCTAATTGTGATTAATGGACTCGGGAATAATTCTTTGAAGGATTGAGGGCTAAATAATATTATTGAAAAAGTGCATCATCTATGTCTTAGACTCGAAGACATTTCTTCTGAGCATTATTTTAGAGAATGTAACAGGATTGTCAATTGTCTTTGCTAACATTGACATTTTGGTTGACTCCCTTTTGCTGCTAAATTTAGCAACCTACGAGAACACTAGGATTTATTGGCTATGCTTAGTGTGGATTCTCTTCCTTTTAATGATATTCTTTTGAGATGTTTGATGTCTTGTGAAGGAACACTACTAATTTAAAAGGACTTCAATGTGTGGAATCTTTTTGTTCTTCCATGCCAAGCGTGATAATTTATACAAGTGGTTGCTTAAGTATGCTCACTTCTACTTGTTGCTGCTTTTTGCTCTTGGAACTCTATGTTTTCTTGCAAGTGTTGCAAGGAGGCTCTTATCTGTTGCTAAGCAATCATGAAACGTGACTTCTCTATTCAGGATTTTCCCTACAGTAGTACAGTATCTAACCGTTGTCTACAAAAGGCTTTCTACATTAAAAATGTCACCACTAAACATTTCATCAAGGGTGTTTTGGACTCAATAAGTCTAGGTAATATGGACGATGTGCAGCAGAGCATCTTTTTACTTAAGAATTCATCTTCAAGCTAGGTGCCAAGATTTACGAATCTGTTACAAAAGCGTCGATTCTCTCACAAATCCTTCCAAGATCAAAAGAGTTGATTCTCTAACAGCAGTTTTAATCATGTGGAAGATAATTCTGAGATCAATATGGTAGAGGCAGGTGATGTTGCAGGAAGACTACAGCAAGCTGAGGACTTGGCCTATGATGTCAGTTCTGGTATGGATCCTGGTTCAGGTTCATAGACCCACCTTGAAACAATTTTGGGGCTGGGTTGGTTTGGGGTTCGTCCATACAAAAAACTATTCAGGTGTACAAATATTAATAATTTAAGTATAAAATTATAGTAATAAAAAGATTATGATATATAAATATAACATGATGATATATATAATAATAAATTATTCATGTGTTTGGAACTAATATAATTCGTAGGGGCATCCATTCTTCACATTAGTCCCTTTTTTAACAAGTGCTGCGATATTTCCATACCAATGTAAATAGAAAGACTACAAAATATTAGGGCTGAACAAATGCAAATGAGAAACAGAGATTTCAAATTATTTAAACGCAATTCAGAGGAAATGGCAGAATCATAGCGGCAGTGGTAGAAAATATCACGATATTCGTGATAGGTTTTCTCAGGTTTGTCAGGGACAAACCCACAGTGCTTTTCCGGAACCGTAGACAGACCCCCCTACGAACCAACCCAGATCAATATCCAGACCAGATCGCACCCAAACCTGCAGGTCTAAGGCAATGAACCACTAACATAGGTCACCTGGCAGATCTCTAGCAAGCTTCCAACACCGTCCAAGAAACATGCAAATTTAGCTCTCTATGGCCATGACATGGCATTGTCACTAGATGACCTTTAAGTTATCCTTCAAGAAGATTGTTTGGAAATTAAATGTTTGTATACCTTACTGGCCATCTCTAATGTGGTGTTTTCCAAGCTGTAGGTAGAACCATAATATAGTTGAGTGTCTAGACCACAGCTAAGGAAGATTGAGAACGCGGCCCCTCTGGCTGATCTGGCTAACTTGGTTGGATGTACGTTCTTGTTTTTAGTTGCTTTTTGTTTTCTTGTGCCTGATTCTATACCTGGGGTTTAGCATGGTCACAGATTTTGGTAATTTGTTTTAGCATGTCATTTTGGGTTGCTCCAGTTTATTCAAATTGTAAAACTAAAAACATTTTTATATTCTGGGCGAGGGCCCCTGTAGAACCCTGAATTAACCTATTAAAGTAGAACGAATTCCAAAACCAGTGGAATAGGCCACTTTGCTTGGAAAAAGCTCGTCATGTGAAATAAATTAATAATCATTGTCCAGTAATTTCAATCTTGGTTATATAATAAGTTTTGTATTTAAATCAAATTCAGGGGTGACTAGTTTTAACAAGTTGCTAATACTCAAGAATTCTCTATTTGTCAATTTCAAAATTGTGTGGAGTTTGTGGCGTCAAAGGAGGTCAATCTTATGCAATGAACACAACATCTACAATCTCTTTATTAGTTTCTCCTATTGAAGCTATCTTAAGACAAACAGTAAGAAGCCCCTACGGAATCTCTACAGATGCTGCCAGACTTGGAGCATATTGCTTATGCTGCATCTTTCTTTTCTCTTGTCTACCTATTGGAAGAAATACAGGATGTTCTCCAGACAGTAGAAGGCTAAAACTTGTGCCTAGACTTTGAAACTTGGAATCATGAGAAAGTAATAGCTGATTAACAGTAGGATAATAATTTACTTCCTTAATAGAAGTAAAATAGACATCATTTTTATACTAATCATCTTCATAATTGCATTAAAATGTTCAACAATTGAAGGAGACAAACACAAGGAAGAGCTGACAGCCATCTGATAACTCTTCAAATAAAATTAAAAAATATACAGTAGCAGAAATCAATACCCTCCATCTAAAATTTTATGCTATATGATAAAATAGTATACTTGAGTACAACTGTTCACACAAGAAAAAATTATTTAAGCACTATACCATCCAAAGAATGTATCAAACACACAATTTGTAAAATGACTCCACATGCACTTATACATTTCCAAAAGCTCTAAGTTTGATTAACTCCAACAAAAAACCAGATATTTTCACAAAACTATATAACTTAGAACCTGTTGAGTTACAAGCAGAAATTGAGATACATAAAACTTAAAACCAAACAGAATATATCTTTGGATAAAAAGTCCACTGAATATCACACATTCACAAACAAATTTATTCACAATCTAGCATTGTTTCTGACATAAAAACTTAAGATTTTTTAAATTGGTACAAGTAATAAAGAACCTTTCGATCCTGCTCCTCCGCAAAATATTCTCTGTTAACATCACTCTTTGGAATAGCATCATTTGTGTTAATGGCCAAAGCGGTATCCCGGACTTGGACAGGCAATCCATACTCAAGATCAAGCAGACACACTTGACAAACATTTTTCAACTTGCTGCATGTCTGGCAAACCTCTGTTTTCTTGTACCTTGCATCACGGCCTGGCCTCCATCTAAAAACTGTGAAAGGTCTGGTGCAAATTTTGCACTCTTTATCAAAATTTGCCTTTGTCTGCAAATCATCATAAAAAATGTTAAAGCTTAATGCTTCCTTTACAAGAAAGGCCTGAATTTAAACAAAAATTGCTACCTCCTTTCGAGCAACAGGACACTAAACAAAAAATACTCAAACTGATGCAATTTCATTATAAAATCAACATAAGTTAAAGACATTCAAAGTTTTAGCATAAAGGGACGTTTAAGTTATAAAAGGTGCCATAAATGCTTAACTATACTGTTTAAGAAAGCTGCAATCACAGTTGATAGCCGGGTTCAATGTGCCAGGAGGTATTACTCTAAATAACATGTCTGTAAATGATGCAGAAAAATATTGCACCAACAGAAGTATGCCAAAAAAAAATTAAACAAGTGGCACTTTTACAAACATCTCCATTTGATTCAAAAATAATAAAATGAATTAATAAAAACTTCTATGTAGCCAAATCTTCTGTCATTAAATAATTCCATTGTGTTTATGAGATGACCAAGAATTTCATTTCAGACCAAACAGAATAGCCCATCAGAGAGATATGATTTCCCCAATATACTCCTTGTATAAGCAACATATTTACCGTGTATTTTCAATGTGAAATGTGTTGTGACGTATTCACACATCGCCCCATTGCAAATGGGGACCCCCACTTTTTCCTGCTTGCTTAGTTAATAATTGGGTCTTTTGCTATTAGCCTTTGCATTAGAGAAACATAGGCACTTAAAATGGCCAGGTGTCAGGTGAATAGCCTTTTGTGAAATGTGAAGTAAGTGATTAAGTTCATAGGGTTTGCATGTCATGCCAGTTAATCAGGAGTCTAGCTAAAGAGTTGAATAAAATTGCTAATAACGTCAATCCAAGAGTTCAAGGTTGAAGGTAAGCTCCAATTGTTTTAATTTCCCTTTAGGTCTTTTGCTTAAGAATTGGTGTAAGTATGAGTTTGAGCAATTCAATGAATTATTCTGAGGATTGAAATCTTGTGCAATGAAATAGCTCATTTGTAATCCGCCTCATCTCTAAGTCCTCGTTAGGTTTTAACTTCATGACTTCACAGTTTGAAGCAAACTTCAGGTTTCAAGGATTTGGAGCGAACTTCAGGTGTGAGAAGTTTGGAGCGAGCTTCATGAAGGAGGAGATTGGAGCGAATTTCATCTTCAAGGCTTCACAAGCAAAATGGAAATGAAAGAAATTTACAAAACACTTACTTCATGTTCAAGTGTTCATGAATGAACTTCAGGAGTTGCCACTTTGGAGCGAAATTCTTACTTCATGAGTTGCTACTTTGGAGGGAACTTCATGTGTTAGACTTTTGGAGCGAAATTCTTCATGTTGAAAGTGAAAGAGTGAAGGAAATTTAACAAGCACCTATTTCATGATCAAACACTCAAGACCGAACTTCAAGACTTGAGCAAGAGGAGCGAAATGTATACTTCATGACCTGAGCAAGGGGAGCGAAATTCTAACTTCATGAGTTGCACTTCTCAAACGAACTTCATGAATTGCCTTATTGGAGCGAAGTTTGAACTTCATGACTTGCATCCTAGGAGCGAATTCCACCTATGAGAATACACAAGTAAGTCTACGTGAGTGAAGTTTGATGAGAAATGAAGGATGGTCACCTTGAATGGATTCAATGCCAAGCGAACTTCATGAGTTTGTGTTTTGGAGCGAACTTCATGATCTCACAAGTTGGAGCGATTTACATCTTCAAGCCTTCACAAGTGAAATGGGTATAAATGAAAGAGGCGAATTAAAGAACATGAACTTCATGAATTGCAAGTTGTAAGCGAACTTCATGACTTTGCATAGTGGAGTGAAATCCCTACTTCATGATCTCACATTTTGGAGCAAACTTCAGGTTTGAGCCTTTGGAGCGAATTTCAGGTTTGTGGCTTTTGGAGCAAATTTCAGGTTCAACAGATTTGGAGCGAAATTCACACATGAAGCAACTTCATGACTTCAAGGTTGGGAGCGAACTTCATGAATCAAGGAGGAGTGAATTTCATGCAAGACTGAACTTCATGAGTTGATAATCACAAGCGAACTTCAGATTGGAGACTTTTGGAGCGGATTTCATGTTTGAAACAACTTCATGACTTCATGTATTGGAGCAAACTTCAGGTTTGAAGGATTTGGAGCGAATTTCACATTTGAAGCAGCTTCATGAGTTGGAGTGATGGAGGAAACTTCAGGTTTGAAGAGTTTGGAGCAGATTTCATGTTTTGAAAAGACCAGCAAGCCTAGCAAGCAAGGCAATGGAAAAAAGAGTTCATGTGCATAACCATTAGATCGAAATTCACAACTTCATAACTTGCTGTTTTGGAGCGAAATTTACAACTTCATGAGTTGCTGTTTTGGAGCGATTTTTGCAACTTCATGAGTTGCCATTTTGGAGTGATTTTATAACTTCATGAGTTCAAGGTTTGGAGTGAACTTCATAAGTTCAAGGTTTGGAGTGAACTTCATAAGTTCAAGGTTTGGAGCGAATTTTCTACAAGGGTAAACTTCATGACTTAGAAAATTGGAGCGAATTTCATGAATAAGCAAGGTGATTGAAACAAGTTACAAGTGCACACCATTTAGAGCAATCTTCATCTTCAAGCCTACACAAGCAAATCTCAACTTCATGAACTTCACAAGCTCAACATGCAAGAGTAAACTTCATGATTTGACCTACATGAGCAAACTTCACAATTTGAAGGGTATGAGCGAAGTTCAAGAAAATGAAGAAGATTAAGGCGAGGGAAACTTAATGAACATCAAGGATGGAATACACTTCAAGAGCTCCTCACCACAAGCGAAAAGCAACTTCAAAGTGCTCCTCCATGAGGGCAAATTCTCTTTATATGCTCTTATTAAACCTATATATCAAGTGTATTCAATACTAGCTTGTTTGTTTTGCAAGAAATGAAGAAAGAAATAAGGAGATCACACAAGAAACATCAACGACATGAAGGGAATCACAAGAGGAGGAATTCCGAAGGAGAGATACAATGGAGACATCAGAAGTTCATCAATACTTCAAAACTAAGATTTATATCTTGCACTTTCATGATCAAGGCATTTGAGAAGACAGTTTCAGAAGAGTTAATCAAAGTTAGAAGATTATCACCATCATTGAAGATGGATAATGTTGAGTATCAAGAGATATCTCTCAACATCCCTTCATGATGATGACTCAAATCAAGCCTAAAAAAGGCAAGTTGGAGGTCGTGTCCCAATCACTATCTCTACCAATCAAGGAACGTCTACCTCAGTATGTCTTGATTCAGTGAACCAAGCTCACCCATGGATGCACAAACTCTGATGCACCTACCCTTGATATCTATTGGTCCACACTCATGGAATGTAATTTTCTCATTGGCTAAGGAGAGTTTGTTGCAACAAACCCTAATTAGGGTTTTCATTGTAAAATCTTGGCCATTGATGGAGATTCAATCATGGCCATTCATTGTAAATTAGCTCTCTATAAAAGCTCAGACTCTTCATTCGTAAAGGTTAATAGTTGGAGAATAGCTAATAGTTAGTAATAGGAGAGAATAGAATAGCGATTAGAATAGAAATTAGATTAAGAGAAGGCAAAGATTGTTGCCAAACCTTGTTGTAGAGAACAATTGATTTCATTGAAGTTATGGTGAATTTGATTTGTTGCTTCAACAACTCACATGGTCTTTACTTCTCGATTTACTTCCATGTTAATTAGATTGAATGGAGGAATTTGTTGAATACATTCATGTGGAATCCGTTTATTCCATACCACTAGCCTCTTGCTGATTGTAAGTGTGCCTTGCGTGGTCAACTAGAGTGATATGAGCTTAACTTCGAATTGTTATACGTCCATTGCTTATGCATTAACTTGAATGGTGATCAATGTTTGATGGTAATGATTCGAATATCTTTGAATGGTCCTTAGAAGATTGCACTAAGTTTGTGTCAAATTGTTCAGTTTGATGGTGAGACCTCGCTCAGTAGGATTCCACCAAGTCATTCATCTATATTCCTACATTCTTAGGATTAGAATAGACTCTCTCAACCCCTCGTCTTTTGCCATTTTTTTAAACTCCAGCTAGTTTAGGATTAAAAGCATCACCATATTGTAACATTAGATGACCTAAGTGCCAGCAAATCAAGCATTCAAGCATTCGAATGTAAGTCCCCTTGTGATACCAGCAATCACATCAACCAACAGAGCTTATCCACATGTAGTGACCCTACATTCATGAACCTTGGAGTCTTCTCAAGTGATCCTTAAGCTAATCTTCAGCATTTGAGAGATTTTGTTCAAGAGAGGATAAGATACTCTTGGATTTTTTATTCTATGTTCGCATGTGCATAAAAAGCACATCAACAAAATGGTCAAAGTTTCTAATTTTCACAATCAAATTAATTTCCAGTCACAAAACCATGACCTTCACTAGCATTTGTCATGTGAGCAACAGAAGTACCCTAATTCCACACCCTCACCAGCAGAACCCACTTAAGGTGCCTCTACCTCTTCATGGCAGTATGAAATGATTCCCTAGATTTCACACCCCCATATGAGCAAATATATTTACCCTATATTTGCAATGAAAAATAATCACTCTTCTGATTGAAACCCAGACTGGATTCAAACTTGCAAAATGATGATCTGCAATAGTATATCTGTCATGTGAAAGACACCTATTCAAAGTGCTTCTAACTATTCAAAGGAACATGGAAGAATATTCACCTACCACAATACAGCTACACTAAAACAAATGTTAACTGAAGCACTGCATTTTCAATTCCTACGAATTTTACTTCTCAAGGTGTACCCCACCCAGCAATTGAATCTAGTGCAAAGATGCTTTGAATCAAAATCAAACTATGAGAGTAAATTTGGCAAGGTTTTGAATCAATAAGTCCTGTTCTTGATGTGAAAAGGCATTTGATTGTCTTTCAATATTTGCCACATTAACTCTTTTTCTATCTTATATCTAATATAAATTCTTTTGTCCCCAGATTTTGCTTGTTACCATCTTCTTGTGTGTTTGGGGTCCAGAGAAGAATCAAATTTACATTTGACAGTAAATTTGACAAGAATTTGAATCCATATGTCCTGCTCTTGGTGGAAAAAGGCATTTAATTGTCTTTAGATATTTGCCACAAAAATGCTTCTTCTATCTTTTATCTAATATAACTTCTTGTCACCAGATTTTACTTGCTACTATCTTCTTGCATGTTTGGGGTCCAGGCAAAGGACCTGTTTCTTTCTTGCACCATAGGACCCATCAGGTTTAGACTTCGACTAGTTACATTTTCTCTTTGTTTTGACTTCAAATAGTTACAGTTTGTTTTTTCCCTTTTTTAATTTTGGTGATGTCCCCCCTTGCAGGGTGAGCAAGGCCATGACCAAGAATTATCTCTTCATCAAATTCACCACTTTCACCCAACTTCATCTGCTGGGGTACTCCACAACCAGCAACTTGAGGGTGGTTGTTTACCTAATTCCAACTAAGAATTTAGACTACAGACTTTGCTTTGGAAGCACCAGTGTTTTACCACTTAACCTTGTATATATATATATATATATATATATAGGAAAATCCATTTGAACCCAAGCCAGTGGGGGCAGCAGGATTCCTGGGTATAGCTTTTGACAGGCCAATATTCAGTAATCTAGAGGATTTTGTGTTTTGGGGAGATTGAAGCCTGAACAGATTGCAAAATGACTCCTAAATCTTTTAAATAGGCCTCTGCCTATTAAACATCCTCCTCAAAGATACTAGGCTACAAAGTTTTGGTGTGAACTACATAAAACAATCGATTTACAGAGCAGCCACCCACCAAGTGAGCATCCTTTCAACATTTAAACCATCAAACTTGCTTTCACCAAATTCAATAAATTAAATAGGTCACTGACAATTGCACCCTATTTTCCAAGGGCCAAGAAACATTCTTGGTTACAAGCCTCAAAATCATGCAAGAATTCAAACAAAAACCTTTCCCATTGACATCAACCTCAATTTCACACTCAACCACCACTTGCCACCAATCAAATGTTGATCCCTCTAGGTATAAAAAGGCAAATCTGATTTTGAAAATATCAAGTCTAGTTTAATTATTATTATAAACAAACAATCCATCTTTCTTAATCGAAGACCTAGGATTAGCATGGTCATTCACCCCATCAAACATGGAAATAGAGAACTTCACTTTCAAACTTTGACTTATGTGGTTCCTTCCTTAACCTTTTCCAAGTATCGAGGATGTCCCCCAGCCCTATTTCTCAGAAGAGGATTTTCCCATAACTTGTGCCTTCCAGCACTCCCTCTTCTGCTGCAGGCCACATGATGGTCTTCTTCATTGTTATCAATTCAACCTCTTGTTCTCTTTTTTTGAGGCTAATACCAAGCATTTAGTCTTATTCATGTCCCTAATGGCTAATACCATTGTTCATCTTGTTCCTGACCTCTAATCAATTGAACTAATGATGACTTCCTCCACATTCAATGATAGAGTTTATGTATGTGGTGAAAAGTTGAAACCCATTATTGAGTTGGACAGCAACTTCTGTAAGACAAAAAAATATATGAATTGATTGAATTTGCTTTTCCTATCAGTCCAGCCAAATGTGTGCTTGGATTGAAAAAAAATGTCATGTGTTTGGCGTTCAGACTTACAGCTATTGAGAACGGGAGTTGTTGAAGCTAGTATATTGGAAGATCAATCAGTCAAAATAACCATCAACCTTCAGCAGCTGCAATATTATAGGTTTCTTCTGCCTCGTCAAATTTGTAACATGCACTAGAATGTTACTACCAATTTTTATTTTTCCTCTTTTGTGGCCTAGACTGCAACCTTTATTGGTAATCCACTAGACCAAGAAAGTGGCTTTGATACCAATATTGTGACAAGAATATGAAACTGGTGAAATAAACAAATAAAGAAAAGATTGAACAAAATATGGAAACAAAATCTGAAAATTGTGTTTTCTTTAATTCTTGTATGGAAAAATTGATGTTTGAGAAAAAAAAAATCTACAAAGATAATAACACCAAAATCTTGAAAAAGCCACATACACTATTCTATTTCAATGAACAAACCAAGCCATACAAAGTAATAGAAACTTTCCTTGGTGCCAAGTGAGCCACATCCAACAGCAGTCTAGTAGTTGTACTTGGCAAAAAACAACTCTCCGAGCTTCTGAGTCCTGACCAATGTTTTCAGCCAAATAACACTCACTTTAGGCTTAAAAGACTTTTATCATGCCCACATTTTAAAGACCTTTTATATATTTTTCAAGCTCAAAGACCTTAACCTAGTGTAACTTACATCACATTGATTTTGCCACTTGTAAAGTCAATTTTCTGTTACGGGCATTTTACTAATGATGACTGCTTAAGTAATACTAACTGACTAAATAACAAAAGCTGCATAACTTACGAGTAACTGATCACATCATAACTGACTCGATCTTGCATGAATGACACATTACTTTGTACATAACATATCAAGTGTAAAGCTTCCCAAAAAAACAGTGTATGGATAAACTGCATCGACGTTTCAGCTCACCCTTCATGATCCATGATTGGGATGATGGAACAATCCTGCAAAGCTGACAGATTCCTGCATATTATACTAGCACAACAATCTAGAAATATTGACGTTAAACACAAAGGTGCCTTCTTCAGACAGTCCACCTTGATAGACCAATCAATCAATTGAAGATCGTAATTGTACAAGGACAATAGTTGTATCATATGTCATTGCATATAAATTCACATCTAAAAACCCATTTTGACTATCAAGTTTAATGATTCAAATTCACCAAGTACCCTTTTAAACATTTTTTAATAATCTCAGTTTGTCCGTTTGTTTGAGGATGATAGGTATACTTAAACGTTAAGGTTAATTCTACACATTTACACACCTCTCTAGACAACAAATTTTTGAAGTCTTAAATTATGCAGCACAAATAGATCAGCAACTAGTAAAGATTAAGTAGTCAATACTTTTACCATCAATAGAAATTAAAAAAGGCTTACTTAGTTCATACATCAACTACTACGCAAATACTGATCTTTCCTCCCACACATTGTAGGTTTGTTATTGTGTTCATGCTAATGGTTTTCAGTATTTGGTTGGATATTTATTATTGAGAATAATGAGTTCACACATATGTATGGAATTTTTCTTCAACCGCAACAAACCTGGACTTCTGGGATTCTCTTTGTTATTCCTTTGGCAACTTTAGAAAGAAGCCACAATTTTTTTCAATCTTAGACAAAATGGAGGGAATCAATTGGCCAAATAAGTAAAAACTAAAAACTAAAAAGCAAGTGCTGCAAAAGTCCAACATCCCCCATTCAACAACCAGTATGTGTCTCATTCGTAATAATAATTATTCATCGGAGCTTGTCCCAGGTTTAATAAGAATGCAGTCAACGTGTCATCGAGGATAATCCATAAGCTCAAACATATATTTAACAGGCAAAAAATGAACAAACATAATGCAATAGAGGTGACTGCGAACTCTATTAAAAATTCCTATAATTTGCACCCCTCTAGAATCCATTGAATGTTCCAAATTCAATCGGGAAGAATACAAGGCGTGCCTTATCACAAATAGGTCAAAGAAAAAGAGAGAGAGATGCAAATGGAAACCCTGGATGTTTTCGAGTCGAGTATTTTCCCACTTAGGGTTTAGAGCTGTAGTTCATAACTTGAAATTCGCCTTAAAATAAGTAGGTCAGAATTCCTCCGTGAATGTGAATGGAAATGAGGGGTTAAAAAAGACCACAAACTAGCGATTTAGTTGAAAAAAACAATGAGAAAAAAGGAAAAATGAAAAACTGAACATACCATTCTGACATAGGGGTTATCGCCGAGGCAGGACTCGCATATGATGGGGAAATCAGATCGCTCCCAGCCATCTGCCTCCGTGTCCCGCAGCAGCCTGTGAGCCATATTTCCCTCCTTAAATCTGTGATGAATACTCTACACAATATTAGCTATGGCGATTACTGAGTTTGACGCAGGATTCTTGATCGATGTCTAAATGAAAGAGATTTGGAAAGAAGCAGGCTGCCACTGTGGACCGAGGAGGCGAGCGAGCAGAGTGACTTCTGATTTCATAGGAGTCGTGCCTGTAATAATTATCAAAATAAAGCTTGAGAGGTAGTCTAGCATTTTATTTTTTAAAAATATTACATATTTCTGTTACTTTTTCAAAGTATTTTTAATTGTAGTTTTGGTTTTAGATGATGTTGAATATTTTTCAATTTTAATAATGTTTTGATGTGTAAATAATTGTCAATTAAAGTTTGAAAATGTGAGTTTTTATTAGCACGCTCATCTCATTACATTTCATTTCTTATAGGGATTTTAGTTATAAATTGGATAATACTTTGAAGTCAACAAATTCTTCCAATGAGTATTATATCACAATTTTATTTGGTACATGAAGATTATAATTGTTGGGGTTAACATTAGCTTCAAAATTGATTCATACAAAGCATAGCGATAATTAGTATAGTTAAAATTGAATTTGTTTTTTAGAACAAAAATTTGTTAAATACTAATGAGCAAATGCTTTGTCAATTGCTTGGTTGATTCATAAATATTAAAAATATAGTTAATAGTAATTAATAAAAGATGAGCAAATAATAATTAATGTAATTAGTTTTCAATGTGACTGTAAGTGGAGTTGATAGTTAAAATTAGAAGGCAAATTTATTTGGCTAATAAATATTTGATACAATATTTAAAATATTATATTAATTTAAAATTATAAAAGTATACCCATGCATAAAGAGTTAAGCAGACTTATCTAATTTCTAGCTCAAGAAAGGATGTCAAATGGATTCCTCCTGACGCAAGATGGATCAAGGTTAATTTTGATGGCACATTGTGTGGTAACCCTAGAGAAGTTGGGGCAAGATGTGTTATTACATATCAGATTAATAATGTTCTATTAAAAAATAAGAAAAGCCACAAATAATGAGGTTGAATTTCAAGCAGTGCTACTGGAATTGATTAGGGGAGTAAATTAAATATTCATAGAAATGACCTAGAAGAATACTCACATATTGTAATCAATATCATTCAAATAAACAAAATGCCAAATTAGAAGTTAGGGAAATGGTTGTGGCAAATTCAAGAGTTGATTAAGTCTTATGATGAGTTCACCATATCTCATGTGTACAAAGATGGGAACAAAATGGCAAATGATATAGCAAAGACAATGGTTGAAATAAAATGTGAGATGATTGAGATTGATTCATTAAAGGCATGGCATGAATTATGTAGATTGTTTGTAATGAAAAATAACTAATTTGACACCCAAAATAGATTGTAAGGATGAATTCAAACGATGGTGAGATAAGCAAATATGTGGGAAGTACGCCACCATTTACTCAAATGATGATATCATAGCATTAAATTGAATTCACAGGATGGACCTTCCATATTGTGACATTTTCACTTTAAGGATGAATACAACAGTATGTTTGCGAGCTAACAAAAGGTAGATGGTGTTTTTTTGGAGAAATATCCAAGCGAAGATTAATAGAAGTGTTCAAAACTAGAGCTAGGGTTGCTCTTCATACTTTGCATCTAGTCTTAAGTGATATGTATATTGTGATGCCCACCCCTAGAAGGAAACTACTCTTATTGATGTTTTGATCATCATAAAATGACACTAGGACTCTTTCTTTTTTTATGCTACTATTTTGTGTGATTGGACTTTGATATAATATCTATCTAGACATTGTTGTTATTCTTACTCATGGATGATCATAGTTGATTTTATGGATGACACTAATTACTTGTTTTTATGACATACTTATTATGGTGCATATGTTCAGTAATTATAATGGTGCATATGTTTTGGTTATTATTATGGTGTATTTTTCTTTTATGAGTACTTATTATGATCACTTGTGGATAGTTGTGAACAGTGTATGAGAATACTAGATGTATACGATCATGTGATTTTCATTTGTATTACTTGATCGTTTTGATTATATGAGTAATCATGTTGGGATAACGATGTGTCTAGTTTGCAGGTATTCTCATGATCACTAGGACAAGGAGTCAATAAAACCAATGAATCGATCTAACCCAATTGAAGAGGCTAAGATATTTTGTTGTGTGTTAATTGTTGTGATGTGGAGATTGTTATGCAAAGTGAATTATGTCCTTGTGTTGTGACAAAAAAGTTATGTACAATTGTGTGTTTATCTAATTGTGGGTAAATCAAGTTTCTAATGTGTCATTTTGGAGTTTTACATTTTTCTTATGTTAAAGTGGGTTCAATGGAGTATTTACATCATTCTATGTATCAACTAAAGCCCCAAGTCCTGGAGCTATGGATTGGGAATCCTTTGGAAACCTTGAACCTGGTTTTATGAGAGTTTTAACCCCTTTTTTACCCTCTTTTCCATGCAGTCAAGGTTTAATTGAGGAAGCATGGAAGTACTGAGACAAATGGGACCTCTTGATGGGATCATGAAGTTGGTGTGAGTGAGTGGAGATTTTCTCACACATGTGTGAGCAAGGAAAGAGAGAGAAGAAGAAGGAATTTACTATGTTTTCAAAAAGGAGAGGATTCATTCTAAGGGGGAAAAAAGGGAGTGTGAAAATTTGTTGTTCATGAGTGTGCATTGTTGTTCTTGAGAGAAGAATTGAGGGTGGGAATTTGGAGAGAAGGAAAAGAGAGTGAAGGTGGAGAAAAGGGAGTTGGAAAAGGGTTGGTTTATTGATTTTCATACCTCCTCAACAAGAGAAGAAGACCATTCTAGGTAGGCTACCCAAATATACTTCCTATGGTTGTATATTGGTCGTAATCATGGTCAAGTGAGTGTTAAAATGTTGTGTCAAAGTTGTATTTTATATGTGATGTATTTTGTGTTGCGATTGGTGTTGCATTTTATGTTGTGTCACAATGTATTTGGGATGGGAGTTAGGAGAAATAGATTGTTGGATAACAAAACTCATGCCATGAGTGGGGTAGAGGGAGTTGAGGCAGTATGGAGGAGTTTTATAATGGTTATGAGTACCCAAACAACCATAGTAGCAATTTCAAGTGTTGGGTATGAGTACTCGTGTGACAAGTTGGGAGGTGTAGATTGGTTGCATCTGTAGTGTTAGGTATGAGTATCTAGGTGGATCAATTAGGTGTTGTAGATTAATGCTTGGGGTGTAATGGTGTGGAGTGATATTTGTTGTTATGGTGTAAAGATGTAAACACTCTAACTTCAAAATAAAGAACATAAAATCTTTAACTTCAAACAAATATTTAATTCCATTAATAAATTCATCAGTTCTCTCAAATCATTATGT